>NC_143014.1:396525634-396867634 GCF_055824585.1 Amblyomma mixtum
GTTCTGACACTGGACAGTTGGGGGCTTAGTAACACTGACTTTTGAGAATGCTATTGGGACAGTCATCTTGATGCCCTGATAAAGATCTGTAAGCATGTACGGGCTGAAAAGAGAAAGATCAAGTATATCATTCTTAACTGATTGAACTTAGCGGAGGTTACCCTAATGATTGCGGCACTTGGAGTGGTCGAGTTCAGGGCTGCAAGCCCTGATATTTTTTTGGGTGGGTATAGAGATCCTGAATTTTCAGCTCTTTGCAGTGCTGCTTATGATTTCATTTTTTTTTCATGGGTTCCTTTCTGTTTGCATCTATGTAATGCAGGCTATGTCAGCCAGCTCCCCAGCATCGTTGACAAGCTCGTGGAGAGTGGCAGCTGTGGCAGTGCCAGGCAAGTACGCTGCCATCAGCTACACCATCCCTGTCAAGCCGCTTTGAGGCAGTCTGCAGGCACAACCTGTGCAAACCCACATAACAAGGCGCATCGCATCAAGATGGCTCTAGTGACATGGGCAGTGCAAGTCTGCAGTCAGCAGAGATGGTGTGCTTTTATGTCGTGAAGCAAACTGAAGATGGGGATTGTGTGAGCAAGAGTCCCTGCACAAGTTTCTTGGTGTCTGTGTATATTTTGTGCTTTCAATGCTAGTTCCTGTGTATTGTTGTTTGGATGCACTGAAGATGTATGTTTGCTTTGAGGTGCACTGTAGTGGAGAAACCTGGAATAATTTTCATTACTTGGGCTTCTTTAACATGGGTTGACAATATATGGGACAGGTGTATGATTTGGTTTTTGGTGCATAACTTCCCACAGCTGTAGGTGGGTTATCACATGCCACACTAGAGGGCTTTAGAATGATAACAGTTGTCTAGAGCACTTAAACTTGCGCTATCACTGCGCAGCACATGGGGAATAAATTCTTCATTTGGTCTCCATTGCATTGTGGCCACCACAACCAGGAATCACACCAACTACACAGATCATAAGGACAATGCGTTGATCAGCTGAGCTACTGCAGTGGGTGTCTGCGTGTTGCGCGATGTCGTCATATAGACAAGCGTCAGGCCGTGACGTCACGAAGATGCGGTGGCGCTGGGGTCGGCAGTGACTTTTGTTGCGTATGCAAAAGGCGGTACCGTGCGCCTTGGGTATGCCACGGTTGCGCGTTCTTGAATGCATTTGGCAATATTCCGGCCAGTTGTGGTGCGGGTGGTTGAACCGCAATGCTGAAGAAAGGCAGCGGCACAAGTTTCCTCAAGTTTATGGCATTTAGATATGGGCCAAAGCGATGCGCAGCGACCATGGAGCGGGAAAGTTTGGCGACGGATCGGTCGCGCTGCTAGTATTGCATTTCTGCATCGAATTATGATAGTTTGCGTCTCTTAATCCACATGTTTGCTCTTCAGTCGCGCGACGAACAGTGCAAGAGTCAACGTCTCCAGATTTTTCGCGTTATTGGGCTGTCATTACGAGAAGTCTGGACGCAACATTCCATGTTGGTGTACCGTAAATTGAACGCAGGGGACCGTTTTCAGGTGGCGTTCCCCGGACTATGTCCCGGGCATCTTTTTGAGCTACAAAAAAAAAAACCGCTGCTGCCAGTCGCCTTCAGCATTCATCGGACCACTAAGCGCGACGTTTGAAGCAGCACTGTAGTCCGGTAGTGAATATATGACGCGTAGCTTTTTCTCTATTTTCGCTTCCATGAGCTTCAATATGTACGTTTTTTCACCACCTATGCTAGAAAACGATTAACGTCACTAAGGTATCGGCAAAATCATGCAGTGTTATTTCCCATATTACCTGAATTTTACAATTACTGGTCAATCAGAACCTGGCGAAAACAGCAAATACCAGACCAAAAACCAGTTATCGAGCAGAATAAGGCCTGCAATCAGAATGACTTGAAATATTTTGCTGTGCAGAGCAAACGTAACTTCATTGTAGCTCGAGGTAAACTTCTATCCATTCGCCTGTGCACCTCTCTTAAAGCGAAGCGAACAAGAAGAGCATTTTTTCAGACATTACCAGTGAAGATCGCATTTGCATGACTCATTTAAAGTAACTTCATGGCTTCAGTGTCCAGTAGTGTTTGGCGTTCACCGCACTGAAGCGGCTGGTCGAGAGCAGGCACATCACAAAGGTTCGTCATGGGAAAAAGCTGCCCCGCGTCGTGCATCCAGTCGTCCTTCTTCTTGCACTTAGCGATCGGGTATGCTGTATCGCCCCAATTGTTGAGACTGCAGACCTGTATACCTCGGGCTTTCTCGGTTTCATTTAATAAGTCAACCTATAGTCGGCCGCCATAGCCGCACCGTTGCTGCCAAATATAGGAGCCCAGAAGGAAGCCTATGCAGCGCATCGCCAGGTAATTCCGTCCGGTGAACAGGTTGAAAAGGTGCTGAACTGCTCTCCGGTCACCAACAAATTTTTCTAACCACAAGCGATGCGTACGCTCTGAAATATTCGCGCACGCGAGTTGGTTTCTAAGGCAGCATCGCTTGGTGCGGGGTGGGCATGCTACATTTTTGCCTACACCCCATGTCGCTGCTGACCGCAGCGCCACCTTTGTTTACAAACATGACGCTTGTCTATAGCAGCACATGATGAGTGCAGTTGCTTCAGTTTGCAGCATGGCTTGCTTAGGTTCACCAGTCGTAGGTGCACACTGTGTAATGATTGCTGCAGGCTTTTCACCAATCATTGCAAGTGCCTTCTCTGACACTATGTGTGTGTTTTTTGTGTGGGCCCAACGGTGAAATTGTATGGTAGCATTCGCCGATTGGCTGGAGTGTAGCGTGATGGCGTTGGCGTACTTTATTGGGAACAACGATGTCGATGGCCTGTGGGTTATCAGTGTGTAAATAAGCCTGGGCAAGTAGAACTCATTATGTATGCATGCTCCCATTGTGGTGAGTGCTTTTTTGGAGAAAACATGTCTGTGGTTGCTTGGTAACATGCACTACACACAAGGCATGTGACACTGGCTACCATTTCTCCTCGTAAGCTGCCTGAGGAAGTGCTGCCGTTAGGCACTGAGGGGGTGCTTGAGCATGAAAGTATTCCGATGCACATAGTGGCATCGGTTGTTCACTGTTATGAACCCATTCTTGTTGAACACCGTAAAAATAAGCAGTTTGAGAGTTGCTTGTCTGGTTTGGTTTGATAACTTGTGGTAAACTGCAACACATCTTCAGCCAAAACCTTTTCAATTTCAATATCCCAACATTTTGGAGCCAGCTCGGCTCTTTTTCTGGCTGGGATGCAACGCAGGTGCTGTGGGCTTGTCTCTAACTACGCAGTGGGCAAAAAAGGACTCTGGTGTGGTGAAGGGTGTGGGAGGGTGTAAGGATGTTTTGACACAGGCTCTGCTACGGTCTACGGCTGTGAGTTATGGTACCAGGCAGTGTGGGGACAGCTGCCGCGTCTTTTCTTTTTCCGTGAGCTGTGGAGCAAAGTCAGCGCGTCCACAGGGGGATAGGCTGCACTGTGTGCGGTTGGCATTGTTTTGATTAGCTTGAATATGCTAACGTTTGAATAAGAACCTTTTTTGTTTATTTGTTTTGGTTCCGAGTGGGGTGGTTTCTTGAACGTTTGTTCTATGGTTGGCGTATTCAGAATGTCTGGCTACTGGGCTGCATTTTGTTGCGAAGTTGCATATTTATTTATTTATTGGAAATACCTGCAGCGCCCGAAGGCATTATTGCAGGGGGGATGAGGATACATAACAGAAGATTAGGCCGGAAAAAAAAGAGGAAGAAAAAAAAAGCAATACAACAAGGCATGACACAGCAAGTACAAAATGAATGAAATATGAAACAACAAAAAGACATGACGAAAAAAAAAAAAGAAAGCCAACTGTGCACTCATACATCCGACAGCAACGCGCGGAACGTAGACTCTGAACGGCACTCAACAATTTCATGGGGCAGGCGATTCCAGTCATGAATGGTAGATGGGAAAAATGCGTTTTGATAAGTGTTAGTTTTGCATTTAATTTCTCTAATCTTCCACCCATGGTCAAGTCTGTTTGACCTGAAATGCGGTGGAAGTAAATAATTTTCTTTATCTATTTTTATTTTTCGGTGAAAGATTTTATACAGCATTTCTAACCGGGAGTTGGTACGGCGTTTCCGTAACAGCTCCCATCCCAGCGTTAGTTTAATGTTAGTAACACTGCTGTTAAAATCATAATTACTTGAAACAAACCGAGCGGCAAAGTTCTGAACACGCTCAAGCATGTCTGTTAAATTTAAAGTAGGGGGTGCCAAACAACACAAGCATACTCCAATATTGGCCGAATATAGGTAAAATAAAGAAGCTCTTTAACTTTTAGTGGTGCCATTTTAAAATTTCTTCTTAGAAAATTTAGCATGCCATAAGCTTTAGCAGAAACGTGCTCGACGTGCTCATTCCAGGTGAGATTAGACGAAAAGTAAACGCCGAGGTATTTATAGTTAGTAACTCTGGAAAGTCGGGTAGAATCTAGTTTGTATTCAGCCAAGAAAGGGTGATGCTTGCGCGTGAAAGAAATGAACTGACATTTTATTGGGTTCAGAAACATCTGCCACTTCAAACACCATTGTTGTATGCGGTCCAAGTTGCACTGCAAATGACAAGAATCTGAAGAACTGTTAATAACATGGTAGACAACACAATCGTCAGCATATAAACGTATTTTACAGGTCATGTATTTAGAAATGTCATTAATATAAACTAGAAACAGCAGAGGTCCTAAAACAGACCCCTGCGGTACCCCCGAAGATACAGGAACATAATCAGACTGGGACCCATTAATCAATACACGTTGTTTGCGTCCCTGCAGGTAACATTGAAGCCAGTTTAGAAGAGAAGTTGGAATCTTGATCAAAGATAATTTATACAGTAGTAAATCATGAGGTACCAAATCAAACGCTTTCTTGAAATCTAAAAAAATGCAATCCGTTTGTAGACCCTTGTCAAATGATGAAAAAATATCATGGCTAAATTCTAAGAGCTGCGTCGAACACGAGTAACCTGATCTGAAACCATGCTGAGCTTGAGTGAAAAATTCATTTTGTTCCAAATGCTTCATCAATGCGCTATATATTATGTGTTCAAGCGTTTTGCAACTAATACTTGTAAGCGAAATCGGCCTGTAGTTAGCAACTATGTTTTTAGGACCACCCTTATGAATGGGCACCACGTTAGCGTTTTTCCACTGCTGGGGTATTATTCCTGTATCTAACGATTTCGAGTATAGAATAACTAAGTAATGAGCAATGCTTTCAGCACAGACCTTCAAGACATGACCGGGAACATCTTCGGGCCCGCTTGCCGAAGACACCTTTATGTTATTCAGCAGGTTTAACACACCGTTGTATGTAAGGTGTTCTTGCATTGCCGAATTCTTTATTTGTTTTTTTGTTTTGTCTACATATCTTGCTTCGCAGTCGGTGCGAGGAATCTTGTAAGCAGTGCTTGAGCTCTTTCCATGGCCGGTCTTTGGGAGCAGCTGGGGAAAGCGCCCCAGTTTTCGTAGGCATGTGCGCTACTCGGAGGCCACCTTTTTCAGGATATGGGTGATAGTTTCGCTGGTGCCTTCAGACATAAAGAGGAGTGACCTATTTTGTGGTCTGGTTAACTGCTGTTGGTTGATTTCTTGGCACATATTCGGTTTTTTGGAGGTGGCTGGTTATCTGAATAAAATTTTTTGGGTACCCGTTTATGATGAGGTCCTTGAATATCAGGTTTTTGTTCTGTTTGGTTCTATACTGCAGTGTGTTTGAACTCTTCGTAATGATTTCTTCACAACTGATGTCTTGTAGATTGTTGGGTGGTTTGAAGTGAAGTGCAGATATAAGGCTAAATGTGTTGGTTTGCAGAAGACAGAGAACTAAAGGGAGCTTTGTTTTCGGGTTACGAGGACATCCAAAAACGAAAAGAAGTTTCCTTTTTCCACTTCTAGTGCGAACTGAACACTCGCTGCTATGGAATTTAAATGAGGGTGAAAATGTTGAATTTGGAATCTCTTGATGATTGAGAAGCAGTCATCGACATGCCCGAGGAAAGCCTTTGGCTATGGCTGGAGTGAGTTGAGAGCTTGTTCCTCGATGTGTTCCATAGTTAGATTTGCTGGAGCAACATAGGTGGAGGTTCCTATTGGTGTTTCTTTCACCTGCCTGTAGAATTCTCCTTTAGATGAGAATTATGTGTGCCGGCTGTTGGTAAACCAGACTTGTCTGCCGAGTTCAGCCTCGCAGTTTCGTTTTCTTTGCTAAGTTTTAGAGTAATTTACCATATGTGTCTAGGTAGCCGAAAACTATGATATTACGTTTTCTTCAGGGCGAGCATGCTTTACTTTGCTTATTTCTTCTAGTGCTGTTTCTTTAGTGGTTGGGTTGTCTGTAATCTCTCCCAGAAAGCTTACTTCCAGAAACTTTCACCTGCACTCACTCACTCACTCCGTTTTCAGCATCTTTCAGGTGCTGAATCACTATTGCAAGTTAGGTATTGTGTGTAATTTGATGACTGTCTGCACAAGTGGACTTTTGCATCTGACATGGCAGCAGTACAGGGCATGCCTAAGGAAGTGTCAGATTGGGAATCATGTTCCTAGGTGGCTTTAGTGCAAGCCGTTGTCAGATGTATTTTTTTATGAATTCAGGGGCTGGTCATAAACTGTTCACCGACTGGCTTGGAAACTCGGAAAGCTTGCTTTCAAGGAACTTGTGGAGTTGGCAGCAATGGGAGATGCTTTCAACCCCTGAGGAGCTGAGTGCCATTTTGTTGCATGCATTGTAGTTTTACCTTGATCTCCTTTTCTGTGCTGGGTACTTCATGTGGAGCTGGCACCATAAGAGCTGTTCCTTTACTTGTAGTGAGCAGTTTTCCCTAGAAATATTCCAGTGCATTCAGCCAGATCAGAAAAGTTATCAAAGAATCTTTATGTGAGCTGACCTCTAATGTGGTGAATGCACCTAGAGTCTATTACTGCAGCCTTTAGGCTGTGTTAAATTATTTGCATATGTCAGCAGGCAAAACTGGCTTCAGTGGCAAGAGCGAATTCAAGACGCCAGCCACATGATGTTTGTCACTTGAGCATTGTAGTTGGTACAATGCACTGGTTGACGTTTTGATTACTATTTAGACTGCCAACATGAAACAGACACAAGGAAACAGAATGCAGAGGGAAACTGCATTTTGTGGAAAGGGGAATACATTGCATGTTGTTAATTGTGAGTTTGTTTAATTTCAGGCTGCTTTTGCCAGTTGCCAAGTTTATGCATTTACATATTTTAGTAAGTTGCTATTGAGCTTGAAGTTCATGTTATGACCCATTCATTTCGAGCTGTCCATTTACGTAGTGGAGACTCTCCAGAAAGAATCATTGCTAATACTGCTGCTGAGAATCCCTGAGGAGGCCAATTCACTGTGTCGAGCAGCTGATGCTTCAACGACCTTTCCCACACCTGCTTGCAATATGCCCAAATTCGCCAGATCTGCCGTTCCCACGAAGGATGTGCGATATGTAGTTTTGTCAGTGAAGGGGTTCTTCACCAAACTGTTGTTGCTGTCGGGTGACATTGAACAAAACCCCAGCCCTGGATTGGCTATTATCCTTCAATGTTTGCTAGAGGGTCAGGCAACAATTCTTAGTAGGCTAAGTAACATAATGGAAAGACAAAGCAAGCTTTAAAATATAAATGGGTGATTTCAGGGTAAGGTTAGAGTCACTAGAATCAAGGATAGCCGTTCTCAAAATCAACGAATGTGAGACTGTTAGTATAAATAGCGGTACGCAAATATGTTCAGGAAAAGTCGATATGACAGCCAAAAAAGTAGATCACTCAGAAAATAATAGCAGAAGGATGAATTTAATTTTCTATGGCTTCGAAGGCAAGGAACCACACGAAATCTGGCAAAGTTCCGAAAACTTTTTTAGGAACCGTTGCCAGGATAGTGACCATAGGGCAGATTCAGCGGGCCCATAGGATAAGCAAACACTCTTGAGCGTAAACGACCAATCATTGCAATCTTTGCATCATACAAGGAGATCGAACTAGTCCTAATCAACGTCAATAAACTAAAAGGCTCTGATTATGTAATCTCACGGGACTACTCAGTGTGTCAGAGAAATTTGTCAGAAGCTCTGGGCTGTGGTAAGCCAAGAAAACTTAGCAGTAAGGACAAGGTGCCCCTGGCATATGACAAACTAATTATAAATGGAGAGGCTTTCAGATTGGATGAGGATACCCAATCTGTAAACAAGCTAAGTAAGGAATGAACAGCCTTAAGTAATAGGAAGTCCCAAAATTCTGAAAGTTTTGTTCTCTTAATAAACTGCCAAAGCATTAAAAACAAAATCAATCAGTTTTATGGTTTGGTACAGATGCTCAACCCAGAAAATGTTTTTGCTACAGAATCATGGCTGGACGACTCACTGAGCGACAGTGAATTGTTTTTTTCCGGTTATCAGATCTGTAGAAAAGACAGGAACTGTAGAGGCCGCGATTATTTATCTTAGTTACGAAAATCTTGCAGTGTACTCCAATTGATGTGCAAAGCAGCAATCACGAGTCAGTTTGCTGCAGGCTCCTCACTTCTGATAAAGGAACAATAGCGATGGGGCTCGACCACAAGTTATCACAACACTAGATGATATGCTGGCTTCACTTCCTGTTAATCGCATTGTGTTAGCAGGAGACGAACTCTCCAAACTTAAACTGGGACGAGAGCATGCTCTCAGACGGAACCTGCTCAGCATTTTTTGATATGGTTTGCAAATACGGGTTTGATCAATATGCTGTGAATGGCACACGCGGAAATAACGTCCTCTACCTATTATTCTGCAGGGACCCGAGTGTTTTCACGATGTTTGTGTGTCATCTGGTAGTTGTGACCATAAGATTGTAACTGCAATGCTTACTCCGCCACAAATAATTCCTGCTGCTCATGAAACTCGCAAAGTGTATGAATACCGCAGGGCAAATTTTAATGAAATCAGCTTGCGTATGGGAGCAGAGTTTCAGGCTTTCTCACAACATTTATCCGAGAGTGCAGACCAGACTTTCTATGGAATTCTTTTAAAGGCATGCTGTCATCACTGATTGAAAAATATTTACCTTTCAAATACATTTCAGATAAACCAAAAGTAGACATGCCCTGGATGACTTATGAACTTAAAAGGAAGATAAAACAAAGGACTCGTGCTTGCCAAAAGTATAAAAAGATTCCTTCAAACAAACTTGAGCGCTGTCGACAAGAGCTACATACAGAATATATCGAAGCTATCACTACCCCCAAAGATATGTGCTTTTCCGGACTCGCTGAATCTATTAAGACAAATGCAAAAGCAATTTGGAGCTATCTAAGGAAGACGCAAAAGGAGAGGTCGGGTATTCTGAGTTTTCTTCACAATGGAATCCAGTAATCAGCATGGTTTCCATAAAGGGGTTAGCTACACCACTCAGGTGATTGAACTATTTCATGAGCTTGCAGACACTGCTGCAAAAGGAATGCGTACTGATGTAGTCTTCCTTGATTATACAAAGCCTTTGATTCCGTATAACATGATCTGTTAATACATAAAATGAGTACTCTTAACTTGGATACATAAGTCATCAAGGTTAAGACTACCTGAACGACTGAACACAAAGCGTAGTTATTGGATGCAAGAATTCTAGTTTTGCTCAAGTCACCTCAGGAGTGCCGCAAGGCTCTGTGCTGGACTGCTACTCTTTTTAATTTACATCAATGATATCGCCTCAAACATTTCCTCACAAATCAGAGTATTTACAGACGAATGCATTGTTTGCAAACGTGATTCAGATGCACTTCAGCAAGACCTAACCAATATGGCCTCCTTGTGCCAAAACTGGGAACTTAGCCTGAATACAGAGAAATGTTCCCAGGTAACATTTACTAAATCTAAAATCAACCCACCTACAAATTGGGCAATTCCATACTCACAAAGGTAAATGAAGTTAAGTGCTTATATGTTATTTTAACAGCAGATCTGTCTTTTTCAAGCCATATTGACACGACTGTCAAAAAAGCTGGGAAAATGCTTAGCCCGCTTACACGAACCCTTAGGACTGCCCCTCAGATTCTTAAAATTACAGCATATAAGTCACTCGTAAGGCCGCAATTACAGTATGCATTCAGATTATGGGATCCCCACCAGTGGTACCTGATTGATAAAAAAGAAGCCATACAAAACCCCGCTGCCAGATCTATATCAAGGCAGTACTCCGGACACTTAAGCATTACAGAAATGAAGAAACACATTAGACTAAAACCGCTACACATAAGATGCCAGAAGCACTGCCTGAAACTACTGCTTGCAATATACACTGACTCGACAGGCATTGACGAGCTTACATACCTCAAACCTCCCCGTTATGTTTCAAACAGAAGATACCACAGTTCCAAAATACGCGAAATCACCTGCAAAACGAACTACATGAAATATTGTATTTTTCCCCGTAGTATTTTTGAATGGAATAAGTTGCCGGTGGAAGTTGTGGCTGCTCCCCAAGATGCATTTTTAAGTCTAATCAGTGATTTGTAATTGCACTGTTCTTTTAAACTGTTGTCTATACTCTTTGTCCTGAAGCGCATGCACGTTTTTGTTTGTGTGTGTGTTTTTTTTCTTTCTGTTCTACTGATCTTTATGCATTGCTTCTTTGTCATCCCTCCCTTCTGATGCGATTATATTCGCGCACTCGTCACTTGATGCAGTGCCCACTCCCCTGCTATAATGCTTCGGTGTTGCAGGGTATACTGTAAATAAATAAATAAATAGTTTGACACAGCAGTGAATCTACTCTGACATCAGTTTTTCAAAATTATTGTTACGTGCCAGCTACGGAGGTGGCAGATTCGGGGTCATTAATGGTATAACCACTTGAACAGAGGAAGAGAGCGTGTGGCGAAGTTGTGTCAGATGCTATATTTTCATTGCTTTCAGCTTTGGTGGCAGGAGTGCCACGATTGTAGCAACCTGGCTGATATTTGAAAACTCATTTGAAATGATCCAGTGTTTGTTCGAACTGCAGTACTTTTTCCCAGCAAAGCAGCAGCCAACGTACAGCTTTGAAGCATAAATGGGAACCATTGGGTTGAATGCAGGATATATAAATGCACAAATGGAGCCTGTTCAGCGCAATCAGGCCACGAGGAGCGTCAGGAGTCCTCGTCTTGCAGCCTATCAGAGCCACACCTGTAACCCGACGTGTGCCACGCGGTGGGCCACAAAGGGACTCTGCACTGCACTGAAACCAGGTTAACTCAATGTGCCAGTAGATTAGAATAATCAACTTAAGCGACAACGGGCGGACAAAAAATTTCCAATACGCAAGTAAGTACGCAAAGCAAATGAAATTAAGCCAGAATACAAGGAAATAAATGAAACTCGAAGTGGTTGTGTCATGTCTTCCTCTACTCTCTTGGCTCACGTAATGAAATGAAAATGAATTGCATTTTCTGACCTTGAGCACGGGAATACATAAGTCTGCTTGGCTTCGTGCCATCATAGTTTAGTGGCGACAAAATATCTTTTCACAACACATTATCAGCTGCTCTCTGAGACACGGTAGATGTTGAAGATGTTTCGTTTAGAACTTGAAAGCACAGATATAGAAAACTCTGGATGCAAGGGTACAAGTGGAAGTGCTCACAGGCAGACACAGAATTGAAACGGCACTGGCATCAAGGAAGTCATTTTCTGAAGACTGAGGACAGGTCACATGTATTACATGCACATGCACCTCCCACTATGCCTGCTAGAAACCACAGGTTTCAAAGTTTGTAGCTTCTGTTTTGTGTGCTGCATGTCCTTCTGAAGTGTCTTGTACTATGCAAGACTAGAAAACTAATTTCCTTGAGAGGTACGCATACTAGATTTTAGCACACACCACCACACATGATCATCCTCTGGTTTAGACCATGTGGTATCCTTTTTATTTGCTGTAATTTCTTTATATATAGTTTATGTTATCACCGTTAACCACTTGTACATCTGGTCTCGGTGCATCATCAGCAACATCGCTCTGTTCCTGAGAAAAGTGCATGCCTAACTCTTACATGTGCCCAGAACTTCAGCAACTTCGCGGAACTACGAGGTGTCCAGTGAAGCCTTTAATGTTGGGTAGCCTTAGCAATCATTTAATGTTAGAAACTTTTAATGCAAGAGCATTTAGCTTGTCATCTCATAAAATAGTCCTGGCTTCTCTGTCACGAAATTCCTTGATTGGTCAGATGTCACCTGTTGTTGTGTTCTCATTCCAACCTGCCCACAACATTTCACTGGCACATCATGCCAGGTGGCAAAATAATGATTGGCCCAGAGAGGACACGTGAGCTTGCGACGTCATCCCAACCTGGCCACCATGGCACATAGTGACCTACGTACCAGGCTGTGAGCAGACTGCCCCCATGGTACACTGAAGTGAGGTTAGTTGAAATCAATTCAATGAAATTTTGAAATGCTCGCCGTGACGCGTTGCATGAGCCTTACGGGTTCTTGGGAAGAGCAACCTGAGGATCTCCAGCCCCACAGGTTGATCTGTTTGAAGCAGTCATCTGCCGTGGAGTGGCGCATCGAATAAAGGCTGCACCACTGTGCCAGTTGTGGTATGAGAACTCCCTACGTTCTATGAATGCGACTGAGATGGTTGTGATGTCACCTGAACAGTAGACTGATTATAAGGTGCCGGCATATTTTAAAATCTGAGGACACCAAATATTTTGGAAGTGGGCCCACCCCAAAAAAGGGATTAAAGGCCAACTGCGGGTTTTTTAATGCGAAAGCATTTCTAAGCTATGTCAGTGGGGTTGTGTCACCAAAGCATGTCCGCAAAACGTGTCCGCAGCAGTCGCGACGTTCTCAGAAGAGGCAACATCAAACGAGTAGTTGTAATTGAAAGAGGATGATGTGAGGATGCTGCGCAAAAAATGTCAATAGGATGATTGGTTCATTAACTAAGGCCAAAAATGTAGGAAAAACGTCGAAACAGCACTGATGTCGATAAAGTGAGCGGATGGGAAAACAGCCGTGGACGGCAAAAGAGTGAAAGTAAAGTTTGGAATGAATTGAAACGTATTTGATGAGTGATAAAGAATCAAACGAAAAGTTTAATTGACTTAGATTAATTAGTTAATTATCAGCAAAAACCATTGGAAGGTTGGATAGGCTGGACGGGGGTATAGTAAGTGGTCGGGAAAGCAACCACGGCATCATATTTGAAAACCAAAATGATTGAGATAAAAGTATAATCAATCGGAGTAAATAACTGACATTTAATTAAAGCATAAGGTAATGACGCTAATTCAGTAGCTCAACTAATAAAGAAAAAGTATGATAAAGAGAAGCGATGAGTGCCGAGGACACGTTAATCCTTTCGCATTCTCCCAATGCGAGTCGCCGCTGTGATGTCTAATTTTTTGAAAACATGAATACAAATTATGTTTAAAATTTTGTCTAGATATCCTGCAGTATATTAGAACGTATTATTTTCACATCTTTTCTCTACAACTGTCCACACACGCTTTGCTCCGGCGAAAAACTTTTTTAAAATGCCAACTACGAGTAGACTGGGTTTCGACCAAATGATGACATCATGAGGGAGCATGCTGTGACGTCACCGGTACTGTTGCAAAATATATCGAGTTCGTGCTGATTGCCCGAATTAGCGACTAAGTGAGAGTTTGACTCAATGTTTGTCTTGAATGAGGAAAACCCAGATTGAAATTGTGAGCAGGAAACATCAAGATAATATCGGCAGCTATGCGTCCAGCGACGTCTCAGACGCAAGGCTGGCTGCGACATCTCCCCGATTGAGGCTACAAAATGCGTAAATTTAAAAATTTGTTCGCCCCGCTCATTAATTCGACACAAAGGACCACAAAAATGCGCAGAAAGTACCGTAACTGTTTCAATAAATTCAGAGGAGGCAGGAAAACGCTGTAGCTGCCCTTTAAATCAGTTTAGGGGAGTTTGTTTACTATAATCGAATACGAGAATACAATGCAATGCACTCAAAAATTCAAGGTGATGAGTGCCATCAGTTTCCTGTTTTGGCTGTAAAAACACAATAACGTTAGACACTTACTGTATAAAGCATAGCAGGAATTCTATACACTATTGGATTTTGTTCAAGAATGTGGTTAAGAAGATCGCCGAGTGTTTTGGCCCTTTGGCCCATCTTAAAAAACTACATAACAGTGCATGCTCCCAAAACATTGTTGCATAAATCGTGGTAAAAGTTTATTGAATACATGAATAGAAATCATGTTTAAAACTACAAGCATATTAATTACAAAAGTATATTACAAAGGTATTGTTTTTTATATGTATCTGTGACGAATGGAATTTCCACAATTGGAACGAACCCAAATGTCCCTTTGATTCGCAAAGATTTGTCCTAGGCAAGCACTCATGTACAAGTCCACTGGAAAGGTTCATCTATGAGGCACTACACTCTGCACACTTTGTGATCCATGGATGTGACATCACTTCCCCTAGGCTGGCCTTTCTTTCCGTTACTTCCGCAGCAGCCTAGAAATGAGATCCTTGGCATCACCAGAGACATGGGCAGGGAACTTCAGGTCCACACGCCGGATCCTGTCATAGGTAGTTTTTGCGGGGCTCGATTCAAAAGGAAGTTTTCCGAGAACGAACTCATAGATTAGAACACTTAGAGCCCAGAGATCCTCTTTCTCGTTGTACCACTGTTCTCAACCATTTCCGGTGGCAAGCAATCCATGGTACCGCTCAGGGTTTAACGCCTTGAGGAGGGAGCATGGACAGACCAGCCAAAGTCTGCTGTCTTCAGCACACCTTTGAAAACGATAGGATATTTTCTGGTTTTATGTCACGGTGTATGACTTTCTTTCTGTGGCAATACTGGAGTACTTGCAAACTTGATGGATGGAAGTAGCGGATTTCTTCTTGTCAGACATTTTTGCTTTGGTGAGCCCCTTGTATAGCTCCCTTTTGGGTGCGCATTCCAGAATAAGATAAACCGTGGAAGTAACCATACAGTCTCAGGATATGATGATGTCTGAGGTATAGCTGAATTTCGATCTCACCTCGAAGCTGGTGCTCAACGTTGTTGCTCTTCAACTGGGACTTGAACATAACCTTCAGTGCAATGACGTATTTGCTATTCTCTCATGCCAGGTATACGTTTCCGAATGTTCGTTTGGGTAAGGGTCGTCCAATCTCGAATTCGTCGAGGCTCCATTACAAGATCGTTTTTTTTTTGTTGTAGTCGGAATCGGTGCTTGCCGTCCTCTGTATGGCGTCAGCAGCCCTTGCATTCTGTGGCTGGTTTTCCTTGTCGGCCATTGCAAAGCAAGGAACTGGACTCGGGGAAATTAGTACACGTCGGTGAAAGACTTCAAGCACAAGAGACTACTGACGCCTGATGACAGTAAGCTAAAAGCGCATTGCACTGCACTCATCACACCTGGCCTGCTGGCACCAGTTGTGGAGGGCGGTGTACGGGTAGGCCAGCCAGCCGTCGCTCACCCGGTGGTCTGGGAGCACCCCGGAACGCAGCATGAGAAACAGCAGCAGCAGGTGGCCGAACACCAGGGCCGCCACGTCGTGCCACACTGCCACCAGCACTGAGATGGCCATCTGCATGCCCCGGGCTTCCGCCAAAAGCAGGTGCAAGATGCGCAGCTTCTCGAGATGACGAGTCAGGATGCGCATGCCCGTCGTCTCCTCGTCCTTACCAGAGCAGTCAAGCAGCGGCCCAGAATGTTCTGCAGAAGTGCCACGTCTGGGAGCGCGCGATGAAAAAGCGTCACGAGCCGCGTGGATAAAAGGCTCCGGCTTCGGGTTGCTGTTGTTGGGCCCAACGTTCCGGCGTTATTGCGACCGGGGTGGAAATAACGAAAATCCAAGCCAAATTTTTATTGCGACCCGGTCGCAGGGTTGCCAGATCGCTCCGACCTCAGGTTGCCAAATTGACCTCCGTAGTAGCCCAAACGTAGCCAAAAGCGAAATTTTTGCGTAGCCCAAAAGTAGCCAAAAATATTTGTTTTTGTGACATTTCTTCGGCATACTAAATAAATTTTTGGCAAAAATATTTACATATTAGATTTTTTTCCCGCACATGATGTCTGAAGTGGTCCACACGGCGTGTTCTTTCCGTTGTTATGTTTCGCCTCCGTCATGTGCACTAACCAGGTCCTGAAGATGGGGCCGCAGTTCCACTTGGCCATATCACCTGAGGCTGATGACGACAGCCAGTCTGCACGCGCAAAATAACGGCGGCGGCGCAGCTTTAGTTTAGAAATATTTCAGCTTTAAAAGAAAATTAAAGAGAATTAAAAGAAAGGTTCTCACTGAGAGCGTCCCCTCAAACATCTAGCATGCGCCATCTTGAAGCTAGATTCGACGATATGCATGAGCTCATAATAAATCAAGGATATATGCCATTAGATGATAATCTATGTCAATTTCTCCTTCAGTGTAACAGCGCGTTCGCAATAATGAGAAAAACATATTAACCTTGAATTCCGGCTCCTTTTTCTATCCCCTCTAGTAGTTCCAAGTGTACTTCACCACTTGCCTATTCTGAAAGTTCTCGTAGCGAATGATCTGATGCCATGTTATGCCACTAACTTCCGTCGCCCTCATTAGTTACAATGGGTTCCGCGCCGCGCTGAAGGATGGCGCCATGGCTGCCATGGCTCCGTATGAGTGCACGCGGATTACGCAACAGACACGGCGCTCTCGCGTAGCTGCAATGAATCTCGAGGGCTGCACGTGTGCTCCTTGAGGCTTCAGAAAACAGCATAGGCTCTTGCGAGAGGTGCGCTTGCTGTGTCCACCACGGCAACAGGAAGAGAGAGAAAAAACACGTTATTAATGCGTACGCATTACTTGCCTCATGCGTATCTTGAGCAGAATGTGTCCGCAGAGCCAGGATAACAAATGCAAGAAAAAGACATGCCTGGCGGTGGGTTTCGAACCATGCCACCTACCGCAGCTCAAGCGGGCGCCCAAACCACTAGGCCACGTCTACGGTTAACGGCTAACATGTGAGGATCACGAAACCAGCAGAAGCGAAACAGTAGCATTTAATGCTTACGCATTCGCACCACGTAGGGAGACTAAAGTTCTCTTTGTGTTTTCCCTCTAATCTGGGAAGGTTACCCGCGGTGCACCGTGATCAATAGGAGAACGCTGACATGTGCAGACGGCAACAGTCATGTTTGGTGGCGCGCGTGCGCGGGTGGCGTTAGTAGCATTAGTGCACATGGGCGTCGCCATATTTGGCCGCATGACCTTTCCGCCATCGCCGGCCTTCGGGCCTTGTCGTTTCGACGGCTGCCGGCGCGCTGGTGCCCGGCTGCAAGACGCTTCTCCGGCTGTCGTTGTGGATAACGAGCTGCCGGATGGCACAAAATCTTCGTGTGAGTCCGCACAGAACGTGTTGGTGCTGAAAAATGTTCGCTTCAACCAGCTCGTCTACTTGTCTGCTTCAGACTGCCCGCATCGGCTCGAATGTGTCAACAGGCCGCGGTCAGCTACCTGCGTGTTCATATTTATTCAGTCAATTCATCTTCTAACGCTGTTGGCGGACTGCATAACTTGTCGTTGAACTGCAGATTAAAAGCAGGCTAATGCCTGAATGCTTGCTTTTTAGAGCTCGATATTTTTGCCGAATGGAGGAATATGTGTACACAGCAATCAAGAACGTTCGCTGCTCCACTGTGCAAGCGAATTACAACCGACCGTCCGCGTGCATGTGATCGCCGGCCGATTGTACCGATATTCACTTTATCCACCGTTAACATTGCGGCTTCTTAAGAAAGTGGATGTCCTTCAAGGACCCCTTCAGAAGCTTGGAGACCGTCGACCGTGCTCTCTTGCTAAGTAAAACTGAAAAGTGTTCCGGAGTCCAGCCCCCCCGCAGATGCAGCTAGCCGGAATAAGCGGAAATATACAAAGTCCTGTCATGATAAATTTCACCGCTCTCCCGTGCGTTAGCGCACTTCTGTAGAGCTTTGCACTGGGCGACAACAGCGCCTCCTCTGAGTACTTTTGCAAACGCCCAGTTGCCGTTTCCACCGTGTTAGCTTTAATTACGCACGACAGTTTAGTGAGCACTGTGGCAACACCAAGGAAGCATTTATTGCAAAGGTCTAAAAAAGCACCGATCATTCGATATATTGGACCAGTGTTTGCCGACTGTGAGAAAGGTGCCATTCCCGCAGCGACTGCTGGCGCTGAAATAAACTGGCGCGCGGCGTTTGTGATATGTTTATTTATTTGTGGAACAGCACATTAACGTTCTGTTCTGCTTGCAAGCAGCATGAACTCTCAAGACAGCTACTCCAAATACGGCGGCAATTGTGTAGTGGTTTCCTTTATGTAACATGCGCGTCTAGTTTTTCCGACACTACACCACAGGGATATTAGCTCTAGATATTAATTCAACAGTACCCATGGCATCTGTGTCACAGCTGAGTTTTTAAAAGTCACTTGACGTGAGTATACAAGCTGCGCAGCAGCATTTCGCACTGCCCGCCGATGCTGCTAACGCCGGCTTCGAAGGCCAGAAGTGGTGGACCTTCTAGTGGCGCCATCTGCAGTGGACAGAGCAAACTGCTCTCTGTCAGCGGTCTATGGGCAACCTGCGCTGCCTAGGTGGCGCTGCTAAATTTAAAGCCCAGTGGAAGGGTAGGAGAAGAGGCTGGCGCCTGGGAGGCCGAGCGGTAGCTTTTTTAGGGGGTCCACGGTGGCTCAGGGCGTAGGGGTAGGTAGAAGCGATGTAGTAAATGTCGGTGTCTTTTGTTGCGCCCCTGTGTCCTCCTGAAAAGTTATGAACCAACACGCCCAAATACAAGTACTTCTGAGTATACTATCGCTCTTTGCACCCTTCCTAGGTCATATCTTCCACCCCATTTCCGGCCTTCTCACCCTCTCTCTTTGTTCACTTTTTTCTTTCTTTCTTTCTCCTAATCCCCTACTACCAGTTCTCGGAAACCATGACATTCCTGTTACCCCCTCCGCCCCCACCTTTTGGCTTTCTCTGAACTCGAGCCATTTCCCCCCCCCCCCCCCCCGCCTTTTCCTTCCTTGGAAATGCCCCCCCCCCCTTTTCTTTCTCCTTCCAGGGTCAGCCTATTTTGTTTGCGTTGTTCTCATTTCCCTGTACCACGCTGACTAATCCTCTTATCTGAGTTTCTCAGGTCCATCCAGCGCCAACCCCCGGTCGCAGCACCTTCAAAGCCTTTGTTCATTACACACCCCCTGGATATAAGTTTTTCCACTATTGCAGCTTAACGAATCAAGATTCACCTCCCTCCCCTTCCTGACACACATCCCCTCTCACACCACTTTTCTTTCCCACCCCCGGGGCCTTCCTCCTCGGAGCGAAGGCCCTATTTAATCCCTGCCAATGATGAACGCTTTGCCTAGACGAAGACAAGTCCCCTTGTCGAAACGTTGGCTCAAGCAACCTGAGGTTTTCCCCTCCTTTGTTCATTTTGTGATCGCCAAGGACCATCTACCACACCCTCTCTCTACCATTGCTACTGTGTAGATATTTGTGTATGTTAGTTGCTGTTGAAATGAGGTCCTCGACATGAGCATGGTCGGCCGCAATTTCATGGCACTTTGTGCACTGCCAGCTTCGTGCTTCTGCTAACAAGGTTTGTTGAAGTGCTGGGATCATGTATTGTTGGGACAAGCTTAGCGAGAACCACTGGAACTTGCAGAACCACAATGAGTCCTTCAACTGGGGCTATTTGATCTTACAGTTTAATGATCATTTTAATGTTGGATAGTTGTAACTCAGCTCTTGCTGTCTTATTAACATGAGTGGTAGACACCTTTGACCATGCCCCGAAATGTCAACTTTACAATCCAGACGTATGGACATGTTATACAGAAAGTGTTTCAAATTGTGCTTCTAGGTGGTACATGTTTCAAGAAAAATTTTTACCAGTTTTGGCATTGGCAGAGCAGCAAAGGCACGTATTAAATTTGAATCAATATAGTTATTTTACCACACATTCTAAATTTGCCTGCAATTCTTGTTAAAATTCGTGAGTGATATTAGGATGGCAAGGTATTTTTAACATTTCAAATGCACTTTTTTTGACGCCAAATTTGTCACAACAATATTGATATTTCTTTTGCTTTGCTATAAACTTTCCTTTCTTTTTACCATTCAGTTTCAACACTACAGAAAGTCGTGTTTTCTGGTTTACAACTCTATTTCTTTCCTCTGGTGCACTGATGTTCAGCTTTTCACGAGCACTACAATGAGCCCTATATTTCATCACGTAATGACCCCATGTTTAAAGTCTGTGTTATCGGATGTCATATATTCATTTTTTTCACACTCTAGTAACGACTGGAACCACTTTTCTGCCTTTGCCACTGCGATCACCAATAACATCGCCTTCAAGAAAACTTCAAGATCCCAAAATGAACAAGGGAGGGGAAAACCTCAGGTTGCTTGAGCCAACGTTTCGACAAGGGGACTTGTCTTCGTCTGGGCAAAGCGTTCATCATTGGCAGGGATTAAATAGGGCCTTCGCTCCGAGGAGGAAGGCAAGCCTGGAGGGAGTGATGTCGCATCCGTGGATCACAAAGAATGCAGAGTGTAGCTTCTCCTAGCTGCACCTTTCTAGTGGACTTGTACTTGAGTGCTTGCCTAGGAGAATCCTCCATGTGTATCAGCCTGGGGAGCACGCGTGTGGCGAAGAGGAGGCGAGGCCTCGAAAAGGAAGCATACTCTGACACAAAAAACAATACTTCGAAGAAAAATCTATGCGAGTCAAAGGGACATTTGGCTTCGTTAAAATTGTGGACATTCATCGAGGATACATATGGAAAACAATGCGTTTGTAGTTAATACGTTTGTAATTTTAAACATTATCTGTATTCATGTATTCATTAAACTTTTATCGCGATTTATGCAACCATGTTTTGGGAGGGTGCCCTGTTATTTACTTCGATTATTAAAATAGGCCAAAGGGCCAAAACACTCGGCGATCTTCTTAACGGCATTCTGAAAGAACAAAATCCAATAGCATAGAGGTTGCCAGCTAAGCTTTATACAGTAAGTGTCTAATGTTATTGCGTTCTTGCAGCCAGCACTGTAAACGTATGGCATGCATGACTCATCACCTCGAATTTTTGAATGCGTTGCATTGGATATTGTCATATTGGATTAAGTAAACCAACTCCTCTCAACTGATTTAAAAGGCAACTAGACCATTTTTCTGCCTCTTATGAATTTATTGAAACAGTTCTGGTACTTTCTCCGCATTTTTCAGGTCTTTTGTGCAGAATTAATGAGCGGGGCGAACGAATTTTAAAATTTCCGGATTTTGTGGCCTCCCTCGGGGAGATATCGCAGGCAGCCTTGCGTGTGTGACGTCGCTGGACACACAGCTGCTGATATTACCTTGGCGTTTCCTCCTCAGAATTTCGAGCTGGCTTTTCGTCATTCGAGACAAATATTGAGTCAATCTCTCACTAAGTCGCTAATTCGGGCAATCAACGCGCACACGATAAATTTTGCAACAGTATCCGTGACGTCACAGGATGATCTATAGTGACGTCATCATTTGGTCGAAACCCAGTCTGGGTTTCAATTTCTTCATTTTTGCTCTTTAAATACTCGTGCATGGTAGTTTAAAAAAGTTTTTTCCCCGGAGGGAAGGGTGTGTGGACAGTTGTGGAGGTAACATATCAAAATAATATGTTTGTATTACACTGCGGGATATCTCGACTAAATTTTAAACATGATTTGTATTCATGTTTTCAAAAAATTAGAGATCACTGCGGCGACTCGCATTAGAAGAATGCGAAAGCACTGACGCTTCCTCGGCATTCGTCGCCTATCTTTATCGTTCTTTTTGTTTGTTCGTTTAGCTACGGAATTAGCGTAATTATTTTACGCATTAAGTAAAAATCGATTTATTGGCTCTGGTTATACTTTTGTCTCAATCAACAATTTTGATTTCTCAAATTTGGCGCCGTGAGTGCATTCCTGTCCACTTACTAAATCCCCGTTCAGCTTATCCAACCGTCCAATGGTTTTTGCTGATAGTTATTTAACTAATGAATCTATGTCAATGAAGCTTTTTATTCGATTCATTATCACTCCTGAAATACATTCCAATTCATTCTAAACTTTATTTTCACTCATTTCCCTAATTTCCCACTATTTTGCCGTCTACGGCTGTTTTCCCATCCTCTCACTTTATCGACAACCGCGCCCTTTTGACTTTTTCTACCCATTTTTTGCCCTAGTTAATTAGCTAATCATCCTATTGACATTTTTTGCGCAGCATCCTCACATCATCCTCTTTCGATTACAGCTACTCGTTTGATGCTACCTCTTCTGAGAACGTCGCGACTGCTGCGGACACGTTGTGCGGACTCGTTTTGGTCACATGACCCCACCGACATCGCCTATAAATGCTTTCGCATTAAAAAACCCGGAGTTGTCCGTTAACCCATTTTTTAGGGTGTTCCTACTTTCAAATAGTTAGGGTCCTCAGATTTTCAAATTTGGCGGTGCCTTATAATCAGTCTACTGTTGAGGTGACGTCACAACCATCTAAATCGCATTCATAGAACGTAGGAAGTCCTCATACCACTGCTGGAGCAGTGGTGCAGGCTTTATTCGATGCGCCACTGCACGGCAGGTGACTGCTTCAAACAGATCAACGTGTAGGGCTGGAGACGCTCAGGTTGCCTTTCCCGAGAACCCGTAAGGCTCATGCAATGCGTCACGGTGAGAATTTCACAATTTCATTGAATTTATGTGAACTAACTTCACTTCCGCATACCACCCGCGGCAGGCTGCTCACAATCCATCATATTGGTCGCCATGCGCCATGGTGGCCAGGTTGTGAGGACGTCGCAAGCTCACGTGACCTTTCGGGGCCAATCATTATTTGTCCACCTGCCACGATGTGCTAGTGAAATCTCGTGGGAAGGTTGGAATGAGAACACAACAACAGGTGACATGTCCACACTAATCAAGTAATTTCTTGACAGAGAAGCCAGAACTATTTTACGAGACGACAAACTAAATGCTATCGCGATAAAAGTTTCTAACGTTAAATGACTTCTAAAGGTACCAGTTTTTTAAAGCTTCACTGGACACCTCGTTGTTCCGCACAGTTGCTTAAGTTCTAGGCACATGTAAGAGTTAGGCATGGAATTTACAGAGGAACAGAGTGATGTCGCTGATGACGCGCTGTGATCGGATGTACAAGTGGTTAGCGATGATAACATATACTAAATATAAAGAAATTACAGAAAATAAAAAGGATACCACACGCTCTAAACCGGATGATAATCGCGTGTGGTGGTGTGCGCAGAAATCTGGTATGCGTACCTCTCACGGAAAGGTAGTTTTCTAGTCTTGCAGAGTACAAGACACTTGAGAAGGACGTGGAGCACACAAAACGAAAGCTCCAAACTTTTAATATTGCGGTATCTAGCACGCATAGTGCGAGGTGCGTGTAATACATGCGATCTCTCCTCAGACTTCAGGGAATGACTTGCTTGATGTCAGTGTTCCGTTTAACTTCTGTGCCCGCCTCTGAGCGCTTAAACTTCTACGCTTGCATGCCTAGTTTTCTCTATCTGCGCTTTCAAGTTCTAAACCAAACATCTTCACAATCTACCGTGTCTCAGAGAGCAGCTGATAATCTGCTGAGAAAAGGTATCTTCTCACCAACTAAACTATGATGTCACGAATCCAAGCAGAGGGGTATGTATTTCCGTGCTCAAGCTCAGAAAATGCAATTGATTTTCATTTCATTGCGTGACCCGTGACAATAGAGGAAGGCATGAAACAACCACTTCGAGTTTAATTTATTTCCTTGTATTCTGTCTTAATTTCATTTGCGTCTGAGGGCAGCACCGTTGACGATGTCATCGACGCACTGGAAACTGGTTTGGTTATTGGGGTTTAACGTCCCAAAGCAACTCAGGCTATGAGGGACGCCGTAGTGAAGGGCTCCGGAAATTTCAACCACCTGGGGTTCTTTAACGTGCACTGACATCGCACAGCACACGAGCCTCTATAATTTCGCCTTCATCGAAATTCAGGCGCCGCGGCCTGGATCGAACCCGCGTCTCTCGGGTCAGCAGCCGAGCGCCGCAACCACTGAGCCACCACGGCGGGGCGCACTGGAAACTGTCACAGGCACTGCCGGTATCAAGTCCCTCGACCACATGGGGAGGGTAAAGTTCGGCGTTTCGGCTGCCTCGTACAGCGCAGCGTCGAAGCTCAAGACCCGGGCCTCTATTCTCCTCAACGGCGTCTCAGTCCCCATTGTGAGTGTAGGCGCAGAAATTATCCATGCTTCCGTTTTCCCAATTGCTCTTTGGCAAGGGCGTCCGCAGAATTTTTTGCAGGGGGGGGCCCCATTGGTTGTTGGCGCCGGAGGGGGGGGGGGTATTTTTCGTAGCAAAAAGGCACTATTTGCGGAGTAAATTTATTTATTTATATACAAATAAAATAAATAAGTAAAATACACACATGAAATAAAAATTACAAACAGCAAATTAAAGCGAGGCTAGGAGAGATACATTGGAGTTTATCAACGAAGAAACAATTAAAATTAATAAAAATGCAAAAAGATACTATCACTTCGTGGAGAAGAGTGCTCAGTCTTGCTGCATACGGGTTCTCGACACACCCGGATTGATGACCAGCACACAGCACAATATGTTCACAAACACGCAACGACAGTCACTCAGTCAGTCTTCCTTGAACAGAAACTGTAGACGCCTCGGATTTTTCTGGGCGAATTGCGTGATGACACGGGTGATAAATTCATTTCTGTGCTTCATTACACGCTCTCGGTGCACACTCATCATACAAAGGCTGTCCAGTCTGTCGTTTGTCATCGTTGAGCGTAGCCACGTTTTCACTCTCCTCATTGTACTGAAGGAGCGTTCGACCGTACAGGTAGTAACTGGCAAAGCCAGAGCCACCTCAATGGCTTTTGCAACACCAGGGAAGAATGTCTTGGCCTGATGTAGAAGCTCGCAGTAAGTTATTTCTGATGGGTCCCCAGTTTTGTTGCACCACATCTCGTACCAAGAGATGGCCTCTTCCTTGAAGTTGTCGATGCCGTAAAAGCACTGGAGTTCTTCGGCGAGAACAGCGAACTCAACACGGCTCAAGTGCTTCATTTTTGATGGATGCAGCTGGAGAAGTTTGAAGCTCCTCTCATTGCTTTCAGAAAAGCGCCGAGCTAAAGAAGCAGTGAGGGAGTCCAAGTACGGCACATATATTGCCACACGGTAGTATTCCTCTGGCGACTGAATCCCGTAGTTGTCTCGGTGGGCCTGACGAGAGACTTGTCTTGGTACAGATATCACCACATTTAAGTGATTGGCTGCCTCCCTTGCTGCATTCATGATGTTAGAGAACTCCTCTACAGCGTTTGTCCGGTGGCCGCGAAAAATACGTTGTAGCTCAGTGATGTGGCCATGCACAGAATGGAAGTCCATGGATACACCTTGCAGAATGTTCGTAGCTGGTTCGAGCCGAGCGCTGTACTTCGCTACAATATGCAAGCAGACGATGAAAGATGAGCTTGTTGTTGCGCAGTAGAGGATGTGAGCTCGTTGTCTAGTTGCAGCGTTCGAGCATGATTCCGTGGACGCGAGCTGCTCGAGTGCTTCGACTATGGCCACGTAATGCTGAGAGAAGATCCTAATAGACTTGTACTTTGCAGACCATCTTGTCTCACACAGCATCGGAATGTTGGGCACCAATTTTCTCCGGAGCACGCTCTCGCGGAAGAAGTTTATGGTTTGTTTGATTATCCCAATTGTGTTTCGAATTTCAGAGACGTCGTTCAAATCGTTGATGACGAGATTTAGTTTGTGACTTGCACAGTGGAAAAATAGTGCCTTCGGGAACTGTTTTTGTATAATTTTGTTCACTCCAGATTCTTTTCCAGCCATTGTAGAGCATCCATCGTACCCCTGTCCAACGAGGTTCGAAAGAATCAGTCCGACATTCGTCAAAAGCTTCAAGATTGCCGCGGCGATGCAAGCGGAGTTTAATTGCTCCAGCTCTACAAATCCCAAAAACTGCTCTCGAACGCACACTTCGACTTCCGCCTTGTCAATAAAGCGAACGCCTATAGACATCTGCTCTTTTCCTGAAATATCTGCAGTTTCGTCAGCAAGAACGGAAAAAGCAAACGCTTTGTTAGTTTCGGTAACTATCTGCTCTCTCAGGATGTCGCCACAGATTGTGATGATCTCGTTCTGGACGCGGACAGAAGTGTACTTGGCATTGCCAGCAGAAGAAGCGAAGTGCTCCTGAAGTAGAGTATCTCCAGCTTCTACACGAAAGTCAAGCAGATCATTGAAGACTCCACTATCGGACTGCTTGCCGCGAATCGGCAAGTCATGCGTCGCGCAAAAGACAATGGTGGAAACTATTGGAAATAGTTTCTCACGGTTCCTTTCAACTTGCGCGTGCAGTGCTCTGTTCAGCTGCTGTACAACGGGTAGCTGCTTGCCTTTCATCACATCCATAAAGTTCTGTGAGGCCGTCATTGCCTCCTGGTGCCATTGGGATTTTACGTGATCCCTGCACGCCTCGTGCATTTTTCTGTAGTTACTGAAAGCGCGCACGATAAAACTACCTTGAGTACCCCGGTGAACACGCGGAGGAAAAATGACGCAAAAACGACAAAAGGCGCCTTTCGCTGTCGCTGAGTACGCAAGCCAGGGGGCGTAATCTCCCAGCCACTGATGTCGAAAAGGCCTCTTTCCAGGTGTTACATCCTTCTTAAAATCATATGTGACATTTGGCGACCATGGCTTAGTAAGAAGACGTAACTTCAAAAAGTCCGGTATGCCAGTGAGTTTAGCTTTGCCTAGAAACTCTCCTAAGTCATATTCTTGAGGCAAGTTATTTGTTTTCTTGATGTTGTCTCCGGACTTCGATCCCAAGCAAGGAGAAAGGGAATCGTTTCGGCTTACTGCGTGACCGGAGCTCGCTGGTGGAGTTCCTTCCATGGAGACAACGACGCCGGCTACTGTCCGGTGATGAAAGGTTGCATCGCTCTGGTCAAATCCGGACTTGAATCCCAAGAAAGGAGAAATGGAATCATCTCGGCCTGCTGCATCACCTGAACTCACTGTTGACAGAGTCCCTTCCATGGAGTCGACGACATCAGCTACTGTCCGGTGATAAAAGCTTGCATCACTCTGTTCAAATGCTACACCGTTGTCACATGTCACACCAGAATCTGCAGGGGCGCATTTGGATAATGCTTCGTCAGACAACTGCTGACGCTTGAAGAAGCGTCGAATATCCATCATTCGGGACCGCGCGAGACAAAGCTGGCTATGGAGTTCCTCGGGGTTGGTAGTGTTAAAAATATATACACATTGATTGGAAAAACGGTTGAATGCGTACGTTGAAAACAAAAAATGACTATGTATGCAGCGAAAACTTATTTACAAGATAAGTGCACGCTCGCAGCTTCATACACCTCGCTCCATCTTGCTCGCGCAACCGCACAGTCGAGTATTTGCACACACACTACTCGCCGCTCGTCGTTTTCTCGTCCGCTGTCTTGATTGTTCTCAGCTTCGTTGACAACCGGCCACTAAAAACACCGAAGCACAAACAAAGAGGCGCGCACACGCAAGGAACGCCGCGCGACTTCCGAGGGGAAGGGACACTCGCCACTCCGGTCGGAAAATTTGTTTTGTGTGTTTTTATGAGGTTCAGAGCCCCAAAACGACTCAGGCTATGAGGGACGGACGGTCTCTTTACCATGCACTGACATCGCACAGTACATGGGCGCTGTTGGGATTTGAGGCCCAGCCAGAGGTGACAGGCGAGCCAGGCAGGCGCCATCGGGCTGCCTTGACCAAAGGCGCTGGTTTCCGGAGAAGACGCAAGGAACGCTGGTGTGGGGGCGCCTCTGGAGACTGCGTCGCCGTGAACAAAAGCAGCTAATCCCCTTTGCCGAAAATTCTGAAAGCGGCGCTTGTACCGAACTGCGCTCTCCCGTGGATCGGAGGAGACAGCGAGCGGCGGCGGCGCCAACTCATCGCCCGCTTGCCCCTGAGCAGTCCGACAAAGCGGGGATGGACACGGCTGATTTGTCCCTCCCTCCTGAAGAATTCATCGGTGGCCGGGGTGTGCACTGTCTGCCTCCGTGTCGCTATCTCTCTAGAGATCAAAGAAACAGGCACACATCTCAAGACGGCTCGAAACACATGCTCGCCGGTGCCGCTGTATGTCTGCAACGACGCGTCCCCGGACGCGGCACTTTGCAGATGTGACCCAAAGCGTGGAAGCAGGGCCGCTTTTACTCTTTTGGCTGAGCGCACCGCCGCCCCTGACGTGCGGCCATCACTCACGGTTCGAGTGAGTGATTTTCCAGGGGGGTGCAGCCGCCCCCCCTTGCCCCCCCCTCCGGACGCCCATGCTCTTTGGGTGTCTGATGCGTAGCTAGCAGCGGCCTTGTCATCATACGGCAATGTGCAACAGGTGCACGAACCCTCACTTAAGGGCCGTCCAGGAGTTGGCGCGGGAATCGGAGCAGCAAGAATTGAAATGAAGAAACCAATTCGGAACTTTCTGTCGGTGCAGGAATACACAGACATGTGCGATTATCGAGTCGTGCCGAACCTGTGTTGAAGGTGCGGTCTTGCCGCCCGTATTAGAAGAGAATGCCATATCTCCCGCTGCTCGAGGTGCGGCGTGTTCGGGCGTGCCTCAGAAGGGTGCGAAGAGCCGTGCCGTGCCTCAGATGCAGCGGAAGCCACGCTGCCGTCGACTGCGTGCGACCACGGTCGTTTGCAGCCGCGGCGGCTACAGAGGCGCAAGTCGCATCCACCCCAACTGCGGAGGCGCCGGCCGAGCATAAGGTACGTTCGCTAGAAATTACAACGGATCTCCAAATAAAAATATAAACAAAAATTGATTAGACAACATCCAGGTTTCTAGAAAGCTGTAGGGAAGTGAGCGCCGCTTTAGTACTAAATTGGATTTCACACAGAGTGCACCCCCCAGTGTTCGATTTTTACAAAGTGCCACCCAAGATCGCTGATGTTTCACTATTTGGCTACGGTTGTCGAAGAGGCAAGGACGTTTAGTGCAGCGAATTCAATCACCGATTAACGAAAACCTACGTGACTGCGAGGGCAACAAGTGGGCGCGACGTTCGTTGCTGTAGTCGCACAGGCGGGAGCACGGTGGAAGAATATACTAGGTGTCTGAACGACGGCGCCTTTCCAGCAGGCGATGTTGACGACCGTCGGCTCGTGTTTTCTTTGAGCGTCGTGAGATGGCGCTAGCAGGTTAGGGGGTCAGCGGGCGCGTGCATTTGTAGGAGAGGTAGGGATCGCTGCGCTTGTTTTTGTGCCACGTGTCTTTTTTTGCCAATTATATTTTCCGTCATACACTCATGTGTATTGCGCGATGGGTAAAAGCTGTTTCGTTCCTCGCTGCTCTACAGGATACAAATCCTGCCGCGAGAAGTTCTCTCTCTTTTCAGCACCTAGGGATGAAGAGCGGCTAAACGCGTGGCGACGCGCCATCCCAAGAAAGGATCGGCTTCTGCAATCGACAGACTATGTGTGTGAGCGACACTTCGAGCCTCACCTCGTGTCCAAGACTTGGACAGCGGAGCACAATGGACATATAGTGGCAAGCACTCATCGTCGCGCATCATTGGCAAAGGACGCCGTGCCCACGAGGTTTCCCGATTGCCCTGCTTATCTTTCTAAAACACTACAGAGGAGAAAGCGGCCAGCCGAGCGACAGCTTCTCTCCCCAGCGAAAAAGAACAACGGCTCAACGTGTGTCAGCCCCAGCTGCGACGAGATCCAGGAGTCTCACATGCCGGTACCAGTGCGTGGCGGTGGCAGCGCCAACGCAACTGAAATTCAAGACGAAGCAGGGCCTTCTGTGGCAGGGGCAGCTTCAACATTCGAGATGTTGTTTGGCGACCCGTCACTCGTATGCCTTCCCTCCAAATCATGGGGATATCATCGCATTGAAACTGATGACGCAAAGAGCATCGTATTCCTCGAGCTGACGCGCACTGGAGCCCCTCAGAAGCACTCTCCCGATTCGGCACTTGCGGTTGCAGAGCGAAACACAGCGGAAGCTTGTCCTCCAGGGAGTATAAATGCCGCTGGTTTGTTCGCCGCTCCACGAATTGTTGAGATCGACGAGAGGATGGAGGTCCATACGGTGTTGATGGGCAGGTCTGTTGCCATTGAAGAGCTTCAATGGGCAAACGGTTTGGCAACAGTTGACGAAGTGAAGTCCTTTTTACAGCACGTGCAAAATGTCAAGCTGTGCGCTGGTGGTCCAAGCACTGCTGAATACCCCAAAGCAGAACCAAGGAGTGCCTTCATCGACTTTAAGGGCAAGTGGCGCCACAAGAAATGTGAATTCTTCTTGAGTGTGGGCGCGTCAGTTTGCCAGAAATGCCTCAGCCTGTCAGACACGCTACGGATACATCAAGCACGGGCACTAAAGAAAAATAACAGCTCGAGGCCTGCTCGCATTCAGTTTTCACGCCCCCAACAAAGCAGTGAGAGACTTGCCACTCTGCGGCGGGCAAATTACGCCTTGAAAAGATCAAAAAACCGCCTCCTTCACCGCTTTAAGGACCTTTCTTCACAGCTTAAGGAAGCCCGTGAACGCTTGCAAAAAATTTCAGAGGAAGAGCTCGAGACCAAGCTTTGCAATCTTGCGCTTCCAAGTGTGCAGCTAACTGCGATCAAGGAATGCTTAGCTGCAGCAAGGCTTGCAAACAAGAAAAATCGTCGCTACACTGAAGATTGGCTCCTAATGTGCCTCTTGTTACACATACGAAGCCCATCAGCGTACACTTTCCTACGAGAGAACAATGTTCTTCCTCTCCCATGTGTGACAACAGTGCGAAAATATCTCAGCATGATAAGGGTGAAATGTGGTTTTGATAGCAGGTTTTTTGCTGCATTTAAAAGAAAGATGGCCACAAAAGATGTGTATCAGCGGCACGGCATCTTGGTTTTCGATGAAATGCGAGTCAGAAAGGAAATGCGTGTGCATTCTAAATCGATGACTTATGTCGGTTTCAGTGACTTTGGTGATGGTGTGGGTACCAGCGATGACCTGGCAGACCACGGGCTTGTGTTTGCATTCCGTGCATTCGGAGACCAATATTCTCAGCCGATTGCAGTGTTCGCGAGCAAAGGACCGACGAAGGGAACCATGCTTGCGCGCCTTGTTTTAAAAGCAGTTTTTATGCTAGAGGAGTCTGGCGCTTTAGTTGATGCAGTGGTGTGTGACGGAGCAGCCACCAACCGCTACATGTGGAAAGAGTTTGGTGTAAGTGGCAACCTAAAATGCACAAAGAGCTCCTTCACACACCCTGTTGATGACAAGCGTAGCATATTTGTCTTTTCGGATGCTCCGCATCTTATGAAGTGTGTGCGTAACCGTCTGCATTACCAAAAGGTTCTAAACTTTCCTGGTGGCCGTGTCCAATGGGCACACTACGATAAGCTTTTTGTTCAAGACCAAAAGCAACCTGGACACTTGCGTGTTTGCCACAAGCTCACATATGCCCATATTAATCCGTCGAACACGGAGAAGATGCGCGTAAAACTCGCTACCCAGATTTTCAGTCGAAGTGTGGCCAGCGGGTTGGAGTTTTACTCGCAAAGAAAAACAGTGGGACTGGAGAACGTTAAAGGCACGGTAGAATTCACCCTGAAATTTAACGATCTCTTTGACGCACTCAATCGCAATCATCCCAAAGAAGGCATCAGTGCAGGCAGAAAAGATCTCAGAGTTCTCGCCTCCTTCTTGTACTGGCTCAACAAGTGGGAGGGGGAAGTGGTGGCCGGAAGGATATCTCGAGATCATTTTCTGACAGAGCAGACTGCAGCAGGCTTGCGTGTCACTGTTTTATCAGCTTTAGAGCTGACAAGATATTTGCTCAAACAGTGTGGCTTCAAGTACGTATTGACTGGAAAATTCAACCAGGATGTATTAGAGCGTTTTTTTGGGACAATCCGCCAAGCAGGCGGTCAGAATGACCATCCCTCCTTACCCACATTTCTTCAGCTATATAACATGCTTTCAGTGTATAGCCTGATCAAACCACCCAAGTTTGGGAACTGCGTGGTTGAGCAAGCTCGAGAAACACATATGCTTACTTTGGCTGATCTAAAGCTTGCGTTCGAAACGGACGGAAAACAGGAGACTCGTCTTCAGCAGCTAAAATGCAAACTGGATGGATTGGTTGCAGCGGAGGTTGAGTGTGATGAACCGTTTGGTGAGGTATGTGCAGAGCCAGAGGCTGCTGACTGCATTGTGTATTACTTGGCTGGGTTTATGTGCAGAAAAATGTTGAAGGGCTCAACCTGCCCCGCATGCCGACAGAGCCTTGTTGAAGAAACTGAGGTCCATGCTCAGCCTGAAAGCACACTTGTGCAATGTAAGACAAGAGGTGGGCTACTGCACCCAAAACTCAGGATTTTTTCTTTGCTGCAGATGGCTGAAAAAGAGTTTCAGCAAAATGCCACCCACATAAATGCATATGAGGTAACAATTGAAGCTATGCTAGCAAAGCATACATTCTCGTTCCCATGTGAGGAGCACAAAGAAGCTATGATGGCAAATTTGTTGCACTACTACATTGCTATGCGCATGACGCAGGTCTGCAAACAGACAAAAATTGACTCGAAAGCGAAAATGCAACATCTTAGGAAGCTTTCAAAGCTTGTCTAGAATGCCAAGCACGTTTAAAAGCACTGCAGTCCTGAATTTACATGGGACATTGCGTTGGCATCGTCTGCATGAGTGTGAAAAAATAAAATCTGTCTTGTTGTGTAGCCGGTTGTTTTATGAGACATTTCGAGAGCACGGCCTTCAAACTTTGCCTCGCGTGCCTGTACGCTTGTGGCGGCAAAGCAGAGGTGGAGACAGTGCATTTCGGGAACACGCGGCAGCCCGCAGTTTGCGTGGGGTCGCTATTTTCGCGCAGATATGGAATTGAAAAGCGAGCAACTACGTGAGCAATAATGCCCGACACAAAACCAAGCGGGAACCAACGATCACCTTCCGTTATCGAGAGCTAGCGTATTTAACATGCGTGGCTAGGATTTCTTTACATCTTAATAGCGCGTATTTGGAAACTTCTTTCTAAGAATTCTGCATTCCGCAAAAGCCAGACTGCTTTGCGTTTGTACAAGCTGAGCACTATTAAACACGCGGGAGATTCCACCGTGGTCGATATATTGGACGTTTATGAGTATCAAAGGACGCTTAGGTATGGATAGCATTTCTAAGCTGAAATATTCTTAAGCATATACCTAAGCTTGCTTCCAAAGGCTTGCCGGACGTTTAGTCTAGTATACAGGCATATATCGGGCAATTTACTTGTCATTCTTACGCGCGTCCGAATGTTTGTGGTGGTCCGCGCGCCGCGTCGCGTGCTACGGTTGACCCCCCAACGATCCACGCCATCTGTCGAGAGAGGCGTGAACTACGAGCAAAAAAGTCGCCGGCGCAGCAGCCTCGTTCAGACACCTAGTCTGTTCTTCCACCGTGGGCGGGAACCAGTGTTTAGGGAGCGACTCTCCTCTTCTTTTTCAGACATTGGGCTGCTCTGCACTCAGAACCTCTGCACCAACGCTGCGTGCAGTTCCTTCAACGATGGTGTGTGCGTCTTTAAGTTGCCCTCTTTCGACGACAAGTGCACGTGCTGCGACTGGTGCCTCGCCCGAATTGCTGGTGAGCGCCTGCTGCCCTACCGGAAATGAACACAGAGGGCGAATCGTAGTTGCTAGAGCACCGTACCGTGTTGTGAGGACGCAGAGACTACTTTCACTGCAACCGATGATTTTTTTTGTTAGACATGGTCAAAAGACAAAATACAAACAGCGCCACCACCAGGCAGTCTTCTCAACTCGGATCTCTGAGGCTAGGCTAGGCCGCCATTCACTATCAAATGGGATTTACGGAGTCGCTTTTAGTCTTGACGTCTTGAGTTTGTATGGAGAGGAAGGAAATATTTTTCGCGTTTAAATTTAATCTTCCGAGTAATAATTACTTATTTCGCTGCCAAACAAGAATCGGTATAGTTAGAAAGTGCCACAGAATGAATTTTGTCTTAAAACAAAAATTATATCCCTTGGTCCTCGTATTCCTTCAGGACGCGAGAATCTCTCCTGGAAGCCTCAGTGCGCCGTGGTGTCATGTTTGTGGCGCCATGACGTCATGAGGGTCCATCGCTAGCGTACGCTACGAGCGGATTTTGCACTCTGCACGGTAGAGAAAGTAACTTCATTGAAAGGCACTTTTCTTATTTTCGCTGTGATGCTGCAGGGACAATGAGCCGAATCGAGAGGTGCTTTCAGTTTTGATCGCGTAGACATTCATTCGGTTGGGGCAACCTAAAAGGAAATATGAATAATAAGCACGTGCCTGCACCACATACGTACCACAGGCTTAACGCAATTCGAAAATAAAAGAAAAGGCCAGTGGGCAAATGACAATTTTAGCACCCGTAGGTGGGAAAAGAAAAAAAAAGGGGGGGGGGGGTAAGCTACTGTAGCGACCCAGAGCCGGGGGAGCGGGCCCGGGGAGACTCCCTTGGTCTCCCCTGGGAACTAGCGGAAAGGATGGGTAAAAGAGATGGGTTGAATGATTGTCAGGAATGGGTGATGGTATTAAAGGAGTTGTAAAAAAAATGAAGCTGCCCGGTTTTAATTTTTGCTGCTTCCATAAACATTAGACATGCTGATTCCGAAATATTTCGGCTCAATATTGAATCTGCATTAAATGAAGCCCGTTCGGAATCGCTGCCTTTTTGCGCTCATGAAACGACCATGCGACGCGGTCGGCCGGCACACGCGTTACTCGACTACGTCATCTTAAGATCTTTAGAAACGTAGAGGTATCTTTAACTTTCGTTTACCCTAAAATAATAGCTTTATAAAAATTCAGAAAGTCAAACAAAGTTTTCCAATTATTTGCATACGCAATTGTACTACGTTAAGCTGCAGCACGTGATCATAGATCGTTCCCTGACCTGGGACCGGTTTCGGCTCTGCTTCTCTATCCTCCGTGGCTCCAGCATCAGCGGCTCGATATAGCCTTGCTTACGTGAACCTGTCTAGGTGGTGTTTCTTGACAGCGGCGGTTTGACTCAGAGAAGTGATCTGAGCAAGGTCAGCCCATCTCGACGACTTTCTGTTCACATGAACTCGATATGAACGAGTCGGCTATCGTGGCGCGCATCGGCTCCGCGCTTCTGTTCTTCGCTGCAGAAAAAATGCTTTCCCCAAGCGTGAACGAGGATTAGGCGTAATTTTCGGAGGGGGCTGTGAGTCAAACAACCCTTGCGGTGGAGATGAGGACTCGAGTCCACATCCGGTTTCGGGAGGTTCACGGTCGGGGCTTCCGCAGGCAGAGGTGTCGCGGGCTCTCGGCATGACTGCTACATGCCGGGCGCGACGCGCCGTTGCGAACGGCGTAACAACGACCGACAGCAGCTCGCCGTCTGTGCCCAACCGATGTCAATGACAGGCCGCACGCAGCGAGTGGCACTGACAAGGGGCAGAATGCGAGCGCGCAGAGCGCCAGCGTCATAATGACATAAGAGCGCGGTTCTCGGGGCCGGCCTGTCAGCCTGGATGCCGGCTGCTGGCGTCAGAAAAACACGCTAGTATTATTTGTTAACGTTCACAACAAGCCACGGGATAGATTAATGCCAAAAATGAATCATATTTGAGCATCGTTGGCCAATGCGGAGTTTCTGGCAGAATTGAATACTGCGATACAAGCAAATTTCATCCCATGGCCGCTTCTGCCTGGTCGCGGCTCGCCTGGCATCTGCTAGCTCCGCTGCTGAAGGCGTCGAGGAAATCGAGATTATGATTATTTTATTATGGGACAGGTTCACAGTTAAAGGAGTGACGTGAGTAGTACCTTTTACAGCGCTTACCGGTTCCGAAGCTCACTCAGCTGCGGTATAGAGGCGAAACCAGGTAGGCTTAGCGACGGCCACGGCCGCCGGGTAGCCTCGTAGTTAATCGCCCGGCGCGCCCGCGGGCAGCGTCGTTGCCGAAAGCTCGGCATGCTGTCATTGCTCGAACATAGCAGGCAGCCGTTCTGATAGCATGGCTGTTTTGTCTTTTCTGGTGCGAATATGAAATATATCGAGCCTGCATGCCGGCCGGTCAGCCTGGATACCGTCCGCTGGCGTCACAAAAATGAGGTAAAGATTGTTCTTCACGTAAATAACAAACTCTGGGAGCAAGAAGTGTGGAAAAATAGATCATTTTTGAGGATCGTTGAACAATACCGAGTTGCTGGTAGAAGCAGCAACTGTAATACGAGCAGATTTCTTGCCACAACCGCCGCTCAGCTGCCGCTGCCCGGCCGCTGCGGTCTGGCTCGCGCGCCTGGCGTCCGCTAGCTCCGCTACCGAGCGCATCGCAAAAATGACCACACTGTTTGTTGTGAGACGATGCTGCTGATAGTAAAGCGATGCCAAGAGTAGGCATTTTATTCTAACCCAAGCTACCTCCGAAGCCCTGTCCACCGCGGCTTCGATGCGAAACAGGCCTAGCGACGACCCGGGCAGCCAGAGAGCAGTGCAGTTCGTCGCCCGGCGCGCCCGCGTCCAGCGCCGTTGCCGCAAGCGCGCTACACGGGCAGGCATGCTTTGTGGCCGCTCGAGTACAGCAGGCAGTCTTTCTGATAGCAACGCTTTTTTGTTTTTTCTGGTGCGAACTTCGGAAGCCAAGCAGCGCGCAGGCGCTGGTGTGCGGTGCCAAAGTGTTACACCGGCTGTGGGCCGGGCTTGAGTCTAGCGGCGCAGATGCTTGCCGCTCCGTGTGTCCCTGCTTGCAGTAGGCGGCAGTTCGCAAGCGGCGACTGGTGCGGCGCGCCGGCCAAGTTTTCGCACATGTGTCAGCTTAATAGCTAGCAGACTCCATTCTGAGCAGACAACGGTGCAGCTCGCGAAGATCGGTCATTTTTCAATTACCTGCTGACGTGACGTCAGTTTGACGCCACATTCGAGTCAACATAGTGCTTTGACCTCGGTCAACTATGTCTCAACAGGCCTCACTAAGACGCCATGTTGTGTTGACGACAGAAGCCTCTGATTGGCTGCTGATGGATGACGTTTGCTGTGAGTTGAGGGGGACGCGCGCAGGGAAACCGAAATTTAGTTTTTTTCGCTATTCAATCAACCCAGATGATGAAACGAACCAAGGTATACTATAGAATGAAGGGTCAGAATTCCAAATACACACGTCGTTCAAAATTTTCGGAAAACATTTCACGACCCCTTTAAGGATGGGAATGAGACAGCGAGTTGTTTGCTCTGATCCTTCAATTTTCTTGACTCAATTTCTGGCTTGCCTGGCCAGGGCAGGGAGAGCATCGAGATCGCCCAATGCTGCGGCCCCGCTCACGGGATGCCCGACCACCCACCAAACGCAACGGGCTCCGTCCGCCGGAGACAGGAGAACCTAACACGGGGTCAGCTACCTGGGGCCCCTCCACGACAGGGTTTGTTTCCGACCAGCCAGCTACTCCCCGTCTAGTGCTTTTCGCGTTTTTTCAGACACCGGAGGTATGTGTGATGGATCCGGCCAGTAGGGGCTTTGGTCGTCGGCCTAACGGCCACCTAGCCCTCGGCGTGATGACTTAACACCCCCGGGGGGACCCATCTGTGCTTCCAACGAACCAACCAACCATGCACTTATTTTCTCCCCTAGCTTGCTCTTCTCCTACTGAGGAGGGAGTGTTGAACCTTAGCGGCCTTGAACCTTAGTGTACAAGGCCGGGCGACCGGGCCACAAACCAAGAACGTGGCTTAAAGTGAGATGGCCCGGGCCTACTCCGCCTGTACTCCACAACATCGACGGTTTTTACCGGACGCTCTGAGGTCGTACTATGCCCCCATACCTCGGCGTCCCGCAAAGGCCATTACAGCCCTGCGGCAAGCCGTGAGGCCCCTTCCCCGAGGCGTAGTTTCAGAGCCTGGCTACTGTGAACCCCCGCGCGGACCTGACAGAGGTTAGATTGAGCTAGGGGAAAACAAATGCCCTGCCCGCACCGTCCTGCGACTCAACGGGCTGCGACACCTGACAATGAACAGGTTTGGGCGACCTAAAAGGAAATAAAAATAATAAGCCCTTGCCTGCAAATGCGAGTGAGATCAGCTTTTATGAACGCATGGAACTTCTCGCAGACTCCAAACGTAGAGAGGACTCGGATGGCGGGAAAGAGAAGAGCGCCGAGCGGTACTTCCACTGCCAGCGCCGCTGCTACCCTCTGCGGCCTGGCAAGTCCGTGTAGTGCGGTAGGTGGTTTCTGTATGCTTGAATTAAGTGTGAAATTTGCTTAGCGCATCATTACCAGCAGCGTTATAAATCATAATCCGCGGCTCAACTGTACAATTAGCAGATGTATGCCTGCAAGAGCCCTTCACTCTGAGGACAGCTCTTTGTTCCACATAGGCATATTTCTGTTGTTTGATGTATCAGTCTGGACCTTAGAAAACGAGCTTTTTTTTCATGCAGCCTCCGTCCGAATACGGCTCCCACAGCCGGGATCGAACACATCACCTCACGGTGTGTTGCACAACGACATGTATTCCTTGAGCAAAGACGTTGGATTAAATGTCTTCCATCCGAAATCTAAGCAACAACTGCAACAACCACCAGTGCTGCCCACGGCGACGAATGCAGGAAGCAGAGTGCGGAGGAGGTAAGGAAGAGAATCACTTTGTGAAATGCATATGGAAACTGTAGCCATTCTAATGAACTGTTCGCAGCGAGAACCAGTCTCCTGTTTAAGTACACCAACTTTCAGGCATTGAGCTGTTCTTTCTTTTTCGTGCTTAGAACACATCTAATTTATTATTGAGCGCTCATAAACATTGGGTAGTTGACAGGTAGAAAAGGTTCATTTTTTCCCTTTTTGAAAAGAAAGGGACGAGCACATTAGAAGCGAGGGCAAAAGAGAGTTCATGAGTCGCTCTCGTCGTAATTTTTAATTCATAGCCGATGGCGTGAGGGTGAAATACCTGGGAGAGCCTAGGGTACTTCGTGACGTTTCAAGAGATCTGTCGGGTCGGACATGTTTCAGCACGTATAAGGACTAGCCCATAGGCGGTGGTTCTCCATAGGTAAAGTAATACAATATTAATCAGGAACTGTTAAGGCAAGGTGATGCAACCTCTCCAGAGCTACACAACATGCGTTTGCAGGAACTACTCAAGGAATGGATTGTAAGAGCTGTGGATAAATGTCAAGGAGCAACTTTTAGAAATATTCATTTATCTGGAGACATTGCCCACTTAAATGGCTGTGGGGGTGAATTGCATAGCATGATAAAGAATTGAAATACTCAAAGGAGAGCGGTGAGCGAAAAATTGAGATGAAGAAAACCAATGTTGAACAATCAGGGCAATCATGGAGGAAAGGTTTGTGGTAGGCATCGAAGTATTGCAAGCGGTGAGAAAACACATCTATCTACGGCAGGTATTGGCTACATGTGTGGATTATTATAGGGAAATAGCCAGAAAATGAGAACAGGATCAAGTGCATTTGGCAAATACTCCCAGGTCAAGAATAGCATGTTCCCAATAGCAGTGAAAAGGAAATATGTAACATTTGTATTCTCCCAACGCTGACCTATTTGGCAGAAACTTGGAGATTAAAATACAGGCATAAAGAATAAAGAATATAGGTGCAGCTTGTGGGTTTCTAAGTGGACACAGGCCACCACCCACCGCGGGTTCGAGCTTCGCGCGAGCCAAGGGCCCCGATCAGCCGTCACCACACACCACTGGGACACCGCTGCAGCGCACTCAACCTCCGCTGGGAGGAGAGCGATTCGCCGCAAAGAAATAGGCCTCCAAGTTCACAAAGGAGACGTTTATTCACGTCGTCCTTCAGCAGTACACACACACTCAATAGTCACCCCGTCCCGGGGGCGCGCGAGGAGCAAGGCTCCGCTGCGCGCACGAAGCGACTCGAGCAATATGCGCCGCTAGCACGCCGCTGCAGGAGAATGTCCCCGCGGCAGTGCTGTGATCTCTCTCTCGTGTCGACCGTTGGGCCGGTTGCGAGAGAGAGTGGGCAATCAACGCAAGGTACGCCTGTCTGAGGTCGCTGGACCCCGCTGGACAGGCTCGAGCCGCTGCAGGTCAGAGGACACGTGCGGGCGAGCTCGAGTAAGCACTGGTCCGAGCGGCAAAGGCCGGCAGGGACAAACAGTAACGTACGCACCTTTCGCTGTCTCGGAGGGATCTCTCTCTCTACTACTGGTGGCTACGGTGGGGGGGTACGCTCGCATTCTGCCAGATCTCTCTCTCTCTCTGGGCCCCGCTCGGACGGTCGCGCAGCGCGCGGCCGCCCAAAGCGGGTCCCAAATTCCCACCAAAAGGCGCCAATGGCAAAGGCCCTTGGGGAGCCGGGGCGGAGCTGTGGCTAAATGACAGTGATTAGTCACCCAGCCACCTCTCCACCGCCTAAGGCGGGAGCAAGGGAGAGAGGAGAAACAACGCGGGAGGCCGGCACAGCCGTGCAAAGGCGACGGCGGAAAGCCAGGATTCCCACATCCCCCTCTCCTTAAATGCCCTCCTACCCATCGGCAAAGCACGCGGCCAAAATAAAGAAATCAATAAAGAAAAAAATAAGCTACACTTCAGTTCCAAAATAAAGAAATGAATACACACAAAAAAAACTAGCTACACTTCAGTTTCAGCCAGAACAACGTAAAAAAAACAACGCACAGACAAAGAAAAAACAAGGCAAACAACACTTGCATACGCTTCAGTAAATCAAAACAGCTTGCAGATTATATACACGGTACACAAGAAGATGTGAATACAACTGTACAACTATGTTACAGGTGGATGTCAGCCTCAAAGTTCGATGGCGCGGCCCAGTGGGCCGGTCGGCGACTCACCGCTCGCAGACTTCAAGTTGAACGGGTTGGGAGGGCCGACGACTGATGGCGGTCTTCTTTCCGTTGATGTAGGGTGCTTTGATGACGACGGGGCCGCGGCAGAGCACTGACCTCGCGCCCTTGGACACGACATCACGTTCGGGCACAAGAAAGTTAGTGCACCCCTTTCACGCCGGCTGAAACGGGCGAGGACGTTCGGCGGCGTCCAGATGTGTAACCTTGTCCACAGCGAGGGGTCCTTCTCATCCTCGCGCTCACGCAGAAGGACACAACGTCACAACTCACAGGCGTCGCCTTGGCTCATGGTTACGCGCGCACACAGCCACAGCCACAAACACGCATACACCGGCACGTGCGCGGACGCTGGTCGGCGACAACGACCCCCCCCCCATCAGAAGCGTCCAGAGGCGCCGCGGCGAGGGTCAAAGGGTGCACTTTCCGCCCCCCATCGCCTCAAACGCCCCGCCAACTTCCCCTCCATACGGGCCGCACAAAACTCGCACCGCGACACACGGCTCCTTAACGAGCCAACCACCCACAGTCGGGCCGGAAATGAGAAAAGGCGCGCTGTACAAACGACACCTAATCCAATCTATTCCTTCTAGAAGATAAGAGCAAGCACAAGCGGGCTGAAGTTTGCCTATGTACATCTCGGTACGTTAGAACGAAAACAGACGTACAAGCGGGAAACTAAAGTGGCTAGAAACTGACTAAAACAAAATAAATAAATAAACACACAAGGCAGGAACTGAGCATGCTGCAAAAAAAAATCACACACCGTGCTTCGCCTTGGTAGGGCCTGACGAGAAAGCTCGCCAGCTAGCTGAGGCTGCGTGCCTTCGGTTGCGGAAAAGTCCGCCGTCCGGCATCAATCACACCGGTGACCGTCGCCTCAGATTGTACCGGTGCTCAGTACGCTTGCGTTCCGCAGCACCAATTGTGCCTTTGCGCTTGCCTTTGATACCAATGGGTACCGGCGCAAGCTCGTCAGACCGTGACGCGTAGGCCTTCAGGTCTATGAACCCCTGCTTGCTCCTGGGGAAAGGCCCCATCAAATCGCAGGTGGCCATCTGCCACGGACGCACACTGTCAATCGGTTTAATCATTCCAGGCGGCTTGCCGCCCCGTGACTTTACCGCTTGGCAGACATGGCAGGAACGGCATAGCGGAAAATGTCACGCTTCATGCCGGGCCCCGTCACCGATTGACTCAGTTTTTAAAAACTTAGGAGCCACTCAGATGACCGGCCAGTGGTTCGTCATGAGAGAATCTCAACAGTGCGCCTCTCAGACTTTTGGGGATAACCACCTAGAACGGGTCGATGGACTCGTCATCGGTGGCTATGTATTTCAGCACGAGCCCGTCATGGTCCAGCAAATATGAATCCCCGGGGTTCGCCGCGACACACGCTGGCTTCTTCCCCCCTGCGCCCGCTACAATACAAGTAGCGTCACGGCGCTCCGTCTCCCTGAGACCGTCGCTCACCTCGCGACAAAAGGGGTCATTTTGCTGGGCTTTCAGTAGCTCTTACGGCTGAAAACGATTCCAGTCATCCCAGAGGGGAGCATGGTCTCGTCCCCACTCAGGTTTGCAGCCAAAATTTCCGTTCGCGTCGGCACCTCCGAGGCGCTCACGAAGAGCTTTGCCTCTCGTCCGCTTTGCGAAGCGCTGCTCGCCTGGTTAGCGGAATGGGTTAACCCGTTTGCGGGCTCCCCCTCCTTGCCGCCCGGCGGCTCGTCCGCTGTTTCGCCCCCTCCGCCTACAGGCGTCAAGGCGCCGCTGGCGAGTGGGGCACGGGATAGCGCGTCAGCTACCACGTTCGTGCCCCCCTTTCGGTACTGCACGGAAAAGTCGTAATGCTGTATCAGGAGAGCCCAGCGCGCCAGCCGAGCCGCAGGCTCGCGGAGCCGCATCAGCCAACTGAGCGCACTGTGGTCTGTCTGCACCACGAATTGCGTTCCATCAAGGTAGACGTCAAATTTACGCAGTGCAAACACGATGGCGAGGCACTCCTTCTCGGTCACGGAATAATTCCTCTCCGAGGGCAGCAAGGAGCGGCTGGCAAAGGCCAGCGGTTGCAGCTCACCATCGAATACCTGTAGGAGAACTGCTCCTAAACCCAGATCGTTCGCGTCAGTCTGGACTACGAACTGTCTGGCCAGGTCGGGTAGCCTGAGCTGCGCTGTCTCGGCAATGGCACTAGACAGGAGGCGAAAGGATCGCTCTAGCTCGGGCTCCCATCGCCACGCTGCAGTCTTTCCCAAGAGCTAGGTCAAGGGTGCCTGCACGCGGGCACAGGACGATAAAAGTTGGCCATTCCCACACAACGGCGCAGGCCGCGTACGTCCTTGGGCGCGGGAAATTCGAGTATGACTCGAAGTTTCTCCGCATCTGGCTCAATGGAGCCCCGGCCTCAGCGACTGCACCCCTGCCTCAGTGGAGGCTAGGGCGGGCTGCACGAACGAGGGAGGCAAGGCTCCTGGTTGTGGGTTTCTAAGTGGACACAGGCCACCACCCACCGCGGGTTCGAGCTTCGCGCGAGCCAAGGGCCCCGATCAGCAGTCACCACACACCACTGGGACACCGCTGCAGCGCACTCAACCTCCGCTGGGAGGAGAGCGATTCGCCGCAAAGAAATAGGCCTCCAAGTTCACAAAGGAGACGTTTATTCACGTCGTCCTTCAGCAGTACACACACACTCAATAGTCACCCCGTCCCGGGGGCGCGCGAGGAGCAAGGCTCCGCTGCGCGCACGAAGCGACTCGAGCAATATGCGCCGCTAGCACGCCGCTGCAGGAGAATGTCCCCGCGGCAGTGCTGTGATCTCTCTCTCGTGTCGACCGTTGGGCCGGTTGCGAGAGAGAGTGGGCAATCAACGCAAGGTACGCCTGTCTGAGGTCGCTGGACCCCGCTGGACAGGCTCGAGCCGCTGCAGGTCAGAGGACACGTGCGGGCGAGCTCGAGTAAGCACTGGTCCGAGCGGCAAAGGCCGGCAGGGACAAACAGTAACGTACGCACCTTTCGCTGTCTCGGAGGGATCTCTCTCCCTGGGCCCCGCTCGGACGGTCGCGCCGTGCGCGGCCGCCCGTAGCGAGTCCCGATTTCCCGCCAAAAGGCGCCAATGGCAAAGGCCGTTGGGGAGCCGGGGCGGAGCTGTGGCCAAATGACAGTGATTAGTCACCTAGCCGCCTCTCCACCGCCTGAGGCGGGAGCAAGGGTAAGAGGAGAAACAACGCGGGAGGCCGGCTAGCCGCGCAAAGGCGACGGCGGAAAGCCAGATTCCCACATCCCCCTCTCCTTAAATGCCCTCCTACCCATCGGCAAAGCACGCGGCCAAAAATAAAGAAATCAATACACAAAAAAAAAACTACACTTCAGTTCCAAAATAAAGAAATGAATACACACACAAAAAAAAACTAGCTACACTTCAGTTCCAGCCAGAACAATGTAAAAAAAAACAAAGGAAAAACAAGGCAAACAACACTTGCATACGCTTCAGTAAATCAAAACAGCTTGAAGATTATATACACGCTACACAAGAAGATGTGAATACAACTGTACAACTATGTTACAGGTGGATTCCAGCCTCAAAGTTCGGTGGCGCGGCCCAGTGGGCCTGTCGGCGACTCACCGCTCGCAGACTTCAAGTTGAACGCGTTGGGAGGGCCGACAACTGATGGCGGTCTTCTTTCCGTTGATGTAGGGTGCGTTGATGACGACGGGGCCGCGGCAGAGCACTGACCTCGCGCCCTTGGACACGACATCACGTTCGGGCACAAGAGAGTTAGTGCACCCCCTTCACGCCGGCTTAAACGGGCGCAGATGTTCGGCGGCGTCCTGGTGTGTAACCTTGGCCACTGCGAGGGGTCCTTCTCATCCTCGCGCTCACGCAGAAGCACAGCGGCACAACTCACAGGCGTCGCCTTGGCTCATGGTTACGCGCGCACACAGTCACAGCCACAACCACGCATACACCGGCAAGTGCGCGGACGCTGGTCGGCGACAACGATCCCCTCATCAGAAGCGTCCAGAGGCGCCGCGGCGAGGGCCAAAGGGTGCACTTTCCGCCCCCCCATCGCCCCAAACGCCCCGGCAAACTTCCCCTCCATACGGGCCGCACAAAACTCGCGCACCGCGACAAACGGCTCCTTAACGAGCCAACCACCCATAGTCGGGCCGGCAATGAGAAAAGGCGCGCTGTACAAACGACACCCACCGTTTTCTTCTTGAAGATAAGAGCAAGCACGAGCTGGCTGAAGTTTGCCTATGTACAAGTCTGGTACGTTAGAACGAAAACAGACGTACAAGCAGGAAACGAAAGTGGCTAGAAACTGACGCAAGCAACAAATAAATAAACTGATAAACACACAAGGCTGGAACTGATCATGCTGCGAAAACAACAACAACAACAAAAAATAACACACCGTGCTTCGCCTGGGTAGGGCCTGACGAGAAAGCTCGCCAGCTAGCTGAGGCTGCGTGCCTTCGGTTGCGGAAGAGTCCGCCGTCCGGCATCAATCACGCCGGTGACCGTCGCCTCAGATTGTACCGGTGCTCCGTACGCTTGCGTTCCGCAGCACCAGTTGTGCCTTTGCGCTTGCCTTTGATACCAATGGGTACCGGCGCAAGCTCGTCAGACCGTGACGCGTAGGCCTTCAGGTCTATGAACCCCTGCTTGCTCCTGGGGAAAGGCCCCATCAAATCGCAGGTGGCCATCTGCCACGGACGCACACTGTCAATCGGTTTTATCATTCCAGGCGGCTTGCCGCCCCGTGACTTCACCGCTTGACAGACATGGCAGGAACGGCAATAGCGGAAAATGTCACGCTTCATGCCGGGCCACGTCACCGAATGGCTCAGTTTTGCAAAAACTTTGGAGCCACTCAAATGACCGGCCAGTGGTTCGTCATGAGAGAATCGCAAAAGTGCGCCTCTTAGACTTTTGGGGATAACCACCTAGAACGGGTCGATGGACTCGTCATCGGTGGCTATGTACTTCAGCACGAGCCCGTCATGGTCCAGCAAATATGACTCCCCGGGGTTCGCCGCGACACACGCTGGCTTCTGCCCCCCTGCGCCCGCTACAATACAAGTAGCGTCACGGCGCTCCGTCTCCCTGAGACCGTCGCTCACCTCGCGACAAAAGGGGTCATTTTGCTGGGCTTTCAGTAGCTCTTACGGCTGAAAACGATTCCAGTCATCCCAGAGGGGAGCATGGTCTCGTCCCCACTCAGGTTTGCAGCCAAAATTTCCGTTCGCGTCGGCACCTCCGAGGCGCTCACGAAGAGCTTTGCCTCTCGTCCGCTTTGCGAAGCGCTGCTCGCCTGGTTAGCGGAATGGGTTAACCCGTTTGCGGGTTCCCCCTCTTTGCCGCCCGGCGGCTCGTCCGCTGTTTCGCCCCCTCCGCCTACAGGCGTCAAGGCGCCGCTGGCGAGTGGGGCACGGGATAGCGCGTCAGCTACCACGTTTGTGCTCCCCTTTGAACACTGCACGGAAAAGTCGTAATGCTGTATCAGGAGAGCCCAGCGCGCGAGCCGACCCGCAGGCTCGCGGAGCCGCATCAGCCAACTGAGCGCACTGCACCCCTGCCTCAGTGGAGGCTTGGGCGGGCTGCACGAACGAGGGAGGCAAGGCTCCTAGTTCGATGAGCGGCGTGGTTTCCACAGGGAACCGGGCCAGCGCCTCGCCGTTCCCAGAGCAGAATTGACTGCTCGCGGGGCACGGCTGCTGCTGTTCGAAACTGCCGGTTGCGGCAGCGTGACACGAACTGCCTTCGCACTGGGCGGAAAGCGTGCACAGCTGAGGCATGTGACCAGCGGATGCACCGCAGGGTGCTTCCGATACAGCTCCAATGGGAGCCGCGTGGTCGACATTTTGGGTTGTGTCGCCGTAAACCCCAATGGGGGCCGCGGCCAACAACGGTGTCTAGCTGTTCGAAGGAACAGCAGCCAGCGGATAAAACGAGGCTACAACTCCGTAGGGAGCCGACATGTAGCTGCCGAGTGCCCCGCTGGGGGTGTTAGACATGGTGCGCAAGCGTGATCGTCAAGGCGACCTGCTCGGCTAATGTGCCATCAAAGGCGTAAGCGCCAATGACTTAGCACGTTGGGCGCCAGTTGTGGGTTTCTACGTGGACACAGGCCACCACCCACCGCGGGTTCGAGCTTCGCGCGAGCCAAGGGCCCCGATCAGCCGTCACCACACACCACTGGGACACCGATGCGGCGCACTCAACCTCCGCTGGGAGGAGAGCGATTCGCTGGAAAGAAATAGGCCTCCAAGTTCACCAAGGAGACGTTTATTCACGTCGTCCTTCAGCAGGTACACACGCACTCAATAGTCACCCCGTCCCGGGGGCGCGCGAGGAGCAAGGCTCCGCTGCGCGCACGAAGCGACTCGAGCAATGTGCGCCGCTAGCACGCCGCTGCAGGAGAATGTCCCCGCGGCAGTGCTGTGATCTCTCTCTCGTGTCGACCGTTGGGCCGGTTGCGAGAGAGAGTGGGCAATCAACGCAAGGTACGCCTGTCGGAGGTCGCTGGACCCCGCTGGACAGGCTCGAGCCACTGCAGGTCAGAGGACACGTGCGGGCGAGCTCGAGTATGCACTGGTCCGAACGGCAAAGGCCGGCACGGACAAAACAGTAACGTACGCACCTTACGCTGTCTCGGAGGGATCTCTCTCTCTGGGCCCCGCTCGGACGGTCGCGCAGTGCGCGGCCGCCAAAACGGGTCCCGGATTCCCGCCAAAAGGCGCCAATGGCAAAGGCCCTTGGGGAGCCGGGGCGGAGCTGTGGCTAAATGACAGTGATTAGTCACCCAGCCGCCTCTCCACCACCTGAGGCGGGAGCAAGGGTAAGAGGAGAAACAACGCGGGAGGCCGGCTAGCCGCGCAAAGGCGACGGCGGAAAGCCAGATTCCCACATGCTTTGTGCTCACACTGCATTTCGAGCATGCGTTAATTTCACAGTAATCGTGTATTATTTGTACCTGTACTTAAATACAAAATTGAATGCTTTCTGTGCACCCTATGAACAAAACTTTCAACAATAACACAACCGGTCAAAAATACTACTTTTACCCACTCAGTAGATTTCTGACGCAGTAAAAATATACTATATTCAGTTCGGCGTAAAATAGGGTAACAAGTTTATGTTCTCCGACGACGGAAGGAATCACTGAACCGCCGTCACAAGGGTACGGTCGATGACCCTTTTAAAGCGAAATCATTAGGAGGCAGATCCCTAAGAAAGCACGGCATTGTCATCAATGAGGAGGCCGATGATGTCGCAGTGTCACGTGACATCACTTAACCGGGAGAAATGTCGGGACATCACAAGCGGTGGCCGAAACTGTCGTGAGCACACTGCAAGTGTTCCGACACGTGCACTAGTTGGCTTTCCTTATATAGTGCGTGTCTCTCTTAAGACTTTGGACATTTTCTAAAAATAGGCCTTTTCAGCTACAAGAGCGCTTTTTTGAGGCACAGCATTATCAGGAGTGTGGTACATCAAAATACTGCTGAGTCGTGCTTACTAGCAGGCTGGTTAACTAAATAATAAAAAATCAAGTTTTAACTATTACTTTTAGGTTACTTAATTACTGACGAGCATGTTGGCCACCGTAAGTATCATCCATATCTGTATTTAGAATTTAGAAAACGCGGTTACCCTCTGAGCTGTGGCCATTAAATTTCGGCTATTTCGATTAGTTACGTGCACTGGAGAGGTTGCTTTCCCTGCAAGCTTCTCGAAAGTGCATGTATTTTGGCGCGTTGTAGCCATGTTTTGTTGGGCCACAGCGCTTCACGTAACCGCATTTTCGAAATTCTAAAAACTGATGTGGATATTACTTATGGTTTGCTGCACGCTTCCGAATAATTACGGAGCCTAAAAGTAATAGCTAAAAAATTAAGTATTCAATTTGAGTTGACCAGCCTGCTAGTTAGCCCGTCTTATCTATATTCTGTACGGAGCCGCTGACAATACCATGCCGGAAAATGCGCTCTTCTAACTCAAAAAGCCTATTTTTAACAATTGTGTAAAATCTTGGGTGAAACACCCAGCACCTCGCTTCATCCTTTCCAATTATTCTCGCACGGTTAGTGTCTATTTAATAAAAACTAAACTTGGTCTGAATAATCTTGCAGTTCGCAGAAATATTTCACGCCTGAGTCTTTTCCACAGCATCTTCTTTCATAACGAGACACTAAAACAGGACTTCTTTCCTTCTATACCATCATACCTGTCACCACGTGTTGATCATCCGCATAAAGTTTCCATCCCAACTTGTAAAACGAATGTACTTTTTTATTCTTTCATACCAAAGACTAGCACTGAGTGGAACCACCCTCCACCCCACATCGCCTGCATTGAAGACGCGTCATCTTTCAATCCACTTATCACCGAGCATATCATCGAACAAGCGTCTGCATCATGATTTTTGCCTTTTGCCTGTACTTTTTACTATGTATTTTTTCTTTTTTCACCAACACCATCTATAATGCCCTGCGGGTCCTGAGGGTATTGTAATAAATAAATACGCTCCGAGAGAAAATGCATTATTTTGCCCATCGAGAGGTTTCTGGTACGAAGACTGCGCGCCCCGAAATTGTCGCACAACTGCAGGACGAGTGGCGTTCGAACGTGCGAGCAATCTACAACCAGACTGCCAGTCGCAGCCTGCGCCAGGCATCGGTCAGGAGTCGAAATCTCAACTAACGCAAAAAGGGGGCCTTTAGGAGCCAGCCGGCCCAGCGATTGGGGTCGTATTCGATTGCAGGTTCGGACCCGAAGGTGCAGAACACGCACTTTCCGGCCATGTGCTATCACGTCCTTCTCGTGCACTGTAATTAAGCGGTGGTTGTCTCCCCTCTACAAGTTGTCGTAAACGAAGGGACGACAGAATAGGAAGTTTTTATTGACTGTGTCCCGAAACACCGTTTAGAGGACGAAATTTTCCTACGGCAGCTTGTAGTGTGCAGGAAATATGTTCACAAAGACAGCACATTTGTTAGAACTTTAGTATAATTTGTACGGATTAATATCATATTTACGAATGTACAATTTTAAAGCATTCGCAACATGTTTTGTCACGTATTTGAAACGTGCTCGAAACATGCTTTAGGTGGGGTACATATTTACAGCAAACCTTAAGGATACATTTCAAATACTAAGCAAGAAATTTCAGGAACCTCTTTCGTGCGTAGATTTAGAACATTCATGAAGGAAATTATCTTTAAAATGCAATATAAATATCCCGTCGTAAATTCAAAACGCGTTAATTTTCACTAAGGAATACCGTTCTTCTCCTCTTCTTTTCACTCTCAGTCCTCGGAAACACTGACGATTGCGTGCTGCTCAATAACACGTCCGCCTACTTCCTCGGCAGCGTATTGCTCCGCACTGGTAGGGAATGCTGGCACGCGTAGGGAAATTATTGACGTCTGACAAACGGCCATGCTTGGTGGACCTTCTACCAGCTCGGTCGCGGTCACAATCGCAGGCATCGGAAACTGAGCATTGCTGACCTGTGCACTGCTTAATTGCTCAGCGTCAATGTGTGAAGCAGCTGCCGAGCTTGGTGCTGCCTTCTCTTCCTTAGGTGCCCTCACCACAAGGCCTATGCTCAAATCTGCTCCATGTGGCGGACAATGTGGCCAACACTTGCTTTCAGGAACCGTGTCCTCATAGCTGTCCATAAGTGGTGTTCCATCCTGGTCCTCTTCACCCGACGTCTCCACAGTCTCAGCAAGGCTTGACGCTGCAGCTGCAGGCGCTCCCTGGTATAGTGACTTCTTGGATTCTCGCTGAGCAGGCCCGGAAACAGCGGAATTGGCTGCAGTGGGCGAGTGCAGGCGCCTGGCAGCCTCTTGAATCAGGAACCCCGGCAGCACCGCCTTGAGCTCGGGGGCAGATGTCTGACCAGGTACGCGTCCTGGCGCCTTGTTCCCACCAAAATCCTGGTCGGCACTTCTGGGCTGCACACTGGGAGCAGCCAGCAAACTAGGAGCGCTCTGCAAACTGGGGCTAGGTTGCATTGGTGTCGGCTGTGGAAAGCGAACTGTTCCCGGAGTGCAGTTCTGAAGATCAGTGCCTGAGTAGTCGCTGTCCGTGGGTGTCATAAACTGGCTGGATCGGTCACGAGACTCTTCTGTCTCCCTTGAATCGCTTGCCTCATTTTTGCCACTTGCGTCTTCCTCAGGCGAAGGCAGCATGGAGGAGCCTCCTGCGTTCCGGCCAGTGTTGTCAAGGTCAGGGCTAGTTTGCGAACACTTCGAAAGTGACATGACAAGTCTGAGCCTCCGAACTGTTGTATATGGTGTTGGCTGGACGACCTCACTGAGTTCTGTTGGCTTCGGGCAGGTGCCGGCATGTTCTTCCCAGGGGCCCCTTTGATGAACATCTGGCGTGGAAACAATAGGTGGGAGGTCCACGGGTCGCCGTTTCAGGATGGAGGCCACTTCTCTTGTTGATGCGTGCGCCGCAGGGTTTTTCCAGCGTGGATAGCCCTCCCACAGGGTTACGGGAGGCGAGCACAGGATCGATGCTCCACCATCCTCTAGCCGAATTTTCGAGGTGTAGTGGCTGACTGCCGGATTAGACACTGAGGCACACGATTCACTCTCAGCCACCCTGTTGGGAGGAGATGACACAGCGGGTGGCATTGAGAACTCCGTAGCATCTATGGTGGCACTCACAGCAGCCAGGAGGGGCGTGGTGGCCTTGCGAGGCACACGAGTGGGCACCATCACTGGTTCACCTGACGGGCTTCGCCTGCGTGCCGCTGCATTCAGCTGCGATGCTGTCAGTGGCATCGGCCGCATTAAGCTCTGCACAAGCTTTAGTGTGGCGGATACCTCCTGCCGCACCTCGGGAAGGTATGACCGCAGCATGCTGCCCTCCCGAATTGACTTCTGGAAGCAGCCGGTCAGCTGCAGGGCAGCGTGATGATGTGCGCACTGGAGGAAGTACAGCACACTGTGGCGCCTCCAGGTGGGCTCAGCCTGACCGGAGATGAGACTGATCAGCCGCTCTTCGTCCGCGGCAGACGAGATCACATGCAGAAGCAGCTGCAGCTGCTCACGGTTTTCCGGCACTTTCAATTTTCTAGCCGGCGCTATAATGCATACCAGTAGCTGCTCCAGGCTGGACAAGTGACCGTGCCTCCGGATCAGCTCAAGGACGCCGATGACTTGACGGTTGGACAGGAGCACGTCCATACGCAAGGTCTTGTGCTCGTGCGCGGGGGCCATTTGCCGGTTATCGAGGCAGCGCAGGACCAGCTGGGACAGGCAGTGGACCAGCATTTGCACGGTGAGGTCCCACAGAGCGTCCAGAAGCGGTAGCAGTTCAATACTGACCTGCTGCTCCACCTGAGGCACGCTCTCCACCCCTTCGTGATGGTTGCCATTATCGACGCACCAGATTCCCCGGTAAAGGCGCCGCACGTCAGTGCTCAGGACAGAAGCAGATGAGAAGGGCTTCAGATTTTCCTTGACCGGTGGATAGCTGTGGAAGACGAATGAGGAGATGCCTAGCAGGACGCAGTAGGAGGCGACCTCAGGCCCCCAATGCTCGAGTCCACGTATGAGATATATGTTGGTGGCTGTGTGTATGCTTGGTGGCGGGTAGCACACTCGCAGGGGACGGCCAGGATCGGCTGCATCTATGAGGGTCGCCTTTACCAGCACGTTGTAGATCAGCAATTTTCTTCTCTGGTCACTCGCCTGCTGGCACCAGTTGTGGAGGGTGGTGTACGGGTAGGCCAGACAGCCGTCGCTCACCGGGTGGTCTAGTAGCACCCCGGACGGCCACAGAACGAGCAGCACCGACAGGTCTCCGAAAAGGAGGCCCGCTACGCCGTGCAACACAGCCACCAGCTCTGACTTGGTCCTTTGCATGCCCCGGGCTTCCGCCAGCAGCCGGTGCATGATGCGAAGCTCCGCAAGGTGATTCGGGTTGCGCTGATCGGTCGTCACGTCGTCCTGACCAGAATAGTTAAGCAGCAGCTCGCGTATTCCTGTAGCAGCGCTACCGCTGGACGATGAGAGCCTGCGAGGAAGACTAAGTGACACGAGCCGCGTGGCAGAAAGGCTCGGGCTCCCGGTCGGCTCGAGATCAGAGTAATAAATGGCGGCTGGTTTAGCATTGCACGAAATATGTGAAGGCAGTTTTTGCAGGTGGACACCACTGCCCCGGACAGGTGCGCACAAAAGTTTTCGGAACGCCGAAGTCACGGAAAACGTCATTTTCCTAACTTGCTAGAAGCGCAGCCATGCACTCAGGGGTGCATTGCGCAAATCGCGCTGAGAACTGCAAAACACGGTTCACTTCACTGCGGCATCCTTACTGTGCGGATTAATTGGGCTTTGTGGTAATTTTCGTGTTTCCAAACTTTTCCGGGCACCTTTACCTTAGAGCGCGATTGAGCAGAGCTTCGAGTTCTTCAAAGGTCCTGCAAGTCTAGGTGGCTTCGGCAATATCTGCTGATAATGCGAGTTGTCGCATACTTTTTATTGCTTGTCGGAAATGAGCGTCGAAAATCATCGTTGGAATGAGCAAATGCGGAATAGGACAACTCCGTTTCAAGTAGCGGTTCAGGCTGCATTCCTCACTTCAATGTGACTAGAGAAAAGTGATTTCCCAAGCGCTTTGGCCGGCATCGTTCGCACTCAGCAGGAATCGGGGTGCGGAAGTATCATTTGCACACCCATGAAGATCGTCCGGTAGAGCCAGCCAGGAAAAGAAAGTTCATGAAGAACTGAGAGGATACAGACAAATTTACGAGAGAAATTTTACCACCACCCATTTGTGACGTCACCTGTTGAACGTCACCTGGTGAAGGCGCTTCAGGGAATGGGGTCATAGAGTTTCTTACTATTACCTAGACGGAAAGCTGGCGGCGCTGCACTTCAGCCACCATGGACGCTCAAAGCATCATGGGGCGGTTGCGAGACAGTCGTAGTTTTTCGGGAACACGAAGTGGCACTACTGAGATGTTTCATTCCGAAAACGCTGTTCGTGTGTGGGCAGACGACTTTCGCGCGAATACAGTGTGTAAAAACCATAGTAGTGAAACCGCCACGACACACAACGCGAATGAAAGGTTTCACTTTTCCAAAATGTTATTAAAAAACCTTTGAAGTATATAAGCAACTAAATTTTTTTAAAACATATTTCCTTTGAAAAGCGCAGCTGTTGAGCACGAAATATTAGTTTTTATAATGTTCAATACCTGGCCAATAGGAGAGCTAGCCATCCCTTATTTTGGGCGAACTTTGCACTTAAAGGCTTTTCTGCTCGTTTATTGCAATTTAGAGACAGGATATTTAATGTTAGGACATTCGTATTTATCGAACAGCTTTATTTTTGCATTATTTTTTGGCCAAAAGTTGTAGTTCTGCAGTCAGTAGCTCACCGCCCCATGATGCTTTGAGCGCCCATGGTGGCTGAAGTGGTCACGAGGGGCCTCTATGCAAACTCCCATAGACGGCTCGCCAGCTTTCCCTCTAGGTATAAGAAACTATGAATGCGGTAGTGGTGGAGGAACTTCATCTCACCTCTACTGTTATGAGGGCTATGAGCGCATGCGCACTGTTGTTGTAGCAGCCGATGCGCGGCTGGGGGCGTTGTCTGCTTTCCACGGCGCCATGAAATGAAAATTGCTCTTTGAAAATTGGTTTTTGGGGAAAGGGAATGACGCAGTAATTGTCTGAAATCTCGGTGGAAACCCGAACCGTGCCGAAAGGGAAGAGAGCAAAGTTGGAGTGAAAGAATAAAGAGAGAAAGAGGTGCCGTAGAGGAAGTCTCCGGAATAAATTCCGCCACCTGGGGATCTTGTGTACTGACATTGTACAGCTCACAGGCACCTTTGCGTTTCGTCTCCATCGAAGCGCAGCCGCCGCGGCCGGGTTCGAACGATTACTCTGGCTGAGTAGCCGAGCGCCGCAAAGCAGTTCGCGCTGCTAGCGAGCGCTGTAAGTCCGTCACGTTGCTGCGCATTTGCGCCAAATTTGCAGGCGGCTGTACAGAAGCGTCCGTTTTACCACCACTGCGACACGCGCCTTGCCATGGCGGGTGTCGTGTCAACGGCATCTGAAGAAGAAATTTTTAGATTACATTTGTTGCATTTAAAGAAGCAAAAATGCGCGGAGATCTCGCAACGCGTTTGTGGACCTTGGGCCTCGCCTCTGCATAACTTTCTAGACTGAGCACCCTTGAAGGAATTTGTGAGTGCGAATTATTAAAGCTGCATGCATGCCTCTTGACATTGAGCTTGCGCCGTCGAGTCAGCTTACAAGATGTACCCTGAAAGGATATGCGGCGTGCACCCCGAACGTCTTTGGCGGTATTACGAAGCAATTAAAGGACACTATCGCGATGAAAAGAAATGCCAACACGGAACGCGTAGCTTACGGCACAATCAGCGCAGCCTCGAACCGCTAGTCCGAGATTGCGCCCCACGCGGAGCACGAATGCATGCAGTATTCGTGCGCAGTGAATGCCCAGTCTGAAGTATCGGCGGCAACGATGAGGTCGACGATCTCATCATCGCCGCACTTCAGCTCCCTATATAGCGACATCCCTCTTGCCCAGGAGGACGTCCGTGAGGTGTTCCAGGGTCACCTCCGTCAGCAACACCCGGATACACGCTTCGTGCAATGACAGCGCATCCCTGTCATTGGCGCGCGCATAGAGAAAGATATTGGTAAAGAGCGGACACTCCCATAGGGCCCAGCGGCCCATTTGACTGCAGCGCACCAAGCGGGCGGAGTCTCATAACATCCGGTTTCGGTTTCAACGCGCGCAGTTTGAATGGCTGCATGCGCTGCGCCTCGCTGCCTGGGACGACTTCCGGTTCCGGTTTCAGGGGCGCGCGGTTTGAATGTTAGCATACGCCGCGCACCGCTGCGCCGTTGGCAGCGTATAATTAAATAGATTTCGAGTGCTTTTGACCAGCCATGAACGCAGCTGCATCACAGCCTTTGCCAAATATTAGCACTCCACAAAAGACACCAGGTTTTGAGTGAAATGAGAACATTTATTTTGTGCAACATAAACAAAGCCGTGGGATGCGGAAGATGGTTCCTGGCCTCCTGCTCATGGTGATCCTGTTGCGGCACCACGGCACACAGCAGGTGTTGCCGACGGGTGGCATCACCTGAAAAATTCGCAAGTATGGTCATTCTCAGTCACCTTATATTGTAACTCTGTAAACAGTGAAAAGGTGCGAAAGCGGCGAGGGAACGAAATTACGAGCGGAGTAAACATGTTTTTGCGAAACTCGCGTGCTGAACGTCGTTGCGCAAAGTACAATACACATACCGTACTACACGGCAGATACCAATCAGCTTTTTGCAAGCATTTCTACATTCCCCGACGTTATTGTCTACCTTCTAAAACCTAGGTGGACAGCAGAGTACGCGGTTTGTTCGAGAATATTTCGTACAAAGACGGCCACAACACGGACTACGAACCAGAAGTACACAATGTGTTAGGGGCACTGAGAAATACACGGGTGCAACGTATGTTTTAAGAAGCATAGAAAATTAAACTATCGACGCAACAGTTCTTGGTTTTCAAGCTCTTTAGAGTTTAGAAAGCCCGACGCGTTGCCTTTTTTTGCCGGTTTTCAAAAGCGCATCCCTGTGTTGTCAATGCACGGGCGAAATGTGCGTTTCCACAAGCGCAGATAACGGACTCTTTCACACGTACTACATACATACATACGTACTACAAGAGTAAGGTTTTTGAGCTTTTCGTGCGTCATCTTTTTTTTCCACCAGTCTTGAAAACTACGGTCCCGTACTTGCTGCGCGGGAACGGTCGTCTTCGCCGTTCGCCCACTTTCAAAAAAGTACATTTTAACCTTACACCGACAAATGTCACCCATAAGAAGTTACATATTGTCGGGGGCCATACAAAAACGTGACGTCCCGAGAAAGCGCGAAACCAAGCAAAACTAACCGCTAGGCACAGCGCGTCGGGCCACAGGCCGTGGGCAGGTTTTTTTTTTGTTTCTACGCACCGACCGGCGAGGCTGCATCATGCAGCATCATTCCTCCCGCCGCTCCCGCCACGGCGTAGCATGACACAGCGTGCGCGCGCCCTTCACAACTGCGCCGGCGTACTAAGCTAGAGTGCTCGAAATGCAGCGTAATTTTGCATAAAGTGCTTGAAATGTAGCGTACTTTTGCAAAAACAAAACATTCCTTCCTTGACGTTGTCACAAACTGCAAGAATGCCGTGAAGAACAGCCGGCTGGCCACAGAGCGAGCGCGCCGCTTCACGAACTGCAGACAGGCAACGGCGGCCGGCGCGGCCGCCTAAATTGCATGCAATACAGCGTACTTCCACAAATAAACATTTCTCACCTTGCCGCCGTCATAAACAGGAGGAGTTCTGCGTCTAAGGGCAAGAGAGACGAAAAAAATTGCGGTCTGCCCGCACGAACAAATACGCCGCACGCTTTCACGCGCACAAAACAGCCCCCACGACGCTCCGTTGTCTGCCACTCGGATGGGTCTGAGACGCCGCGCCGGCTACCCGCCCGCGCGGGCGCGCACGTTTAGAGACTGGTGGCGCCATCCTGGAGTTGGAAGATTATCTAGTGGAGGAGGAGGATTGCGCGTCATTTCCTGGGGCCAGATTTCGCCGAGTGTCCGCTCTTTACCAATATCTTTCTCTATGGCGCGCGTTCCAAAGGATGATCATTCGAATGCGCGTAGGCTGCTCGTATCCCGGGGAAAGACGGGTAAACCATGGACTTTTGCCCAGCGACGGGGGCAATGGTCGAGGTGCAATATAGATATTAAGGCGAAAGCTTTTATGGGCTCACGGGTCGGCAAATTTGAGCTGGTTTTGTTCGTCCTCAGAAAGTATCCGCGCATTCTGTCAATGACACTAGAGTTACGATTTAATTAGCAATTCATGAAGAGATAAGTTTTGTTTATAACGAAATTCCAGATATAGAGAAGACGTAGTAGGTCGTAACGCGAAATTACCACGTGATCAGCACATGCGCATGTGACGTCACAAAAGACGTCGCAGGTGGGGTGACTGATGACGTCACGGGTGGCTCCACTGCTCCTTAGCTGCGCGCGCGCTCGTCACTCCCAGAGAGCAGATGTACTCAGTCGCTCCACTCACGAAGTATTCGCGCCTGCCGACGTTACCGTCGAGCTCAAGCCTTCGCCGCGCCCGGCCGCACCTCCTGCCTGCCCTTTGGACGAACTCGAGGAACCCCGCGCGCGGCCACCCCATCGGCCGTCGGCCGCTTCGGCGGCCGTGTAGTCTACGCCTACCGGGACAGCTTCTCCGGGTCGTCGTCGTCAGCTGCAGCGGCGGCGGCCCCTTCTTCCTGCATACTCCCAGAAGCTGGCACAGCGGACACCGATGGCGGCGGCCTGCCCACCACATCAAAGACTGCTGTGTTGATCATGCATGCGAGAGCGGCCTTCCTGCTGCCCTCTACCCATCCCACGCGCACTGGTGGACCTCATCGCGCCGCTATTCAAGGCGGTTTCCAGCGAGTTCATTCTGCTGCCCCCCTGGTGCAGCCTCCAGCGGACTACCCGTATTCTGTGCTCCTGCTACAGCCCGCTGGCCCTCGTTGTGCTAGCTTCCTAGCGCCACTGCTGTGTCCACAACCCCCTACGAGCCGGCAAAAACGCCGGTACTCAGCGCCCCCCGCCGCGCTACTACATTGGAGCAGTTTTCTGCGGTCTTCACCTGCTGTCGCGCGGACCAACCAACGTGACAGCTACATGTTGACAGCCCTGGCTGCCCTGCAATCCTTGTTGCGCCTCTGGCTAGCCTTGCGGCTGGTTGAAGGCCATGCTGCTTGCTTCCAGCAAGCCCCCGACGCGCGCGCGCCCCTCCCAGCGCGCTGCCGTTCATCTCCTCCCCCCCCCCCCCCTCCCCCGGTGCTGATCCTTCTGTGGCTGCGGTTGGCCTGGTGGCTGCGGAGAGCCAGCTGTTCGAGGAGCCCTGGATTTCAGCAAGCTCAGCGACGATGGAGACACCAATCCCCCTAACCACACCCACCTCCCAATTCCCTTGCCCCTGGTGCCAAGAGTGATGCCATTAACTGGCCAACATACGTCGGGACCAGTATCCCCCCCCCCCCCCCCCCCCCAGAATATCCAAAGTATCCACCATCAACGCGTATATTGGCTCTGGTCTCTCCTCGGTCGGCCCCCGGACTGAACGAACGCTCGATGGAGTTCCAGTGTCTCCTGCGACCAAGCGCGCTCGTGATGCAGAACGGGAACGACTGAAACGCCAAGAACAACGTGCTTCTGGTAAGTAAACGACTACCTCAAACATTAAAAGCGGCACGAAGGTACGTGTCAGAAAGGTTTTCGCCTAAACGCACGTAAGGTTACTGAAGTGCTCCCCTGAGTTTTTTGGAGCACCTGCTCCTGTGCAGATTATCATCCTGTCTATAGTCTCAAGGCGGTCTTGACTTTCCACTTGCTCATTGCCAGGAAGTGCGCGCGTGACGTGAACACTCCGTGTGTGCTACCTGGATGATATGCGGCAGGACGCCTCAACCAGCGCAGCTTATGCAGTGTGCCGCTCGCGCGATTTAGAGACAGGACGCTACTTCCGCGCGGCTTTATATATACGCGCAACGTTTTTCCGCGCTGTGTAAATATGGGCTGTGATCGCTCGTGCACGGTTATGCTTTGGACAGTACCTGCAGACTCTCACGCGCGGGCTGTGCGAACTTGCTCAGCTTTTGCACTTTGTAAATACTGCACATTGCTCTCCCACTTCTCCTCGCTGTCCCCTACCAGCCACTTTCATTTTAGACGGCGGCAGTTCCAGTGCACAAGATACAGAAAGCAATTGCCGCGGCCGGCAGCGCTGTTTCCTTTCCTTTCGTATTTTTCTTTCAGTAAACCCCTAGAGCGCGGTGCTGGAGGGGAGCGGCGGAGTGCTCGCGCTGCGCAAATAAATGCAAATTAGAACAAAATTCATACGAATGCAAAAAAAAAAACTGTGCGCTCTGAGGCTCCGAGAAGCGTGGAGAACTCCGCGTATAAGTCACTGCTTTTGTGTTTGCAAAGCCATCCATGCGATCCGGTAACGCTCACTACCTACGTGCGTATCAGGTAACGCCGCCACAGAAGCAGACGACTCCACTCTCTCAGCCTTCTCTCCTGGCGCTGCTCAAGTAGAATGCTCAAGCACACGGCTTTAACTTGCGCAGGGCATGCTACAAGCCCCATGAACGGCTATGGGGACTCGGGAGGCAGACGACGCGCCTGGCCGTGCATCCGTTGCTATAGCAACGCGGCGCATGCGCAGAGAACAGTGGAGGAAGTGATGAAAACCTCTCCCGCACCAGGGACTCGTCTTCTGCCATGGAGGAATGTCTTCTGCGTTCTTCCGCTTGACGGGATTGCTTTTCGGGAGCATAATCTTCAAGAGGAACTTTTTGCAGGACAGCATATCGAGCGCGATTTGAAGGTGATCACTTCATGCTTAAACTCCTTATATTAAACCGCTCTAAAGTGGTTTATTTTCTCTTTAAAGCTGCGGATAATATATGAGCGTTGCTAGGCGAATGATCCTTCGATCATGCGCAGCCATATTTGTTGCGGACTAAATGACCGTCAAGGCAGGAAAAAATTGTTTCATCCCGAACAGCAGCATCGTTTTGGATCCTTGAAGATACACGACCTGTTTAGCATCGAACTCGGAAGCCTTGATCAGCCTTGGTTATGTACCAGAAGGACAAAAACCGTGCGATATTGGGAACCTAAGTATAAAATGCTGCACAGCGAATAACTGAGGTGCATCAAGTCATGCTATAACCGAAGACATTGATGAAGCGGCTTGAAGACACGCTGTTTCTCGGGGGCTTTCGTTGAGGTATTTACGTTTTATTTGAAGTCATCTGTGCTTGCCCATGGGAACCTCTTTTTGGTGCAGCGATCAAGTCTATGCATAAGGTCCAGCGTAGCAGGTGCTCTTGGCAACATTTTTAAAGCTTTGTTGACAGAACCATAGCTAAGTGCTCAAGGGACTTGTTTCTAAGGGCATTCCGATACGCGGATATAGTCGACGACTGTGAGAACTTTGTTCGTATTGTGATCGACATATTGTGAAGTTATAACGCTGTTTTTTCTCTCGGTGCTAATTTCGTGCAGCCATTTTTAAGCATGAAATGCTTTTAGCTCCCGTTGTCGGCAGTGTGGTGACGTCACGCCGAGACCGAGAGCCATCATCCGGGTACTGAAATCCACTCATCCGGGCACTGAATTCCAGTCATCCGGGCACTGAAATCCACTCATCCGGGCACTGAATTCCAGTCATCCGGGCACTGAATTCCAGTCATCCGGGCACTGAAATCCACTCATCCGGGCACTGAATTTCAGTCATCCGGGCACTGAAATCCACTCATCCGGGCACTGAATTCTAGTCATCCGGGCTCTGAAACGAGAACATCCGGGCACCGTACGAGACTTAACGAGATTTAACGAGACTCTCTAAGCCCTCCTACGCGACCGGCATGCAAGCGCCGGTTGGTCTCCAAATGAGACAAAAAATAACTGCTGCCAGTGCCTTCTCAATGTTTATCAAGATATCAGTGGAGCTGTGGGTTTGATAATGCACGGAATTATAATTTCCGATTTCTAATAACGCGTGCAAAAAGCACATAAATGCCACGTTACACTTCGTTGTCATACGTGATCCGGGGGAGAAGCGCTGCGTTCAAAGGGCAAGGCATCGCGCCGAACGGGTGGTGGCGTTCCTCCCTTCCTTTACTGTGCGGTTCGGGTGTCCACCGAGATGGCAGAGAATTACTGCGCCATTTCCTTTCCTCAAAAAAACCTTGCGTTCAAATGGCAAGGCATTGCGTTGAACAGGTGGTGGCGTTCCTCCCTTCCTTTACGGTGCGGTTCGGGTGTCCACCGAGATGACATTAGGCCCGTAAACATTTCATGCTTACTCTACTCTCGTTTACGGGAGAGGCAGAGATTTTTTTTGCGATAGTTTTGTTTATTTTGACCGCGTTTTTTGTTTCGTTAGTTGGTTTGGTTTATTGGGGTTTAACGTCCCAAAGCGACTGAGGCTATGAGAGACGCCGTAGTGAAGGGCTCCGGAAACTTCAACCACCTGGGGTTCTTTAACGTTTGGTTTTGCAGTTTTGAGACTTATAAATGTCTTGCATGAAATTTTCTTCTCAGTCTAAACATGCGTACGGCAACTACATCGCAAAAATTCGTACCTGAATATTTCCGCTTTCCAGGAAAAAAATGTACGCAAGTCTTGACCTGTAGCATGCCAGTAAAAACGCAAATAATGCTGAACCGACCTTCTGCCACTCGTTGACTCTGCTGACTTTTCACAAAAATCAAGGGAAAAGGTGTATCGTATAAAAAAAGTTGAGATATAACAATGTCATTTTTCAAAATAGCAATATTAATATTTCTATCAGCTGAAAAGTTATTGCACAAAATCATCAAGAAATAAAAAAAAAATATGTTGAAGCAGCTGCAAAAACGCAAGTTAAACGAATAAGCTAGGCCACGGACGATCGACGACGGTCGTTGTGAAAGTGGTCTTAACCACAATGCATCCTAATTCCTCACGCCCTTGGGTATAGGAAACTCTAGTTTATTTTTCGTTTGCGTATTGCATGTTGGAGGGTGGTGCCGCAGGCTATGACACTGTGTGTGCTGCCGCATTTTTTTTAGTCTTCATCTTTTCTTGCGTTCTTCGATGTGGAAAATGGTTCGACCGATCTTCGTCGTCGTCGCCAGTGCGCCCTACGAATGGACGTTCGCCACGTCTCAGTCACCTCGAGGGCGCGCGTTCCGCTGCCTCGCGCCCACGCATTCGGGTTCTGATTTCTGATTCGTGAGCCAGCGCAGCTCGTCCGGCGTGCAGCCGTGCTCGCAGTCCTAATGCATTTCGAGAAAGCCGACGTGGAAGGTGGCCCGGGACCGTCGCGTGTTGGCGTAAGCCGCCATTCTTCTAGATTCGCCGCTAACCGTCGCCGACGCTCCTTCTGTTTTCCCCCTCTTTTTTCCTGCAGTCTTCGCACCGCGTGGGGGACGAGGTCTGCCGCACTACGGACGAGGTCTCCCGCACTACGGACTCCGAGAACGACGAACGGGATTCAGCAGCGGGTGAGTGAAACTTAACGGCGCGCTCAAGCCAGCACTGAGTGCGGTGACCGGGGTCGCGCGTCGGGCGCAGTCAGCTGTTCGGACACTCGAACGCGGGCTCTCTGGCATCGGCGAGCTCAAACAGCCCGGAAGACCGCCGACCATACCTCAGGGACTCTCTGCAGCCAATAGGTCGCTTTGGTGGAATTTCGCGACGCATGCCTCCGTCGTGGTATTGGCGAGCTGGTGTGTACGAGAGCGCGCGTCGACCCGACTTGGGGCGCCGCTGTGTTCTGCTTAGCCGCGCGCGCAGTGCGACGCAGCGGTGCTACAGGGGAGGCTCGGCAGAAGTGCCGATGAGAGAGGACGTTTGCGGATATTCTAACAAGCCGACGGCACGCTCCCTGGTCGTGGACCGGCGCGTGTAGACCTTGGCGCTCGCGCCTTCTCGGCCACGGCGCCGCGTCCTTACACGAGACGGGAAAGGCACGCGGCTTCACCAAAGGGCGTTCTCGAGCCGTGGGTTCCACAGTTATGAATTTGAACGGGCTGGTGCTGCGGCAAGCCAATGCGCGTTCACGCTTTGAAGCCACGGGTCAGGTCTGTCGCGGCGCATGTAGCGAAACCGACGCGCCCGCTCTCCTTTACAGCTAATCTTATCCACAGGCGTGACGTGTGATTACGTACGTGTAATTCGAGCCGCTCCTTGCTGCCGGACTGACTCGACTCGGCTACTCGACTCCCGGACACGACTCGATGGCGTTTACATGAACCCGGTAATTGGTTTCCTACTCGGAAGACTTAACTCGACCCTGTCGATTTCGTGTAAACGCCGCTAGCGGTCGGGGCGTATGGGGCACATTCCCTGGTACTACTGCTGGAAGTTTGTTAACAGCAACGATTAGAGGCGCCCAGTCGGAGGTTTCAGACACTCGTCTGGTGGTCGAGGTCTGGAACACTCAGACGCAGTACGACATCACAGAGAAGCTTTCCGTTAGCAGCGATTCCCCCGACGATTACCTTCCCTTGTCTGCTCCCTCTTTATAGATTGCGATTGACTTGTTCGGTACCGGCTCATCGTTCCACAGGTGTAGCCAAGCCTGAGGGCTCCCCTTTTGAAATATCGTGAGCTGTACGCGCAGGTTTTTGCGTATCCCTAATTGCCTATATTTGCGACCATTTCTAGCCAAGGCCCCGATGGAACGCCGGAGAGGAAGTGTCATCGCCGTTGTTAAGTGCTGGCGAACTTTTTCTTGCCTTTCAAAAGCACTCTCATATTTTTAGGAATAGCTAGCGGCGCCTTTGTTTCCGCTGCTCACGGCCGCCTCATACGATCACATACCCTGTGCGCGGAACACAGGTTCCGTTTCTAGCAACGCATTGGGTAAGCGTATACGCACAAAAGGGAGACGCACAAGCGTTGCTTCCAACTAAAGTCTGGTTCGCAGTAGCACATCTTTGTCGTCTTAGTTCGTCTCGATGCCTGATGGGATTTGGCTTGCGCGAACTGCGGGGGTATGTGATCCCGCCAGATTTCATTGCTCTTTGTCGCGGATCACTGAGGCCAGTGTATAACACCACTGTCCACTTCCATACGGGGATCACGGAGTCCCTTTCGGGTTCAATCTCACGAGTTTGAATTGAATGGCGAGAAAAGACTGTTCCATTTTTAAGTCCAATTTTCTCAGCCGAATAAACATCGACATAACAAAATAAAAACCACAGAATCAATTTTTACTGAGAACACATTGGACGAGTTCTCCTGAGCGTCTCCTCAAAGTTATCGTTTTCTTTGGCCTCCGAGTGTTTTTGCTTCCTCACTAGTGCTCGGAGAAAAGCACGTGCTGCCGATATTTTTATGAATTCTCGGCAGGTAGCATTTGCAGTAACAATCCCGTCCTTGCATTTATTTTCTTTTGTGATCAATTGGACTCTGGTCCTAGTCAGCGCGAGACCACGGTCTGAACTACGACAGACACTCAAGAGAGAAGCGGCCAGTGCGCCTCACAGGACTCTCCACTTAATGGCATCGACCTATTGTAATGATCATCAACCGGCTTGCACCTGACAAAGGCAACTGCCGGATGGTTGACTGCGACGTCATTGACAACAAGCAGCGCGGCCATTGGTTGGAGGGTGTATTTTGAGGACCACTTTAAGATTGAAGTTCAGAATGGCGCAAAAGACACACACACACAGGAAAAAAGGGAATGACAGAAAGAGCGCCAACTACCAACTGAGTTTATTGCGGAAACACCCTCTTTTATAAGGCAAGCCATATCAACCACGAACCGGAAGCAGAAAAAACACATATTCATGGTTTGAATTCACATTTGAAACACCATCGGCAGAAAAAAGCCACAAGAACAAAAAAGCAGAATCTAGAACTACACGTGGCCGTCTAAGAAACCCAGCTCCAGGCGGCAGAGTTTAATCGATGAGGTGCTAATGCAATTGGACCCAGCTTTCTGTATATGATATGCTTCTATAATCTCTCTTTCAAACCTTTCCCTGCCTCTGCCGATAAACGTTGCCTGTTCCAGCATCGGTCCGCAATCTCTGCATTCCCTACAGTGATCCGGCAGGTTGCCCCTGTCATTGTTTTTAATTGTTCTTCTGTGCTCGCTAGCTCTCTCGTTGAAACACCGGCCAGTCTGGCCAATGTAGGCGGATCCACATCTGAGCGGTATGCGATATACGACTTCGGACTTGCATTCAGTGAAGCGTATCTGATGTTTGATAGCGCATCTTCGGGGTCGTCTGTTCATCATGGAGCAAATGTTTGCAAGCTTGCATGGTGCTGAAAACAACACATTTACACCATATCGACCCCCTACCTTCTTGATATTGTGCGCTATCTTATGCATGTACGGAATTACCACCATAGGCCTCTTGTCTTCCTGCTTACTTTGCGTATCACCGCTAGAAGTGACCTTGATTCTTTGTAGCAGAGGTTCACATATCGCTGTTATCATCAGATACGGGTAGCCAGCGCTACCCAGTCTCACTAGCTGCTTGTCAAAGCCGGCCTGCACACAACGATCGCAGGATTTCGAGAGCTGCGTGTAGGCACGTGATGGCTATGCTGCGTTTAACCAGTTTGGAGTGGGCACTCCTGAACGGCATGAGGTTTTTCTTAGATCGGGGGTTGTACACCCAACGCACATGGTCATTTTTTTGAGAAATCAAACAGAATGTTCAGGAACTGGATTTTACCCTCTTGAGGCAGTTCCCAAGTAAAGGTAAGGCCTTGAGAACTGTCTCTAAAAATGTTAAGAACATCAGCAACAGCGTCGTCAAAGATAAAAGGAGAGGTCCCGTCAAAAAGAATAAAATAATCATCAACAAAGCGGAAAACCCGTCTAACAGGTGTTCCGTTCAACTGCGCACTAATGCGCTTGTCAATAAATGATAAAAAGATGTCGGTTAAAATAGGGGCAATAGACGAGCCAATGCATATTCCATCTCTTTGCAAATAAAACTTCTGGTTAAAAACAATGACAGTAGAGTGCAGATAAAATTCTAGCAACGATATAAAGTGGTCACTGGTTATGCCACAGCCGTTTTGAAAATCGACTTCATCAGACTCGTTTAACTTCTCACGAATAGCTGTAAAGAGGCCATCGTGAGGAACAGAGTAATAAAGGTTTTCTACGATGGCCTCTTTACAGCAGAGATTTGGGACCGATGCTGGAACAGGCAACGGTTATCGGCAGAGGCAGGGAAAGGTTTGAAAGAGAGATTATAGAAGCATATCATATACAGAAAGCTGGGTCCAATTGCATTAGCACCTCATCGATTAAACTCTGCCGCCTGGAGCTGGGTTTCTTAGACGGCCACGTGTAGTTCTAGATTCTGCTTTTTTGTTCTTGTCGCTTTTTTCTGCCGATGGTGTTTCAAATGTGAATTCAAACCATGAATATGTGTTTTTTCTGCTTCCGGTTCGTGGTTGATATGGCTTGCCTTATAAAAGAGGGTGTTTCCGCAATAAACTCAGTTGGTAGTTGGCGCTCTTTCTGTCATTCCCTTTTTTCCTGTGTGTGTGTGTGTCTTTTGCGCCATTCTGAACTTCAATCATGAACCAACTAGTTGCTCGCCGTCCTTCCCGTATGAGGAGTGGTCCGGAGAGAGCGATTGGAACACTGTAGGGCGTGACTCTCACGACAAGGTGCACTAGCACCGAAAGAAGTTAAGCACTGGGGTGAGCCACGACACAAGACGGCACTGGACAGTAGAAGAGTTATGCACTGGGGTGAGCCAGGAAACGATACGACACCACACGGCACATGACAAAAAGAGCAGAACACTGCAGTGGAGGGACGACTATGGGGGGCCAACCACTCAAAGAGCAGTGGCCGGTCGTGAATGGGGTATGTTCCAATGGTGGCGAAAGGAGCACTGTGGGCGTGACACTTAGGGCGAGGTATATAGGATAGGATATTGTCACGTAGTGGTGACTGCAGTACGGCTAACAGGAAAACAGCGAGAACGTCTTCGAAACGAAACGCTTTATTCGGGCTGACTTGCGGCCGCAAGGAACTGAATCACTCGGCGACGTCGGCGTAGCAACAAGCGTGCTCGGCGGTCGTCGAACAGAATGCCCGCCGCTGTCGGCCGTGCTCTTTTTAAAGCCGGTAGCGAATCTTCGAGATAAAGCTTTAGAAGTTACTAGAACATTCTGGCACAAACTAGAGTCGGCTCCGTCCGGATGCGATCCATCGAGATAATTCTAGGCGCGTCTTGCGTCACAAACGAAGCGATAAAGCGGCGTGCCGGCAGCCTTGAAGCATCAACAAATAAACACAACAAACAAACGCTACAAAGACTCGCGGCATTACTCCCCTCTCAAAGAAGCATCGCCTCGATGCTTTAGAAAATAATGCGGCTATCAACAATCAAAAACGGATTGTGCAAAAATAAACACCGAATGTGGAAACACAGCGTCCTTTAGCGTGCATGATAGGGCTTTAGGCGTACGACATGGACTAGTTCGGGTCGTACGTGGCGTCGCTGGGATGCAGTCATTTGGTCAGGGACGACTTCATAGTCCAATTCACCTAGCCGACGAAGAACCTTGTACGGGCCGAAATAGCGTCGCAAAAGCTTTTCGCTCAATCCTCGGCGGCGAATGGGCGTCCAAACCCAGGCTCGGTCTCCTGGCTTGTATTCCGCGTTGCGTCTTCGTAGGTTGTATCGTGTGGCGTCGGTACGCTGCTGGTCTTTTATTCTTAATCGGGGAAGTCTTCGGGCTTCTTCTGCGCGTTGTAGGTAGGCGGCGACGTCGACGTTATCTTCTTCGGTAACGTTCGGCAGCATGGCGTCCAGAGTGGTCGCGGCCTCTCTGCCATGGACGAGCCTAAAAGGCGTCATCTGGGTGGTCTCCTGCACTGCGGTGTTGTAGGCGAAGACTACGTAAGGCAAGATGACGTCCCTGGTCTTGTGTTCGGCATCGACATACATCGCGAGCATATCGGCAATGGTCTTGTTGAGGCGCTCGGTCAGTCCGTTGGTCTGCGGGTGGTATGCAGTTGTTCTCCGGTGGCTGGTTTGGCTGCAATGGAGGATGGCTTGCGTCAGTTCCGCCGTGAATGCTGTTCCTCTGTCAGTGATGAGCACATCGGAGGCGCCGTGTCGCAGAAGAATGTTCTCCACGAAAAATTTGGCGACTTCTGCTGCTGTTCCGTTCTGTAGGGCTTTTGCCTCGGCGTAGCGGGTCAGGTAGTCGGTCGCTATAATGATCCACTTATTTCCAGATGTAGATTTCAGAAAAGGGCCAAGAAAATCCATGCCGATCTGCTGAAAGGGCCTTGAAGGTGGTTCAATGGGGTTCAAAAATCCTGCTGGTCGGGTTGGAGGGGTCTTTCTTCGCTGACAATCTCGGCAGGTTCTCACATAATGCGCGACATCGGCAGACAGTCGGGGCCAGTAATACTTGTCTTGAATGCGGCGGAGGGTGCGAGAAAACCCGAGATGTCCAGCTGTCGGCTCATCCTGTGAGGCCTGAGGAATTTCTCCGCGCAGACTTACAGGTACAACAAGGAGGTAGGCTGTCTTGTTCGCTGCAAAGTTTTTCTTCCCGAGGACATCGTTCTGTAAACAGAATGAAGACAATCTTCGCTTGAAAGAGGCGGGGGGTGAAGAAACCTTGCCTTCCAAGTATTCGATTAGGCATTTGATGTCGGGGTCCGAGCGTTGCTGTTGTGCAAAAGAGCTGGCGGTGATGGGTGCCAGGAAGGCGTCCTCATCGTCGTCCGGCGGCGGTGCATCTACAGGGGCTCGTGACAGGCAGTCGGCGTCAGAGTGCTTGCGTCCGGACTTGTAAACGACGGTTACATCAAACTCCTGGAGCCGCAGGCTCCATCGAGCGAGGCGGCCGGAGGGGTCCTTCAACCTGGCGAGCCAGCACAGTGCGTGGTGATCGCTGACCACCTTGAACGGTCGTCCGTACAGGTAGGGGCGGAATTTCGACGTAGCCCAGATGATGGCAAGGCACTCCTTCTTAGTTGTCGAATAATTAACTTCGGCTTTGGACAGGGAACGGCTGGCGTACGCGATGACCTTCTCCACTCCGTGAATTTTCTGAACGAGGACAGCGCCTAGGCCCACACTACTTGCGTCGGTATGAATTTCAGTCTCAGCGTTTTCGTCGAAGTGCGCGAGGATCGGTGGCGACTGTAAACGACGCTGAAATTCCTTGAAGGCTTCCACTTGCGGCGCTTCCCATTTAAATGGCACGTCTGCCTTTGTCAGGTGGGTCAGTGGCTCGGCGATGCGTGAAAAGTTCTTCACAAATCGTCGGTAGTACGCGCACAGTCCGAGAAATCTGCGCAAAGCTTTCTTATCGGCCGGTGGTGGAAACATTGCGATAGCAGCGGTTTTCTGCAAGTCTGGCCGTACTCCCTCCTTGCTAACGATGTGGCCTAGAAACAGCAGCTCTTCATAGGCAAAGTGGCACTTCTCTGCTTTCAAAGTTAGGCCGGACGATTTGATTGCGTCTAGTACTTTTCGAAGCCTTTTTAGGTGTTCCTCAAAGTTCGAGGCGAAGACAACGACGTCATCTAAATATACCAGACACATCTGCCACTTCAGGCCTGCCAGCACTGTATCCACTACTCGCTGAAATGTGGCTGGTGCGGAACAGAGACCAAATGGCATCACCTTGAACTCGAAGAGCCCATCTGGAGTGATGAATGCGGTCTTCTCGCGATCTCTTTCATCGACCTCAATTTGCCAGTAGCCGCTCTTGAGGTCCATCGATGAGAAATACCTCGCGTTGCAGAGCCGGTCCAGTGTGTCGTCGATGCGAGGGAGGGGATATACGTCCTTCTTTGTGATGTTGTTCAAGCGCCGGTAATTAACGCAGAATCGAAGTGCACCGTCTTTCTTTCTCACTAGAACAACAGGTGCCGCCCAGGGGCTCTTTGAAGGCTGAATAACGTCGTCGCGCAGCATTTCTTCCACCTGGTCCTGGATGTCTTGTCGTTGTCGCGGCGACACTCGGTAGGGGCTCTGGCGGAGAGGTCGGGCGTGCTGGTCGGTTATAATGCGATGTTTGGCAATCGGCGTTTGTCGGACCTTCGGCGATGACGAGAAGCACTCGCTGTAGCTTCGAAAGAGATTGCGAATCTGGTCTTGTCTGTTCCGGGGCAGGGCTGGGTTTATGTCGAAAGTGGACGAGTTCTCTTGGTCAGGCGAATCTTCTACGGATGGGTCGAAGAGCGTGAAGAAGTCTCGTACGTCGGATATTTCGTCGAGGAATGCAATCGTCGTTCCTCTGTTAACGTGCCGGTATTCTTCGCTGAAGTTAGTCAACAATACTTCGGCTTGTCCTTTGCGGAAATGTGCGATGCCTCTTGCGATGCCGATTCCACGGTCGAGAAGCAACTGCATGTTCCCCTCGATAATGGCTTCAGTGTTATTCGCTTCTGTGGCGCCTACGGTGATGATGACGCTTGAGCGGGGTGGGACACTCACGTGTTCCTCCAGGACACTGAGGGCGACGTGATGTTCCGGAGTTCTCATCGACGGGATGGCCTCGTCCGTGGAAAGTGTGATCATCTTGGATCGCAGGTCGATGATCGCTTGATGCTCATTAAGGAAATCCATGCCCAAGATCACTTCGCGGGAACATTGCCGTAGCACTACAAAGGTCGCTGGATAGGTATGTCCCTTGAGAGTCACTCGCGCTGTGCACCGTCCTGATGGCGTAATGAGGTGGCCCCCTGCGGTGCGAATTTGCGGTCCGTCCCAAGTCGTCGTTACTTTCCTCAGCTGCGCAGCGAATGGTCCGCTCATCACCGAATAATCGGCTCCTGTGTCGACTAGAGCAGCGACTTTCTGGCCGTCGATAACCACTTCTAAGTCGGATGTCCTGGCTCTGGAGTTACACGTCGTCCTCGGCGTCGGGTTACGGCTTCGTCGGGTATGTGAATCGTGGGTGGGGCGTGTGGTCGGAGATTTCCTTGATGGCGGCGTAGTTTTGAAGGCGGTTTGCGTCGTGGTCGAGGTTGTTGTATGCGTCGTCGGCTTAGTAGGTGCGGCGTCTTCATACGGCGTGGTCGCTGGAGGATCTTCGTCGTTCCCTCGGCAAGCAACCTGACCTCCACAAGTTGCTTTGTTCCGTTTCCCCTACGGGGGCTAGGGGACCTTCCTCGGACAGCCGCGGCGTAGCTTCGGCTCGGTGAAGGAAATCGTGCGGTGGACGGCGACGGGGAGCGGGAAAAACGGCTTGAAGACACGTACTCCCCTCTACGTAGGTAGTCGTCAATTTCCTGTGGTCGCTGGCCGGGGAGCGGTCGAGGGGCGTCGATGGCGAAACCTCGCAGCCCGATGCGTCTGTAGGGGCAGTGGCGAAGTATGTGCCCGGCGTGGCCACAATGGAAACACAGTGGGCGGTTGTCGGGAGTCCGCCACTCGTCGCATTTCCTAAAGCTGTTGCGTCGGTCGTAATGTGGGCGCGTAGGAGCTTGGGGCCGTCCTTCTTGTAGAGCTGGTGCGTGTCGAAGAGGGCTTGGGGGGTCTCGTCGAGGAACAGGACTGAGTAGTGCGGCGGCGTAGTTCATGGCTACAACGGTGTTGTCTGTGATGGGGAGCCAAGTGCGTGCTGTACTTCTTCGCGGATGATGTCCGTGAACGACGCCACCTGAGTCTGCTGCGTCGGCTGTGAACAATTTCGCGTATGAGATCACGAAGGTTACCTCCACTTGCAGGGGTATCTTCTGGGGGGCTCGCCGACAGTACTTCAAGTGGTCGGTTGTAGTGTCGGGTACGGGCGTTCAGGGTCTTTTCGATGCTTGAAGCTTCAGCTTCAAAATCGGCGACGGTTGTTGGAGGATCCCGGATCAGTCCAGCGAAGAGTTGCTCCTTCACGCCTCGCATTAGGAAGGAGAGTTTCTTTTCTTCGTTCATGTCAGGGTTGGCGCGCTTGAAAAGGCGTTTCATGTCTTCCACATACGCCGTCACGGTCTCGTTTGGGCGCTGAAATCGCGACTGCAGCAGGATCTCCGCTCTTTCCTTGCGTACGACGCTAGTGAACATAGCCAGTAGTTGCTTCTTGAAGGTCGCCCAGGTCGTGAGGGAAGATTCGTGGTTTTCGAACCACGTTCTGGCGGAGCCGTCCAATGCAAAATAAACGTTACGAAGCTTAGCGCTGTCGTCCCAGGCGTTCACCGCTGCTACACGATCTTACCGTCTTTGTCAAAAGTAACCAGGCTGCATGGCTTGCTTCTAGCTTGTATAGTGGAGCCCTTGAGACTTTCCTAAACATCAAAACGTAATGGAAGGTAAGAAGACCCCCCAGTCCTTACCTCTAGCAGCCATTTCAGCTTCAGGGAATCTGTAGGGGCTCCACTGTCCGAGCTAGACGCAAACCATGCAGCCTGGTTACTTTTGACAAAGGCGGTACATGTCCAGCCAGTCTTCCCCATCTTCGTGTGGTTCACGAAAAGTCGGTGGCTCACGGGGCTGGCGAAGCACGACGGGCGTTGGCTGTGCACCAGGTTCCATCTTGGGGGGCATAGTACCCCGCACCTCCACCAGATGTGACTGCAGTATGGCAAACAGGAAAACAGCGAGAACGTCTTCGAAACGAAACGCTTTATTCGGGCTGACTTGCGCCCGCAAAGAACTGAATCACTCGGCGACGTCGGCGTAGCAACAAGCGTGCTCGGCGGTCGTCGAACAGAATGCCCGCCGCTGTCGGCCGTGCTCTTTTTAAAGCCGGTAGCGAATCTTCGAGATAAAGCTTTAGAAGTTACTAGAACATTCTGGCAAAAACTAGAGTCGGCTCCGTCCGGATGCGATCCATCGAGATAATTCTAGGCGCGTCTTGCGTCACAAACGAAGCGATAAAGCGGTGTGCCGGCAGCTTTGAAGCATGAATAAATAAACACAAAAAACAAACACTACAAAGACTCGCGGCAATATGCATTGGTGGGAAGGGGCATAAGATAGCACTGACAGTTTGTACAGCCACTTGACACTGTGCTCTGGCAGAAGTGGAAGTCAGACGGACTGAAGGCGATATTCGCGGAGAGGACAATTGAGAAATGCATATGAGTCGGGAACAGTAGTATAGTACACGAACAGAAGATATAGTACACGCACTCGCACACACCACCAAAAAAAAATACCCGTCACGATGAAAAGACAAAAGCGCCAGCGCTGGACTGTTCGAACCCTTTCGTTACACGATGACATTGTGGGCTACTTGGCGTTTTTATCTTCTTTGAGACCCTCGTACGGAAGCGTACAAACCTCTGTAATCGCACATTTACTTCCTCAGTGCGTGTGTGTAGCAAAGGAAAAGCTCTCCTGCTTAGAGAGGGCCAGCTTTTTTTCAATTTTAAGCTTTTTGAGCGGGTTGAATTTAGTTCGAGGCGTAATGTAGCACTCATTATAGGTGTCTGAAGCGTTTTAACTTTATGGTCGCTGAAGCACAGCGCATATACCATGAAACGTTGATTTCTCCAGTCAGCTGCGGCGGCAGGGGGAAGATCGGCACAGGCACAAGGCTAAATCGATATCTCCCCCCCCCCCCCCCCTGCCCTCGTCGGCTTCGGCATGCCGTTCCCGGGCCTCAGCGGCGCGCTTTTCGCATCGTCACTTTCCATTGTGCGTCGGTGACTTTAGCAGTGTTCATGCCTGGCACTACCCATGGGGAAGCGACGGGGCCCAGTCGGGATTCATCTCCTCGATCTGTAGCTAGGTGGTCTTCATTTCAGCGCACACACTCAGGTTACACAGCGAGGCTCAGCAGAGTGGAATGGTTGGCTTTGTTGGTGCATCATTGTTTAAACACTGTAGCGCAACAAAAGAAAACGGACACATCGACAGAAACGAACAGCGCCAACTTCCAATAAGGTTTACACTCCAGAGGCATCATAAGGCATCATGCAGGCTAGAGAGGTTTCGCCTGCTCACGTGTGTCCCATAATCTGTGAATTTTACGAGGGAATAAATATTTCCCTGAGAGGGAAAGGAAGTCTCCCGATCCCCAGAGTTTTCAGAACATACTGAGGAGCCTTAACTTGCTTGAAATCTGTATCTTTCTGCAGGCCGACACACAGCACTTCCCTGCCCCCCCCCCCCCCCTCCCACCCCTCCTCTTTCTATTGAGGTGCCCAGATTTAATTCATAATGTCTGGCTGTGTACTAAACCGTCAACTGTAAGCACTTGCAGTATGATTATCCCCAAAATAAAGTGGGCAGAAATTGAGCTACGCGTGAATTTTAGCGCTCTGGGAGCCGAAAAACACCCCAAGCAGCCCAAATAGCCCACATAACCCGCTACGAGAACCTCTGCTTTAGTCGAACGTCTTATGCGGCATTTGTAGCTTCTGTGTCGGGTTCTTGGATGCTTTCGTTCTTTCGAACCCGTTTACCTCCATGGTTGGACAGTAGTAAAAATTCTAAAACAATTCGCTCAAAACCCCCTATTGGCACGCAACACGGTAGGCGCAGCTCCCGGTTTGTTGACACACAGTTAAAGAACCCCAGGTGGTCGAAATTTCCGGAGCCCTTCACTACGGCGTCTCTCATAGCCTGAGTCGCTTTGTGACGTTAACCGCGAATAAGCCAAACCAACAGTGGCGTCATAGCAGGCCTCACATTGGCTCTCTGCACTTTTCTCATGTTGACTGGCACAGCCCTTGTACTTTGCTGTTTCTATTCGAAACGCGTTCTTTCTAGCGGTGTGGGGTACCCTTATTGGCTGATGTTAGTTGGGAAGCGGCGTTGGGCATTGACTCCTGAAAAAAAAAATCTACCATAGTTTAGGTTCCCGCAATTTGCTCATTTTGAAAAAAAAAAAAAAAACGATCTGATTTGCTCTCAGAGTTGGGCAGCACGAGCGTGCACAAGGCAGGTAGTGTGGTTTGGAAGTTGTGAGCACTATCCCACTTTCGTCGCCTTACTGAGAGGCGCCGAATGTTTCGGTCTTCGTGTCGTCTCGACTTCTCTTTTTTATGTTGACACACAACGTCGTGTGTAGAAGACGGCGCGGCCCATTTCGATCGCTAGTGCGATAATGCATTCGCTTTCCGCGGAAAAAAACGCAGGTGTGCTGCGCTATGTCAGTGCACGTCAAAGAACCACAGGTGGCTGAAGGTAATTCAGAGCCCTCCACTATAGTCTCTGATAGTCCGTGTTGCAGCTTTGTGACCTTAGACCCCACGTACCACACACCTCTGCGCGCAGGTGGTGCAGCAAAAGCCCGGTCAAGGGAAAGTCCTTTTGTCCGAAGCAAGTGTCGCCAGTGCCCAGTTATCTGTCGCCCCGAATAAAGGCACCTTTTGGCATTGTGAATGCGCGAACTCTTTGTAAATTCGAGGCACATTTTTGCTAAACGCATCACGTGGTCCGGGCTGTGACGAACAGCGCCTCTCACTACGCCGATGAACATTGAGCAACACAGAGTCCGTGTCGCGTCTAACGATTCAGTGTTTGGGTGCGCAGGCTGCAAGAAGTCCGGCAAGGGACGCGGCAAGCACAAGGGCGGTAAGCGCGGGAGCCGCGCCAAAAACTTCAACGAGCTGCGCCTGGAAGGTAAGCACGCGCACCGACATTATTTTTGGTATCGAGACACTGTGGACATGAGCGTTGGATACTGAGGCAGTGCAATTACTGGGCTTCATCATAGTCTTCACCCTATGTCCAGTGCCCCCCCATATCCCTTGTGCCAGCTGCGGCCACCTTATACCAGCGAACTTCCTATTCTCACATCTGATTTTTGTGCTGCCCCCTGCTGCACTTGCGTTGAATCCAGTCCGCTACCCTTACCGACCATCGGTTACCTTGTCTCCGTATTACATGCCCATTTCTTCTTCTTGATTTCAACTCGGATGTCACTAATTAGCCTACATTTCCTGGTCTACTCTGCTCCTTTTACATGTCTTTTAACAGTCGCTCCAAGTGGCGCAACAATTCCGCTGCTCTGTAGCCAGCAGCCTCCAAATGGACGCCTATATCGCCTCATATGAGCCAAGGAATCGCATTGCAAACGCGGTAAGCGTTTTCTAATCGTGTGTGTGCGTTTTTTTTTCCAGACTATGTGCCGGAGGAGTGTATTGAAAACCTCGGTAGGTGTCTTTCGCTTTCTTGTATACCTCACTTTCACCTCGCAGGATTTTTAGACTCGTTTTTAATGCACAGCGTATCATGATTACATTCCATTTTACTTAGTATAACACAGAGTTAAATAAACATTGCTTCGGTGCTGTTTTAGCCTTGTCCTCCTTGTGCCATTAAACTACCAACTAGCTAATTCGTTTAAACTCCCATAGCTAATTCGCAAGACGTGAACTTAAAGGGACCATGCAAAGAATTAAAAGCCGCTTGTAAATGTTAGAAGTGATGCTCAGAAGCATTGACACCAAGTGTGAGTCTTCTGAACTGAGCCGGCAATTTATTATGAATTTTTAAAAATCGTGTTTTTTTTAAATTCGCGGGCCGTTTGGTGTCCTCGTAGGGAGCCATTTTGGAACCAAAATCGGGAAAACAGACGTCACTAGACCCATGACGTCGGCAGGCCACCAAACGCTGTCATTCGCTCGAGCCGCGGCAGCTACGACGTCACGGGCACACTTCCGGTAGCGGTGAAAATCGTCTGCTCATGCCGCCGCGCGACCCCCTCGGGCAAGCGCGAGCCAGCTAGGCATCGCCTTCGCGCGTATGGTTTCAATTTACCTCTGCCGCCTCTTTCTGTCGCGAGTTCGGGAGCCAAGAAAGCGCAGAGACCGGAGAGACGCTGCCGACGTACGCTGCTCCTCGGGAGTGCAACCGGAAGTCGTAAACCGAACGTCAGCGAATGACGTATTCATGGGCGGAGCCCAGTCCCGGAGCTGTTTTCTTTATTTTTTTTATGGTGCCCCGCGCGTACGAGTTGACGGGGGAGAGGAGGAGCGTGATTTTTAATCGTCTATAACTTCATTGTTATTGATGCTAGCTCAAATTCTTGCGCTGCGGTGACGAGTGATGGATTGCCTATCTTTACGTAATCTCAATAAATTTATTTCATAGTCCCTTTAACGGCGTGAATCTTGCACCTTTTTTTCCAGCCTATGTAACGGTGGAGAATAACGGCAGCCGTGTTCTCTCCATGGGTGTGAGGTCAAATGGCACACACGCGAAGAAAATTAGCGTGGCAGTTGCGCGCAATCTGCTTTCATTGGGTTGTAGAACCGTACAACTCATCAGCAATACCTTGCTGCGCTCTTGAGTGTTGAGAGTCTTAAACAGCAGTTATATTTTACTGTTCGTGCATACGCTTGGCCTCTGCTCTTTCTGACGCCCCATTTCACTTCTTTTTGGCGGCCTAGATCGTTTCTCAGGTTTGAAATACTTTTCAGAGAACCCACACGTACGCCTCTCGCGTGTCGCGCCTTGTATCCGTTTATTTTGCGGTGAAGTATCTGGGGGGCATGCCGCGTGAAGGTGTACTCCGCCCCTCGTGGATTTTGCTGCGCCAGGCGGCGAGTCCTAGTAGTTTACGTGCTGGTTAAAAGTACACGGCAACAGTGCCCACGCTGTGGCGGGGAGGGGCTTAGAAGCAATTCATTGCGACGAAAAATACAATGTTCAAAAGACGGAGGGAGGTGGAGGGCGAGTGGCAACGGTGAAATGGGATGCACGACGCACCACGGGCGCCATTCTCACGGAAAACTGTTTCCATTTTGCAGAGAAGAGAGACAGCTGCAGTCTGGCAATCACCATGAGATACAACGTGCGCTCCGTTGACCTTACGGAGCTTTCTGGTGACATCGTCAAGTTGGTTTTCAAGGGGAAGTGAGTGGACCAGACTCCTTCGTATTTCAGTAACTCGCTTCCAGTGTATGCGCTCGTCCGCACGTTGTCTTCAGACGCGAAAGCTTTTTACAGAATTTACAGAAAGCCTTTTATAGAATAACAGAAGGAACTGCCCGCGTACGTCTTACACGCTCCGAGCATTCTTAGAAACTTGGCATTATTGTCCTGCGCGGCTTATTTCCCTATTAAATTTTTTAACTGACCTCCTAGAGTACGAGGAATCAACCAACGCGTGGAGTGCCTTTCAGTCAGTCGTGGAGCGGCTTCGCTTTCGCTTTTATTTTTTATTTTTTTTGGGGGGGGGGAGGGGGTTTATGAATAAAGTTTCATTCGCTGAGAACCTAGCCGCAAATTAGGCCCACATAAATAAAAAAAACGCGTGGACTCTGCTTTCGCAGATCACTCCGAGTATTATTACTCCTCCGGTGGCACAGCGGCAAGCCGCCACGCGACTGGCTGAAAGGCACTCTCGTTGACTCCTGCTACCTGCGGGAGCCGGGACGCCTAATTCGATTTAATCGGGAAATTGGCTGCACAGGACAGTAATTCCAGGTTTCTAAGAATGCTTGGAGCGTGTAGACTGAGTTCCCGCGGTAAAAAAAATGCGCTCAGTGTTCTCTTTAGTGTTCCTTGAAGAGTAGAAGGCGACAGCGTTATCGGGCCGCTGCCGGCGCTTATCGGCAGCTGCTCGCGGGTAGAGGGCGCCGGTTTCACGCGTTGACGGAGCAGCTGCGGAAGGCTTCCGCGCTGGTGCTCGGGGCAGTTGCTGACTGATCGATTTCTTGCGACGCGACATGTCGCAGAACTCCTCAACCAATCCGTGGCGTGGCGTGGTATGGCGTCACGTGACTTGACATTGATATCCGGGTTCTTGCTCCGCCGCGAAATTCAAGCCATGGCGGGCGGCAGCCGCCCCGTTTTAGGCGTCCGTGTTCAAACATACACGCTTCGGCGGCAGCATTGCGCCTTCTGCTGCATGCGCTGTTTTCTACTTTTGGCGAGACGTTCGTGTCTCTCCTGTGAAATTTTCCTCAAAGGCAATCTGTGACGTCGTAAAATATTTTTCTCATTCTTATGATAAGCAGCACCTCAATTTCATGTGCGGATAAAAACGGAAACGTGGAAAGAGATGTCGGAGTTGTCTTGAACATTTACGCAGACAAAGGTTATGTGTGCTTATACATGCATGCTGCCTTTCGTGATATCAGGACGATTACTGCGAGTAATTTTTCCTGATTGACAGTTAAAGATATGGTTATTCGCGATTAAGTTGCTCTCACTATGCGTTGTTAGGTAACGCATGTGTCCTTGGCCTTTCGTCCACATGCGGGAGTAGAGGTACAGTCTGTTATACATGGTGAGCCGAACACAGGAAATCGGCTCTCGGTGGCGGCATTCGTTGTGTGCACGCCGCTGGGTCCGGCGACGCTTGCGTGGCTGGCTATACCTGCCGCCACCGCAAGCACATGCGCACACAAAGGCACCTCTGGTTTCGTCGTTAGTGCAGTACAGCTTTCGGGGTTTTCAAAGCCGTTCACACCCTCATGTGCGAGCTGAAGGCGGAGAGGGCACTCCACCGCCATTTCTCGTTCGGAGAGACTCGCCTGTGAAAACGCTCGGCGCCCGTCGAGAGTCGGCCAGAGCAGTCGCGTCGCCTTCGCCAGTGTGAACGCGCCTCAACTCCAATTTCGCCGGTCATGTACGATATATCGAACTGTGCGCCGCGCTCCTACAAGTGGCGCTTCTCCCAACAGCCCTCATCGATGACTTTTTTCGCGCGGAGTTCTGCGCGACCTTGTTCACCTGCTGCAAGCGCTATAGCGCTGCGAAACCATGTTACGAGGTGAACGTGAGGTGTGGTTGAGAGTGGTCCCCGATCTCTTGTATTTGTTTTCCACGCCACAAAGTTGCCATGTGGTATAGCGGCGGCCCTCGCTGTAGTGCTACGCTCGCTACGCCGCCGAAGGAGTTGCGCAAACCAGCTTTACCCTAATTTTATGAGCGAGTATTCTACCGCCTGTTCCGTATTTATCTGTCCGTGTTAGAAAAAATTGCGCTGCGCAATCTACTGAACTATATGGGCTCAAAACGCCAACTACAAGGTAGCTTATGATAGTCTTCGTCTTTCGATATGTAATTTAACATCTAAACTTGCCTGCATTTTCAGGAATCGGCGAAAAACTGCATTCGGCTGCGGCAGAACTTTTCGTCCAGGCGAGCAAAGAAGCCACTTTGACAGGCTGCGTCATCTGGCGAGCGGTGAGGCAACCGATGTCACGGCTTGGGGCGGGAATGCGCACCTCGCGCGGTTTCTTCGGATGTGCGTGTCGTCTGCTCCTTGAAATTAACGCCGCTCGCCAGATGGCGCAGCCTGTCAAACTGGCTTCTTTGCTCGCCTGGACGAAAAGTTCCGCCGCAGCTGAATGCAGTTTTTCGCCGATTCCTGAAGATGCAGGCAATTTTAGATATTAAATTACTCATCGAAAGACGAAGACCATCATAAGGTACCTTGTAGTCGGCGTTTTGAGCCCATACAGTTCAGTAGATTGCGCAGCGGAATTTTTCGTAACAGGGACAGATAAATACGGAACACGCGGTATTTACAGTGTGCTGGCAACAAGACTAGGCATCTTATGATAGGAAGTGCCTAGTTCCAGAGAACCTTCCGCCACGGATTAAGGTCAGGCATATCAACGCCCAGTGACCGGCGCGTTGCCAGCACGCCGGCGGGCGGCACGCCACTGCAAGAACCGTCTCACTAGCGTGGTTGACGAGTATTCTTGCTTGTAGCTTACAGATAGGCTTATCTGCTGCCATTTTTTGTACATCAAATTATCGGTACATCGAACTATTTCCAGATCCCCTTCGAGTTCGAGATATCCGGATTCGACTGCGCTTTATATTATGATGTTAGAACGTGCCGCTGTTGCGATCGCGTATGAATCCAGGCAACCAATTTTTCCATACGAAACGCATGAAAAAATTTCATACGCCAAAGTGTGCTCAGTCATACTTTAAAGCGATAGCTGTAAGGCTCCCGTTCCGCGGTAAATACGGCGTCCGACGTTCTTGTGTCGCGAAACTCCGAATTGGTCGAAAATGTTTGACGTCACATGTGGAGTGATTTAAACAACACATAAATCGTGATTACTTTCCGGCCGCGGCGGCCGAATTTCGATGGAGGCGAAATTGCAGAGGCCCGTGTGCTGTGCGATGTCAGTGCACGTTATAGAACCCCAGGTGGTCGAAATTTCCGGAGCCCTCCACCGCGCGTCCCTCACAACCTGAGTCGCTTTGGGACGGTAAAATAAATCAAACCAAACCAAATCGTGATTACAAGTTCGCAACAAGACCCAGCGTCATTACGACATATAAGCATATAAAGCAAGTTAACTGCGCAGAAAACGAAACGGTTAATAATGGTGGAGAACTGTACGTTTGCCCCTTGGATTTCTAGTCAGACACGCTATCCCTAGGCCACGGAAGCACGTTCTTAGGCTTGGCTAAAGCGAGATTTTATATGTATGTTGTGTGGTTTTTCACATAACTGTGGTAGTTTACGACTGTGCGCTATTGAGTCTGTGTGCGATTATAGAGGCACTAATTAAGTAAGTTGTGATTAAGTGAGTAACAAAGTGCATGTCGGTGAGGGGTGACTGTACACGAACGACCTTATGCTTGTGTCACGTGACATTGGTGTTCTAGTGATCTGGCACGTGATCAGGCAATATGCTAATGAGACAAGTGTCCGCAGTCGCTGACGCGACCCATTAACGCTATTGCCTCATACCCTTAAAGGCGGAGCTTAAGTGTCCCCCATATTTTGGCCACACCTCTACATGACCCCCCCCCCCCCCCCCCCTCCGCAGAAAGCTTGGCGTGCAGTTTTCAATCTGCTGGTGCCCCTCGAGTCTCATGAGCTCGCATGTGGTCGCGCGGACTGACAGTAATTTTAGGGCGGATAATGTATTTGCTGTAATCGCTCTGCGGCCCTCAGACCGACTGGAAGAGCGACCACTCGCGTTCTTACATGATGTGCCTTAGGCATCAAGGAAGAGCGTCTCAGTACGGCTCTCTTTACTGCTCAGTGACGAGGACCGAGCCCATTGTGCTTACTTGCAACATGAGTAATGTCACGGGGATTTTACATTTGTCATGGGACCGTCAGACTGCGAGCTGTCGAGCTGCGACAATACAAAATATGTGCAGTCGGGCCTCGTTATAACGAAATAATGTATGTAACGAAGGAATAACCACTCCCCTTGGAAGCCCATTTGACATCTCGTTTTTACGAAGTGAAATTTTCTTTCAGCGGGAGAGAACGAACTTCGAGTGAACCCCACAAGCCATTTAGCGCTGAGCCTGTAAATTCGTAACGGTGCTTAACACGTGCATGCCTGTTCAGAGTAAAAAACTGCAGTTGCTCCGTGCGCAAACCTCCTCGCTACGTACGGCCTACTGCGAGCGCGCACTGCTTCTCTGGTTCCGTGTGCACATCAGTTGCCATTTTCGCACCGCCGTGGTGGCTCAGTGGTTACGGCGCTCGCCTGCTGTCCCGAAAGACACGGTTTCGATCCCGACCGCGGCGGTCGAATTTCGATGGAGGCGAAATTCTAGGGGCCCGTGTACTCTACGATATGTCAGTGGACGTTAAAGAATCCCAGGTGGTCGAAATTTCAGGGAGCCCTTCACTACGGCGTCCCTCATAGCCTGAGTCGCTTCGGGACGTTAAGTCCCAATAAACGAATAAGCCATTTTCGCATTATGGTCTCAATGTTAAACCTGTTCAGTAGTGCGCTAGATGAGCATAACGGTATCGAGAAGCAGCGGAAAATGAAAGCGTAAAACAATTTCCGTTGACCAGAAGGCGGCCATCATCAAAGCTTTCGGTCTGGCAGGTATGCATATCCCTGTCGTGCGAATAAGTGTTGTCGCCCGAGTGCTCGTGAGCTATGCTGCGAAGCCAACCAAAGCAGGCACTCGCGACGAAATCGGTGCTACGCGCCCTCTTTTATAGCGGCACCAAGAACGAACGCAGCTGAACATTCCGAATAGGTCGGTCCTCGAAGACCCATCCACCTTGGCTCTGAAGCTCATGCGGCCTGCGGAAGGCATGCGCGCGCGTTGGCAAGGCTGACTTCCTCGGTTGGTGTACGCATATTCGGCCACGTGGTGGGCGCTCGGTTCAGTAATGAGCCCACAACGCACATCGGCGGCACGCTAAACGTCGTCTTTGTTGTTCTCGTTATGTACGTAAGCCCGCTGGCATGCGACAGTTGCAACCGAGGTCGCGTTTGCAATGTCGAAGCAGTAGCTATAACGAAGAAATCCCGGAGATTCTCCAACTTCGTTGTAACGAGGTTCAGCTCATTATTGATAAATAATACTAGTACCAGCACCCTTTCGCCGGCCGCTGCGGTGGCTCAGTGGTTATGGTGTTGCGCTGCTGACCGGAAAGACGCCGGCTCGATCCCGGCCGCGGCGGTTGAATTTCGATGGAGTTAAAATTCTAGAGGCCCGTGTACTGCGTGATGTCAGTGCACGTTAAAGAGCCCCAGATGGTCGAAATTTCCGGAGGCCTTCACTACGGCGTCCCTCATAGCCTGAGTCGCTTTGGGACGTTAAACCCCATCAACCAACCACTACTCCTCTACGATTGAGTTTTTTTTTTACTATACCGTAACTACGAGCCATGCATAAAATGCGAATTTCAATCTACCTTGAGGAAAAACACAGCGCACTCCTAAGACACGGACAAAGAAAGGCAAGAAGATACAGCGCTGACTTCAACTGGTTATTTTATTGTGGAGCAACATATATATACGTTCGAAAAGTGGGCGGGAAGACATGAGTAACATCTGCTGTGTTTGCACGCGACCGAAAGATAAACTGCAATTGAAAATAACATGAGGGCAAGGGTGACCCTTGGAGGCAACAAAAAATGAAAACTAGACAAGATAGAGACAAGTGGAGGGGCGATTAAACGGATCACGCTTAAAAGGATGACGCTTAAAAGGATGACGCAAGCAGGCAGTACAAGAGACAAAAAACACTAGGAGATGACAAGTGAACAAAATGCACTAAAAGGCCAAAAAGGCCATCAAAAATTTTTTAAAACCGATAAAAGAACCAAAAGGAACGTTGAAAGCAGAAGACAGAAAACAACCTTGTCCAAAAGGTAAAAAAGGCTAAAAGACGAATTTCGAATCCTACACATTAAAATTGCTCTATGCCTGGTCTTAGGAGTGCGTTGTGTTTTTCTTCAAGATGAACTACCAACTAGCCCGCTCTTCCACCCTTTCAATCTACCTGCTGGTTATGTGCACGCATGGAATGCTTAGTTCATTACTCCGGTGCATAATTTTGGAATTGCCTATTAACTTGAAACTTGCACATGACTTCAGAATGAACTGCAAGTTTATATCAGCAGCTAGGAAGCGCCCTGAACCCCCCCCCCCCCCCCCCCGCTTTTCTTTCTTTTGGTGGTGCTTTTGTTTTTCTTTTGTGAACATTTACTCTGTGCTTTTCCTTATCGTTGTTTCTTTTTTTTGTATTCCTATGTGTTTTTATTGCGAGAGCTTTCGATTACTGGTTTGTGCTCATTACGGATGCCTGATGAAATATATTTTGGATTGGACAGCATACTATCATGTCTAGAGTGGAAACATTTTGCATGAATTTCTTGTACTTTCAAAATAGACATGCTTTTGATTTTATTTGATCACCATTTTTTAGTGCTAAAACAGTGAGAACGAAAAGCTGATGCAGACCTTAGTTCGAGGCTGGCCAACTCGCGAAGATGCTAAGCGTCAGTGTTAGCATCTTCGCGTGTTGGCCAGTTTAAATCGTCTGAGTGCCGCCATGAGAGCGGTATCAAAGGGGATAGGAGGCACACCAGCGTGTGAGTGGCGTTAAGGCAGCACCATGACCACCGGTCGACCGTCAACCAGACAGCACGGCGGCACGTAAGGACTTGCGAACAAGCTGTGGTTGCCTGAGACGATATCACTGCGTCCGTGTTCTCGGAAGGTGGAATTCTAGGGTCAACCTCTTCTTAAGGCAAACGCGCCTCGGAAGCCCTCTTCGTTTACATGAACCCGACCGCCGCAGCGGTTCGAGTCAGGCGTCGAGATGAGCAATTCCCCCCCCCCCCCCCCCCTCCAACTCGACGACTGGGCATTTACACGAAGTCGATACCACTTGCGGCGCGCCCTCGGAGTAGAAAATCGGCTCCTGGTGCACTTCTGCCCAGCACATTATCCTATTCCCAGGCCTGGAAGCGATTATAAGGGGGAAGGACCCAGCGAGTCAGCCCAGTCCTTGCTGTCGAGCTGACTCGGGCCGACCCGACAGATCGACTCGACCCGAGACTATCGAGTTCATGTAAGCGCCTTGGTTGGATCAGGTTTGCACAGCTACAGCAGAGTGCAATCTCCTGCCTTCGAAATCTGCTTCGTTTGATACTGAATGCGCGCACTAAAAGTACGCGCTGATTTGTGCGAGCTTATGGGAAGCTGTTGAGGTGGAAGCATTATAGCGGCCATATTGCACAAATGGACGCTATGCATTTAGGGATAAATTTGACCTCTTTAGTTTGTTTTAATAGGCAGTAGTTATAGCTCTTCTGAGACTTGCGCCTAAAAAGGTTTCATTTGGTTTATGGCGAGTTTAAAGTCCCAAAGCGACTCAGGCTGTAGGGACGCCGTAGTGGAGGGCTCCGAATAATTTCGTCCACCTGGGGTTCTTTAGCGCGCACCGACATCGCACAGTACACAGACCCCTAGCATTTCGCCTCCATTGAAATGCGACCGCGGGATCGAACCCGCGTCTTTCGGGCCAGCAGCCGAGCGCCATAACCGCTGAGCCACTGCGGCGGCTGCCATAAAAGCGATCGCAAATTCCAAGTTCCCTCTTGCACATCTTTTTACTCGTCCGTAGAAAGCTTACGCGGGACTCCATCGCGTTAAGTGCAAATATATTCTATAAAGCTTTGTGGGTTTCTAAGTGGACACAGGCCACCACCCACCGCGGGTTCGAGCTTCGCGCGAGCCAAGGGCCCCGATCAGCCGTCACCACACACCACTGGGACACCGATGCGGCGCACTCAACCTCCGCTGGGAGGAGAGCGATTCGCCGCAAAGAAATAGGCCTCCAAGTTCACAAAGGAGACGTTTATTCACGTCGTCCTTCGGCAGGTACACACGCACTCAATCGTCACCCCGTCCCGGGGGCGCGCGAGGAGCAAGGCTCCGCTGCGCGCACGAAGCGACTCGAGCAATGCGCGCCGCTAGCACGCCGCTGCAGGAGAATGTCCCCGCGGCAGTGCTGTGATCTCTCTCTCGTGTCGACCGTTGGGCCGGTTGCGAGAGAGAGTGGGCAATCAACGCAAGGTACGCCTGTCGGAAGTCGCTGGACCCCGCTGGACAGGCTCGAGCCGCTGCAGGTCAGAGGACACGTGCGGGCGAGCTCGAGTATGCACTGGTCCGAACGGCAAAGGCCGGCACGGACAAAACAGTAACGTACGCACCTTACGCTGTCTCGGAGGGATCTCTCCCTCTGGGCCCCGCTCGGACGGTCGCGCGGTGCGCGGCCGCCCCAAAGCGGATCCCGAATTCCCGCCAAAAGGCGCCAATCGCAAAGGCCCTTGGGGAGCCGGGGCGGAGCTGTGGCTAAATGACAGTGATTAGTCACCCAGCCGCCTCTCCACCGCGTGAGGCGGGAGCAAGGGAAAGAGGAGAAACAACGCAGGAGGCCGGCACAGCCGCGCAAAGGCGACGGCGGAAAGCCAGGATTCCCACATCCCCCTCTCCTTAAATGCCCTCCTACCCATCGGCAAAGCACGCGGCCAAAATAAAGAAATCAATACACAAAAAAAATAAGCTAGACTTCAGTTCCAAAATAAAGAAATGAATACGCAAAAAAAACTAGCTACACTTGTTTCAGCCAGAACAACGTAAAGAAAACAACACACAAAGAAAGGAAAAACAAGGCAAACACTTGCACACCCTTCAGTAAATCAAAAACAGCTTGCAGATTATATACACGGTACACAAGAAGATGTGAATACAACTGTACAGCTATGTTACAGGTGGATGGCAGCCTCAAAGTTCGGTGGCGCGGCCCAGTGGGCCTGTCGGCGACTCACCGCTCGCAGACTTCAAGTTGAACGGGTTGGGAGGGCCGACGACTGATGGCGATCTTCTTTCCGTTGATGACGACGGGGCCGCGGCAGAGCATTAACCCCGCGCCCTTGGGCACAACATCACGTTCGGGCACAACATCACGTTCGGGCACAACAGAGTTAGTGCGCCCCTTTCACGCTGGCTGAAACGGGCGAGGACGTTCGGCGGCGTCCTGATGTGTAACCTTGGCCACAGCGAGGGGTCCTTCTCATCCTCGCGCTCACGCAGAAGCACACAAGGGCACAACTCACAGGCGTCGCCTTGGCTCATGGTTACGCGCGCACACAGTCACAGCCACAACCACGCATACACCGGCAAGTGCGCGGACGCTGGTCGGCGACAACGATCCCCTCATCAGAAGCGTCCAGAGGCGCCGCGGCGAGGGTCAAAGGGTGCACTTTCCGCCCCCCATCGCCCCAAACGCCCCGCCAACTTCCCCTCCATGCGGGCCGCACAAAACTCGCACCGCGACACACGGCTCCTTAACGAGCCAACCACCCACAGTCGGGCCGGAAATGAGAAAAGGCGCGCCGTACAAACGATACCCATCTTTTGCTTCTAGCAGATAAGAGCAAGCACGAGCGGGCTGAAGTTTGCCTATGTACATCTCGGTACGTTAGAACGAAAACAGACGTACAAGCGGGGAAACGAAAGTGGCTAGAAACTGACTCAAACAAAACAAATAAATAAATAGATAAACACACAAGGCTGGAACTGAGCATGCTGCAAAAACAAAAAAAAATAACACACCGTGCTTCGCCTGGGTAGGGCCTGACGAGAAAGCTCGCCAGCTAGCTGAGGCTGCGTGCCTTCGGTTGCGGAAAAGTGCACCGTCCGGCATCAATCACACCGGTGACCGTCGCCTCAGATTGTACCGGTGCTCCGAACGCTTGCGTTCCGCAGCACCAGTTGTGCCTTTGCGCTTGCATTTGATACCAGTGGGTACCGGCGTAAGCTCGTCAGACCGTGACGCGTAGGCCTTCAGGTCTATGAACCCCTGCTTGCTTCTGGGGAAAGGCCCCATCAAATCGCAGGTGGCCATCTGCCACGGACGCACACTGTGAGTCGGTTTCATCATTCCAGATGGCTTGCCGCCCCGTGATTTCACCGCTTGACAGACATGGCAGGAACGGCAATAGCGGAAAATGTCACGCTTCATGCCGGGCCACGTCAGCGAATGACTCAGTTTTGCAAAAACTTTGGAGCCACTCAGATGACCGGCCAGTGGTTCGTCATGAGAGAATCGCAAAAGTGCGCCTCTCAGACTTTTGGGGATAACCACCTTGAACGGGTCGATGGACTCGTCATCGGTGGCTATGTACTTCAGCACGAGCCCGTCATGGTCCAGCAAATATGAATCCCCGGGGTTAGCCGCGACACACGCTGGCTTCTGCCCCCCTGCGCCCGCTACAATACCAGTAGCGTCACGGCGCTCCGTCTCCCTGAGACCGTCGCTCACCTCGCGACAAAACGGGTCATTTTGCTGGGCTTTCAGTAGCTCTTTAGGGCTGAAAACGATTCCAGTCATCCCAGAGGGGAGCGTGGTCTCGTCCCCACTCAGGTTTGCAGCCAAAATTTCCGTTCGCGTCGGCACCTCCGAGGCGCTCATGAAGAGCTTTGCCTCTCGTCCGCTTTGCGAAGAGCTGCTTGCCTGGTTAGCGGAATGGGATAACCCGTTTGCGGGCTCCCCCTCCTTGCCGCCCGGCGGCTCGTCCGCTGTTTCGCCCCCTCCGCCTACAGGCGTCAAGGCGCCGCTGGCGAGTGGGGCACGGGATAGCGCGTCAGCTACCACGTTCGTGCTCCCCTTTCGATACTGCACGGAAAAGTCGTAATGCTGTATCAGGAGAGCCCAGCTCGCCAGCCGACCCGCAGGCTCGCGGAGCCGCATCAGCCAACTGAGCGCACTGTGGTCTGTCTGCACCACGAATTGCGTTCTATCAAGGTAGACGACGAATTTGCGCAGTGCAAACACGATGGCGAGGCACTCCTTCTCGGTCACGGAATAATTCCTCTCCGAGGGCAGCAAGGAGCGGCTGGCAAAGGCCAGCGGTTGCAGCACGCCATCGAATTCCTGTAGGAGAACTGCTCCTAAACCCAGATCGCTCGCGTCAGTCTGGACTACGAACTGTCTGGTCAGGTCGGGTAGCCTGAGCTGCGCTGTCTCGGCAATGGCACTAGACAGGAGGCGAAAGGATCGCTCTTGCTCGGGCTCCCATCGCCACGCGGCAGTCATTCCCAAGAGCTCGGTCAAGGGTGCCTGAGCGGCGATGAGTGGCGTGGTTTCCACAGGGAACCGGGCCAGCGCCTCGCCGTTCCCAGAGCAGAATTGACTGCTCGCGGGGCACGGCTGCTGCTGTTCGAAACTGCCGGTTGCGGCAGCGTGACACGAACTGCTTTCGCACTGGGCGGAAAGCGTGCACAGCTGAGGCATGCGACCAGCGGGCGCACCGCAGGGTGCTTCCGATACAGCTCCAATGGGAGCCGCGTGGTCGACATTTTGGGTTGTGTCGCCGTAAACCCCAATGGGGGCCGCGGCCAACCACGGTGTCTAGCTATTCGAAGGAACAGCAGCCAGCGGATAAAACGACGCTACAACTCCGTAGGGAGCCGACATGTAGCTGCCGAGTGCCCCGCTGGGGGTGTTAGACATGGTGCGCAAGCGTGATCGTCAAGGCGACCTGCTCGGCTAATGTGCCATCAAAGGCGTAAGCGCTAATGACTTAGCACGTTGGGCGCCAATTGTGGGTTTTTAAGTGGACACAGGCCACCACCCACCGCGGGTTCGAGCTTCGCGCGAGCCAAGGGCCCCGATCAGCCGTCACCACACACCACTGGGACACCGATGCGGCGCACTCAACCTCCGCTGGGAGGAGAGCGATTCGCCGCAAAGAAATAGGCCTCCAAGTTCACAAAGGAGACGTTTATTCACGTCGTCCTTCGGCAGGTACACACGCACTCAATCGTCACCCCGTCCCGGGGGCGCGCGAGGAGCAAGGCTCCGCTGCGCGCACGAAGCGACTCGAGCAATGCGCGCCGCTAGCAGGCCGCTGCAGGAGAATGTCCCCGCGGCAGTGCTGTGATCTCTCTCTCGTGTCGACCGTTGGGCCGGTTGCGAGAGAGAGTGGGCAATCAACGCAAGGTACGCCTGTCGGAGGTCGCTGGACCCCGCTGGACAGGCTCGAGCCGCTGCAGGTCAGAGGACACGTGCGGGCGAGCTCGAGTATGCACTGGTCCGAACGGCAAAGGCCGGCACGGACAAAACAGTAACGTACGCACCTTACGCTGTCTCGGAGGGATCTCTCCCTCTGGGCCCCGCTCGGACGCTCGCGCGGTGCGCGGCCGCCCCAAAGCGGATCCCGAATTCCCGCCAAAAGGCGCCAATGACAAAGGCCCTTGGGGAGCCGGGGCGGAGCTGTGGCTAAATGACAGTGATTAGTCACCCAGCCGCCTCTCCACCGCCTGAGGCAGGAGCAAGGGAAAGAGGAGAAACAACGCAGGAGGCCGGCAAGCCGCGCAAAGGCGACGGCGGAAAGCCAGGATTCCCACAGCTTTTTTAGAAGGGGTTGAGAAAAATCGCTTGAAACAAAATTTGAGAACTACGCGCAGCCTGGGTCTTCAGTGCACTGATAGTGCACACATTGGTGACGCTTTAACTGCCTCGGCTGGCGAGTGTCACTGTGCCAGCGGAGAAAAAAAGTCGAGCTAAGACTTCACTCCTTGCTTCAGCGTACCTGCGCGCCGCAGGAAAGAACGCCGGGCTGCTGTATAGCAGCCAATGGCCGGAATCGCAGCCCTTCATCGCGCAACTATAGCTCACTGCGAGTGAGATTGGTGGTGTCTCAAGGCACAGTGGCATATCAGAGCTCTTGTGAAATTCCGCAAGCCGGGCTACTGTAGCCAACCTCGCCGTTGCTAGAGAACCCGGAACACGGCCTAACTCGCTGGGTCTATATACAGAGTTACTACAGAGACACTGTGCTTTCCATATGCCTCGTATTCGCTGGCCGCAGGAAGGCCTTCGCCCGTTACCTGAGCCCGGCGATAGCCGCTGCCAACTTGAAGCGCCTCCAGAAGCACGTCGGAGGGAAGCTGCTGCGAGTGGACAAGTGCGTGACGCGCAAGACCGCCACCATTGGGAACATGCTGGACGTCTTCCGGCTGCCGTATGACTGTCCCGTGCGCCGCCTCAAGGAGCACTTTCCGGGGGCCCGAGTTCTCATCATCAAGAATGGGTGAGCACCTTGCGCATGACTGACACAGCCTCCATTTGTGGATGCCAGTTGGCACAGAGGCTGTACAGGATGCATTGCTGTCTTATAACCTGTAGGTGAAGAAAGGCCAAATCGCTGAGAAATTTATGTGGCGGTGATGGAAGGCGCATGTCAGCAGCGTGGCCAATCGCGCGCCCTGCGCCATCCGCCGATTAAGTCGTGTCCAGAACCGTGCTATTGCGCACGTTTCCTTGCTTGCCACTTGTAGAATTGAAATGCAGGCATATATTTTGGTGCAGTGACGATATGATGTTTGTTGCAAGTGAGCGCTTTTTCGTCGCGGCTGTGCGCGCATGCTGTACTCACCTCATGGTTTCGTGCACGGCATGCTAGCAGGTGTCGAGGGAGTTCCGAACGAATACATGACACGCTGCCGCTAACATGCCGAGCGACCATTTTGTTGTCTGCACAGGCTGAGATCGCGGAAGCGACCACGGTGTTATTGTCGGATAAATTCCGGGCAGTGTGGTCGAAATTACTGGCTGGCTATAGATGTTGTGCAGCTCGGGTTGTTTGCCTCTTCTAGATTCGCTCGTCTCGAGTTTGGCAGCGTGGACGAAATTCGACGAGCCCTGAGAAGACCCGGGTGTACTTCTCTTGATGGGCACACCGTACGCTTCGGTCTCGTAAAGGAGCTCCCGGAAGAGGACGGTAGGTCTCATTTTTGGCAGCTCTGCTCGATGCTATAGAGTACTCGATGCAGGGCTTGTTGGTTCATGCTACAAAGGAGGAGGAGGAGGAGGGAAGGTGCGGGGATCTGTAGGAAGGACGAAAACGAGAAAAAAAACAGGAGATCAATGGGCTTCACAAAGCAGTAGGTGTATATAAAAAAAATGGCGAAGAGAGGAAAGTGAACCAGGATAAATGTGAAAAGAGGTAGGGACAGAAGAAGAGATAAAGAACGAGTGAAATCAAAATTTAAATAAGGTAAAAAACGGAAAGCAATCATGGCAGGAACCAAAACACGAAAGAGAAAAACAGAACCCGTAACTGCCCGTGGCCGCTTCCTGTCTGAGTGGACCTAGGTCTACGCGCTGGACCAATGACCGTGGCTCGCCTTTCTTTTACCCCCGCATCCATCACATTTTTGAAGGCGTACCTTTTTGTTGCGAAAGAAACACTACGCTAGTCGCTGAGTCATTTCGCGGAACTCTGAAAAGGCCAAGCTGCGCATGCGCGACGAGCGGGTGACGTCACACGGGGCACAGCTGGTGCGCCGGGGCCGCCGCCGCAGCAGCCGCCGCCGCGCCCTCTCCATCGCCTCGCCGACAGTCTCTCTCTCTCTCCCTCTTCCTTTCCTGAAGAAAATGAAAATTGTATTTAATTTTCTTTTCCTTCATTACTTCTCTTTCTTCTTTCACTCCCACTTGCTACCTTCCTCTACGGTGCGGTTCGGGTGTCCACTGAGGTGACAGAGAATTACTGCGCCATTTCCTTTCCTCAAAAAGCGTTGCGTTCAAAGGGCAAGGCATCGCACCGAACGGGTGTATGCGTTCCGCGGACTCCCTGGCAGCGCTACAACACGCTGTCGCGTTCCACTCCTAGAGGAGAAGCTTAAGCATCATTAATTAGCAGTTAATTAGTGTTTAGTCATCAATCAGTAATTAGCCATTAATTAGTAATTTGTCATTGTGTATGACGTTATCCAGTGGTGACATCTATCGACGCAGGTCAATTAAATTTGTCCCCAGTGTACCTTCAAGTCAGGGAAAGAGGAACGCCGACAAAAAGGTGGTTGTTAAAAAAGTGGTCTTTCTGGCTTCTGCAGTGATTTTTTTCAACATTTAGAGAGTTTTATCTTAAAAACTGAGAGATAGTTCGGTGCTGTCTGTTGACCTGGATTGCACAGCAAGTTGGACATTACGTACCTCATATACATCAATATTTAAACGATTAACTTAAATTAACTAATAAACTTTTTTACTTCAGGTTTTAAGGGCCAAGTTTTTATTGCGAAACTGATGGCCGTCAACATAGTAGGTGAGCCCTGATTTTTAAATTTTCTTAATCGGCAATGTGGTTCCAAATATCGAACGCCAAAAATGCGGATTTGAACACTTGTTTGAACACTTGTTTTGAACACTCTCATTACCCAATTATAAAATGAAGTCGCTGCGCGTGGTATCATCGCCGAAATCAAGTTAGCTTCTTCTGCATCATCAGACACACCAGCTGAGCCTGCATCTGATGCGTAAGAAGTGCGAAGGAAGTCCTTTTATAAATGTGCAATGCAGGGTAGCCTACTTGAAAATGCTTTATTTTTGACGTTCGTTATTTCGAAACACATTGTCGATTAAATAAACATAAAAACACAGCTCACCTTCGATGTTGACGGTCATCAATTTCGCAGTATAACTTTGTCCCCTTAATTAAAAATAAAGGTTAGTTAAATTTCGAAAATATTCTAATTTTGATCCATACGGGGTACATAATGACCGCCTTGCCGTACAATCCAGCTCAGCTTACCGCACCGACGTATCCCACACAATATTTAAAATAACAATCTGTAAATGTTAAAAAAATGACCCTGTATACGGAAGCCTTGTTTACTCTTGAGCGAAGAAAGGCTGGCATGCATACGACCGTCGTGGCTGGATAAATCTAAGGTTTGACATCTTGTCTGGTCGGGTAGTAAATTCGCGTCACAAAGCAAAACAGGGACGCTCACCAGAGGCGCCTTCCATATACGGCGTCGAGTATAGAGTAGAAACGCCTCTCAGCGGAGGTGTCCGCTGGCGCATTGGCGTGGACGTCTCGCTAGTGCAGCTGCGCTAGTGCCTTGCATGCCTCGATGTGTTTTTTGAACGGCGCAGATGAAGACCTCCGCCAGCAGTACCGCAGCGACGGTGGCGACGGCGGCCATTCCTCGTCTGGCCGCCGCGGGTGGCAGGGCAGCCGGGCCTACTGGCACAGACGCTGGCGTGGCAAAGGAGGAAACCAGGGCAGCCGGTGCTTCTGGAACCGCCGCGGCACATACTGAAGGCAATAAAAGAGTGCGCCGGCTGCCTGTTGTGCTTGTCTGGCGGCAACACAAGCCAGCAAAAACGAGTTGGCTTGCAAGGCCTGGGGCGTACGCAGACAGTGTCAGTCAAGGGCATGCCATATGGTTTTTGGGTTGGCTCGCGTGCCCACCCGGGCCGCTGCTCCAGAAGCGGCCACCTCACCTGACATGTGCGCCGCCGAACGTCGTCTGCCTGTGGCTGAGCGCGCTCAACTGCCGCGTGGCTAACTTATCCTGTCGCCTTTGCAAGCTACTCTTTAACCCGTTCCTGGCATCCCTCGCCTGCAAAAGCCTTCTTCTTCTTATACATTTAAATGCATTAAATATTCCTGGTGAGCTTCGCTGAAACATCCTGTGTGCCTGTAAGCAAAAACAGTACTCTGAGGGGCTTCTCGCGTTGAAAACTGACAGGAAGTCGCAGGGGAATGAATACTTTTTATGGTATCGTTGTGGCCGAACCTTAAAACTGTCGCCACACTTACACCTACACTTACACTTTTGCAGGGTTAAACTCTTCATCGTAAAAGACTGCTAACGATGTCACTGGATCCAGGAATGCAAACCATGGTGGACATTGCTGTCATGGTTAATCGTGGTGGCCAAAGTATGCGCAGCTTGACAAAGTGATTCTGTTGCTATGCTTGCTTATCGAGGACAGCCAAGCTCAAGGATCGCATCGACACGGAGACTTATGCATCTAGTAGGGCTATCGCCCGAAAACCCGAACCCACGCTATGGGAGGCCTCTCTGCTCAATTCTGACCTGGACCGCCAAAAATGGCTGGTCGCCAGGGCCCTTGATGAAGCCTCGTTCAATGCTGTCCTGTACTAGGGACTCACCCGTTGCTCTTGTGGATAATAAAGATGTTTTCAACAACAGCGGCGTGCCGTTCAGGAGGAGAAGAGCCAGAGCCTTCCCAGAACGGACAGTACACTCCGCGGACACGAGACACATCTCTCCGTCTGATGGAGTGGAGCGCAGCTCTTGTGCGCCCGTTGCTACGTTTAGCGGCGTTCCTCGGCGCACCGAGGATAACGAGAGCAGAGCGCAGCGGAGTACGAGAGTCTACGATACCGAAGAGCGCAAGGAGGAAAGCGGTAGCGTAAATGAAGGCCGGCGACCGGCGGCAAAAAGGAAAGTATTGTTCTGGAGCACGCGTCGAAGGCTTGTATGCGCTACCGCCTTCGGTGTGTCATGGCGATCGTCTCTTCCCTCAGAACTGGCTGAATGGGCTCCTTATCGAAGTCATGTTGAAGGGCAGCTGTGCCGCCGATGCCCGCAGCATTTTGCCGCGCTGTTTTAATTAGCATGTGCGGAATCGTCGTCCTTCCGTTTGCGACCGTTCAACAGTGGTGTGTGAGGTTTTGCGTTAAATGGTGCAGCGTAAGAGCAAATAGCGGGTAATATTGTGTGTTACGTGAGCAGCTACGAGCGCGACTGATGACCAATTCCTCAAAATTTAGGGAATCTGGAGGGGACAAGGGGAGACTGCGAATAAGGTATTGAATCGCGCTACATAACTCGCTGAATTTAGTCCCTTGTCAGGCGGCGAATTTGATGTTATTTCCGACGTATGGCATTAGCCTGAGCTGACATACTTGCTTGCGTCGTTGTCACGTGACTAATTCTGTAATGTCATTTAAAAATGTTTCCAGTGGGAATTCGCCGAAAAGAGGCTCAAGTGTAAGCTCATCGGCGGCGGAACGCAGTGCGCGCTGCCGAAGTCGAAAGCCAGGACCGGCTCTATTCAGCACTGCGTGCTCCGTATGCGGTCTCCTATATTCGAGTACCGCTGCAGCTGCGCTCACAAGTCGCATTGCCGAGAATCGTAATCGTCGGCTATCTTTTTTCCCCTCTTTCAATCCGCGCAGCAGGCTGTCGTCGAGACGGGTTCGAGGGGTGGTCACGCTTTTTGTAATGTGTTGGTGAAAGGCCTGTCACACTAGCCCGACATGACGCCGACGCAGACCCGATGACGACACTGATGACCGGCCGGCCGATCGCCAGACCAAGCTGTCACACTAGGCCGACAGCGACACCAACACGAAAGACGGCCAGATGTCTTCGCAGTGTCACATGCTTCGACGCCTGCGTTGCCGACAAAACTAGTCTGCCGACCATTGGCGGGTCTTCGCGAGAAGGGCGACACGGCGCCCCCTACGTACTCATAACGGACAGGTGAACAGCGTTTACAGCCGAGTTGACTCGGATCATCCTGCGCTACAGTCAAACAAGCCGCCAGAGGAGGACCGCGTACCATCCCCAGGCAAACGGCCTCACCGAGCGCTTGAACAAGGCCCTCGCAGACATGTATGTTGACGCGAAAAACAAGACATGGGATGTCGTCCTCACGTACACCGTCTTCGCTTACAACCCCGCAGTGCAGGAGACCGCCCAGATGGCTCCTTTTCGGCTTCTCCGCGGCACGTAAGCAACAACCACGCTCGACGCCATCCTCCCAAAAGTCACCGAAGAAGAGAACCTCCACGTCGCCTATACCTTTAGCGCGCAGAAGCAGCCCGACGGCTTGCCCGGCTATGGTTCAAAGACGAGCAGCCCAGCGAGGCCGACGCTACAACCTGTACGACAACATTACGCAGAGTACAATCCAGGTAAGAGTCTTGGTGTGGACACCAATCCGCCGTCGAGGCTTTAGCAAAAACTGTTATTTCGGACCTTACAAAATCCTTATACGAATAGATGAACTCGACTACGAAGTCGTTGCCGATGGAGCGACGTCATCGTAGCGGCGCCGCTCACTCCCAGAAGTGGCGCGTGTTGTGCGTTTGAAACGCTATCACACGCTTAATGGACACTACAGTTTGCATTTTCAGCGTGTATTTTAGTTGGTTTATTAGGCTCGCTGATACGCTAATGTTAGCATTCGCGGGTTTATTTTCGCTACCTTTTGTTTCATTTTTAAGCATTGGGTCAATGCTTATTTGAGGGGGGTGATGTCACGAAGCTACGTAATGCTTGTTTGTTTGTTTGTTTGTGCTCAAAGCCGCCTGCACGCGGCTCTATCGCTTTGTGACGATAGATACGACCAGATTTATCTGGAAAGTTTGTAGCGCTGCGCAGCTATACTTTCATATTCCAAACTGTTGTAGGTTCTTTCAGCGCCTCATCTCGGAAGCCCTTCCGAAGGTTTAAATAGAGGGCGGGCGGCCGAGAGCGGCGGTGATTCTGTTTTTCGACGACCGCTATCGCCGCCGCCACCGAGTTTAACTCTTTTTTTTGGCACAAGCAAGCCCAATAAAGAGTTCATTAGCGCACTCTTCTTCTCTCTGTCTATGACGTTGTCATAAACCACGTGACGCTATTAGTAGGCAATACACTAACATAGATACATCGTTTTACTGCGCAGGGCCGTCCACCCTATAGCTTGAGCACGCGAGAGGTGTGGCTGCGCTCTTCGGACGGACACGGCCACGCATGGAGGCAAAGTGGCGCAGGCCTAGAGGGACCCGGGGCTGCTAGTGCTCCTCGTCGCCCGCCACTCCTCGCTTCCTCTGACGCGCACATGGGACGGATACACTGGCGCCGTGAAGAGCGCAGCCATGCCGCTCTCGCGTTCAAGCTAAAAGCGGGTGACCCTGTACATCTTAGCGGAATCCAGACCTTCCAGATGATAAGCAGTCATCACCGCTTAAAGAATATTCGTTCCGCAATGAGTAGCATTCATTTTTTCCCCGCTTTTAGTAAGGGGATGAATTCGCTTGGACTCCTGTACCACTATTAATATATCACTGCCGAAATTTGTAATCCTGGTGGAAAAATCGTTACGTAAAAATTAAATGATATTTAGCCGGATGTAACATCACTCACTTCGCTGCATAAAACAGCATCTCCATAATATTCACTATGTTTAGCTATACCCTTTTCTGGCAAAAGCGTTGTGTAATTTAAATATAGCAGAAACCAGGAAACTGAAACTGGGTTTTGACCAAACAATGACGTCACGACAGGCAGTCCTAAGATGTCACGAGTACTGTCACAAAGCCTATCGTGTGCGCGTTGACTGGCCGAACTAGCGACTGTAAGTGAGAGCTTGAGTCATTATTTGACTGAAATGACCAAACGCAAGCTCGAAATTTTCTCCTTCAGCAAACGCAGGGCGAATATCGACGGCCGTGCGTCCAGTGATGTCACACACGCAAGGATGTAAGCAGGAATCTACCTGATTGAGGCCACGAAATGGGAAATTTTAAAATTCGTTTTTGCAGCAACAAAATACCGCCCCGCTGCTAAATATGGCACAAAGAACAAAAAAAAACAGGAGAACGTACATAGAATCTTCAATAAAATCTGAATAGGTAACAAGACGCCCCAGTTGCCCTTTAAAGGGACACTAGAGGGAAATATCAAAATAGACAAGACTTATTCGCTTTGGGACGTTAAACCCCATAAACCAAACTAAAATAGACAAGACGGATAGATTTCTCCTCGGGAACACTACCGATGTTTTGTGTGTGTGTGGAAAGGTGGCTGCGTTGCTGATAAAATCGCAAATGAATGAAAGTCCCGAAGCCCTTCCACATTCAAACCGCCTGCGAAAAATGAGTACGGTTGCGTCGTTTCTGTGACGCATTTGCAATGGAGCTCTCTGACCAATCAGAGGCGCCACAAAGCTCCAAACTCAAATAAGCCCATATAGGAGTTAGAAGGGAGTAAGCTGTCTTCTAGAACATCCCTTTTAGGGGCAAGGTATGCTTCCCCAAGTCCCCGGGTAGATTTCGGTCACTATAAATGTACGGAGTGCTTGGAAACGAGGCATATTCCCACCGAAAATCATGGTAACTGGATGCGGGTATGGCGATAGAAGGAAGCTTTTAAACACGGCACCAACGATTTTGGAGCTAGCAAATAAAGGAGGCCGAAACATGGGTTAAAACCTTTGTAACTGCTAGACATGTTTTGAAGATGGAATCTGTCTCCGTTGCCAACTGTGAGTGTTCCCTGCCAGAGGACCACCTGACCCCGCTGTCCCAACGACGACCGACCCCCCTGCATTGTGAGATAAAACCTTTTTGTACAAAGACCTGCCTCGAGTCACTGCCTGTGCGTCCCCGCGCAGAGGAATCGCCCACAAAACCTACCCCTGGACTTGGGCAACATATCCTGCGTGCCCCTAAAAGAGGGTGCACCAGAGGACAGCTTACTGCTTTTTTTTTGCCGCAATACAGGCTTATTCGTGTTTAGAGTGCACACCATCATTAGGTGCACATAGCTCGAAAATCAAGCCTGTAGACATGCCTATACACATCAAGCCATGTTGGTTCCTTCTTCGTGCAAGCAAGGAAGAAAGGAGCAACTTTCCGGTCACTTGAGAATGGAACCCCATCCAACCAGACTCTGTGCCACTGAAATTTAAAAGGAAGAAACAGCGCGAAGGAACATACGAAGGAACGACAGACACACGATGCCACTGACCTTTGAGGATAACACTGCATATTTATTTACTTATTTGGGAATACTGCAGAGTCGCCTGCCTCCAAGCAGGAGTGGACACAAAAAAAAACAAATACAAGAATCAAGAATACACGAATACAAGAAACAATACAAGGATACAAGTACAACTTCACCCCAACATTTTCAGGTTTGTAACGAACTCTTGCGCACTGGGACTGTCGACAGTATTCCTAGGCAATTTATTTCAAGCGCGTATGGTTCTCGGAAAAAATGAGTACTTAAAGGTATCGTTTAGGGGGCTATATTCACGAATCATTTTCCCGTTATCAAAATGCGAGCTTGTGCGTAGTGTGTGAGTGGTAATGAAATTATGATTGTTGATTTCTATTATATTGTTATATATTAAATACAAGTATTTTAATCTGCATTCGGAACGCCTCGCTCGTAGTGCGTCGAGACCAAGATAATCAATCGTTTCTGTCACGCTGTCAGTGCGTTTACATTTATTGCAAATGAATCTGGCCGCGGTTCTTTGTACCCTTTCTAATTTGGAAATATTTTTCTTTGTATAAGGGTCCCATAGACACGAGGCATACTCCAGACATGGCCGGACCAACGCTTTATAGGCTGCTAGTTTCACGTGCATGGGGGCTTTTGAAAGCTTGCGTCTAATAAACCAGAGAGATTTAAAGGCTTTGGTGCAGACTGTATAAATATGAAAACCCCAACTCAGATTGTGTGTAATAGTAACTTCGAGGTATTTAACAGACGGCGATTCCTTAAGTGCAGTGCCATTTACTGAATAAGAATGTTGTAAAACGGTTTTGTTCCTGGATATGCGGAGGACTAAGCACTTATCAGCATTTAAAAACATGTTCCACTTTGCGCACCAAAGTGAAACGTCAGCAAGGGCTTTGTTAAGTTTAGTTTGGTCAGTTGCACATTTAACCGAGGTGTAAAGAACGCAGTCATCTGCGAAAAACTTTATCTTAACATCACTGTGTATGACTTTCACGATGTCATTAACATAAATAAGGAATAAAATCGGTCCCAGAACCGAGCCTTGTGGTACCCCTGATGTCACCTGCAGTGCCTCCGAGCAGTACTTGTCAACTTGGACGTACTGATACCTGTTTTCTAGGTAACAGCTAATGAACTCGATAAGTCTGCTATTTATTCCCATGTCGTAAAGTTTCTGTAACAATTTATTATGTGGCACTTTATCAAATGCTACGCGGGCATATCTGCCCGCGTAGCGTCCTGTATCTCATATCGGTACGATTAAAGTTCTTGACTAGAAGAACCTGCATGCAGAGCCGGTTATCAGTGCAATTCAATAATATACCTTTATATCTCTGTCTCTCTCATTAGGGAGTTTTAGTATTGCGGGCTTTGCGTAATTGCGTGCATAGCGGAATAGCGGGTCCGGAGTGCGCATGCGCAGAACGCTAACGGGGAAATAACGTTAGCGTACGCACGCAATTTTCAGAATTTAGCGTTGCGGCTTTTGCGCCCTTAGCGTGGAAACATGGCGGCGTCCTTTCAAGCGAGAGCCGCCCGCTTCAGCCGATTCAGCAGCTCTTGCGATTCCGGTCGGCATGTTTACCGGCAACTACTGGTGTTGTTGGTTTTCGCTATGACTTACCTTGCTTCGACGATAAAGTTTAAGCTGCAATTCAACCCAGTTTTTGAGATACGCTCTCGATTCTGGAGCGCGCAAGCCTAATGGAAACTCAAGCTGCACTGCTACCGTCTGCAACGGCCCGAAACGCAGCAGAAACCTAGCAAGAACGTCTGGAACGAGACAAAAATAGATTTGGAGGTTTTTCGCGATGCTTTATGGACTTAAATTATGTAAAAAGAGTTTATATTTAATTTACATAAGTTTTTTTAACATTAGACGTAATGTGATGGCAAATATTCTTGCTCCAACTATAGTGCCTAGAATACAGCTAGTGTGACGAGCGCAAGGGCTCCGCTATGGGAGAGGATGGCTGCGTTTCCGATGAAAGCCCACTGCAGGCGACAGATGGCGCTGCTGGTCGGGAGGGCACTGCCACAGCAGACGACGCGGCACTTTCGCATCGTAAAGTCACACGTTTGAAAGCTGTTGCTGCTGTGCGCCCGTTATTGTCTGCCTTGTGTCCGTATCTGCTCATCACCGAGGCACAGGGTTAATGTTTGGTGCCACTTCATCACGTGCTATCGACACAACATGTCCAAACCAAAGAGACAGAGCAAGGAGAGAACGTGTTTCGTCCCGCTGTGTACAAGTGGGTACCGTTCGAATAAGCAGCATGTTTCTTTGTTTACTGCTCCCACCGCCGCTGCGCGATTGCTGGAGTGGGAAAGACTGATAAAAAGAAAGGACCGGCGGTTGACACCAGCATCCGTGGTGTGCGAGAAACATTTTGAGGAGCAATACATTGAACGTTCATTCAAGGTGACTGTGAACGGCGTGGTGAACGAGATAGCTCGAGAAAAACCGCGTCTAACACCTGATGCCGTGCCAACATTGTTTGAGCAATATCCCAAGCATCTAGTGCCCAAAAAAGCACTCAAGAGAAAGGTGAGGAACCTTTGTTTGCAGGAGCCTACTCCAAAACGGCGCCGAAACAAATCTGAGCCGTTCGATGTGACCGATAGCAGTGCAAAAGATAATATTGACAGTTCTGCCTGTCATGACGATGCCGCTGCCGGCATCAACCCCGTCGAAAGGGTCGGTTCAGAGAAAGAGTCACCGCGGCCGTCGCAGCCAGGCTGTACAGCTGCCGTCAGCCGAGAGTGGCCACACATTTAGTGATATCTGCATCCCGATTGCATGGATGAAAGTCCCAAGTGCGTCCGGTGAAAATTTGTGCTATGCTTTGTGCGAAGCCGAAGCAAACAATTTCGAAACTTTGTTCATTGAAAGAATGGTTACATTTAGCAAGGCCTTGCCTGCAGGGGGGACTGTTTTAGCCACTGTGCACTTGCGAGGAAGGGAGCACAGCAAGCAGGTGCTTACAACGCGTAGCGAGGCAGAATTGCTGGTACAGAAAGTTTCTGTGATGGTCCTTTGCTGTGGGAGTGGCATAAAGCCAGTGTCAAGCAAACATGTCCAGTACAGGAAGATGTACTTTGCAGCAAGGTGCTTGCTAACAACGGAAACTGAAGGAAGTTCCTGTGCCCAATGCAAATACTAGCGAGTGCTTGCTCAAAACCGAATGTGCAGGTTGAAGAAGCAGAAAAGGACCAGCAGTGAGAAAAATAAACGCCAGAACATCTCCCGCAACTTGAGAAGGACAAAAAAGAAACTTGCCAGTGTGCAGGAACAAGTGGCTCGAATGAAAGAAGAAAATAAATCAATCACCGAAGAGGCTCTAGAAGCTAGGATTCGGGCTCTCCCTCAGAAACAGCAACTTGCAGTCAAGAACTGCTTCGCGGCTGCTCAACGAAAATCAGTCAGAGGAATGGCTTACTCTGACGAATGGATTGTTGAGTGCATAATGATGCGGATGCGCAGTCCCAGACTTTATGAACATTTGCGGAAAGAAAAAGTCATGGTACTTCCAGGTCGAACCTGCCTTAAGAAATATCTACAACGCTTCAAGGGTTGCTTTGGACTGAATCCTAAAGTGTACGCTGCCCTCGGGGAAAAAACAAAGGACATGGATGCCTTCAGCCGTCATGGTGGTCTCGTAATCGACGAACTGAAGTTGTCAGAGCACCTTGATGTGAAATATAACGGTGAGTTTTACTCCCATGTCCACAATGCATGAAATCATCGGTTTAATTTTCAGGTGCCTAGTTCCAAAGGCACATTCCAATTTAACTTTAGAAAATCAATGCTCAACCTGAATTGCTGCATAGGTAAAAATTTGGAAATGGCGTAAGAAAGAATAAAGGGCTCAGTATTATCCCTTTTTTTTTTGCAATTCAGGTGGCATTGAGGGTTTCGTTGACCTTGGCGACCAATCATCAAGTGACCAAAAAGGCATTCTGGCGGACCACGGTATGATTGTACTGTTCCAGCCATTCACAGGTAAGCTGTTTGAAATTACATTTTCTAGATGTACAATTTTAGCACTTGCCAGCAACACATATCCGTATTATTCTCACTTGCCCCTGTTTCAGGAAACTGGACGCAGATACTTGGAATTTTCGCTTCCAGGGGGAATGTGAAGGCGCCAACTCTTGCAAAGATCATTGTAGAAGCCACTATTCTTTCAGAACAAGCTGGCTTATTTGTAGACACTATAACATGCGACGGCGCCAGCTGGAACCGGAGCATGTGGCGGCGCTTGGGTGTACAAGGTGAGATTGCCATGGAGATTTGTGTCATGTGAAGAAAAAAATAGCCAGGATAGAACAATATACGGAATCTTTACTGTGCTCATTATATTAAGCCTTCGCTTGATAAGCTGACGCTGTAGCTTGTATCAAATATATTGAAGTATGTTGAGTATTCATCAGTGTAAGGATGATCGCCCTAAAGATAACTGTATGACTTCGGTAAAGTTTAGGAGCGCAAAACAGTTATCACAGTACCTCTTCTTTAATAGACAGCTGTATAAATTTTTTGTTCTGTCGGCGTTCAGGTGAATGTTTTATTTCTGTAAGTATTTGCTATGTAGACTCCTTAATTTGGTAATATGTCTATCCACTATTTACTACTGTCGTTGTTTTATTAGTATTTCCTTGTTATATTTCTAGAGGTCATGTGAAAAGCATTCAGTTACTTATAGAAGAAATCCAATTACCACCTTTTTTTTTAGTCTGTGCAGATGGCCGCATCAAGAACAGCACACAGCATCCTGTGGACCCTACAAGGCAGCTCTTCTTCGTTTCCGATTTTCCTCATTTAATTAAGAATGTTAGAAATGGATTTGTTCACAAGGGCTATTTGACACCATCTGGCCCAGTTCACAGTGGAATAATACAGGCAGCCTGGGATGCAGATCGTGACAGCGTAACTCTAAAGGCCATGCCTAGCATTACACATGCACATATCAAGCCCAACTGCTTCGATAAAATGAAAGTCAATCTCGCTTTCCAGCTTTTTGGGGACGAGGTTATCAAGGGGCTCTTTGTGCACAGAAAACATGTCACCTCTCAGTACAAAGTAGTGCAGCCAACTGAGGATTTCATTCAACTGTTCAACAAACTCATCCGAGTTATGACAGCAAGAGTGAGCACGAGAGCATTAAAGCCTGACAGTCCAAATGTAACGTTCATGCAGGAATTTTTAGACTACTTAGAGCAGTGGGAGGCCAATGCTAAGCCAGCTGGAGGAGGCTTTTTGACCGGAAGTACAGCTGCAGGGCTGAGGATCACAATTAAAAGCACTCTAGAGCTGTTATCCCACCTCACCACTGTTGCAGGCTTCAAATACCTTTTAACTGCACGTTTGAGCCAAGACAAACTTGAAGATCTCTTTGGGATAATCAGGCAGTCTTCAGGATGCAACGACCACCCTACTGTATCACAGTTTCTGATAACTGTCAACCTTTTGTCATTTTACAACCTTGCAAGGTCACCAAGAGGAGGCAATTGCTCTCCTGCAGTTGTTAAATCCCTTTTAACTACTGCTGATGTGCCTGAAGTGGCAGGCAAGTCCTTTTCAGAAACACTGGACAGCCTTCTCGACAGTGGAAACATTGACGAAGCAGAGAATGTTTTTCGATCCATTCAGCTTGAAGATGACCATGAAGGATATTCTGAAAAAAAGAGCAACTCAGCTTTAGTTTATTACGCTGCGGGCTACGTGGCTAGAAAAGCTGTTGCTAGAAATCCGTGTACCAGCTGCGCAGCCCTGTTGTGCACCACCCGAATGGATGCACAGAACGATGCTGACTCCTGGTTCACAGCTCATTTTGATAACGGTGGGCTGATTTATCCAACTGATGACTTAGCAAAGGCTGTAAGGGTCATGGAGGATGCATTCACTGCTTTCTTTAGTAAAAATAAGCTGCACGAAGGCAGCATGCAGGAGTTTGCGCAGTGTCTGCACTCTTTGACATTTCCTCAGCTAGGGTGTCCCGAACACGGAAAAAATACTTTAGCAACTGTGCTTAAGTTCTACATTCTTTTGCGACTTCGATTCCTTGTGAAAGGTTTGAACAGAGAGCGTCAAGGACAAAGGCAGCGGCAGAAGTATTTGAAGCTGCGGCACTGCCAATAGTTCAAGGTAAAGCTGAAAAGTCGAATGCCGGTTTGCATAATTTGTATTGAGCTTGTGTATTTTGTATTGTGTATTTGTACTGTCTTGTGTTGAGATTCCGAAAAAAAGAGCTCTTTCTCTGATGAAATAAAAGCTGAAATCGTTCCGGGTATCATTTTTTATTCCCAGATTCTTGGCCGATCCCCCAGAGTGGGTATGTGCCATTCTGTCGTAGGCTACAACAACAACAACATTCCCGGATTATTGATATGTAAACACACATACACGCACTAAACTGTATGACTAGGCTGATAACTGCTATCGTCTGCTTTTTCGCAGAAATGTCAAAGCAGAGAACAAAATACAGAACAAAAAACGGAACCTGGCACGCGCACAACGCTGCGTTTTGTCTTCTGTAAATATAAAAACAAAAGACCTACAACATTTTCACTCAGCAGTGCTGACAGAAACTGTTAATAACGCCTACGAAGATCCGGCGGGGTAGATATCAGTGGTTAAGACGAACATTCTCCGAAATATGTTGGCATCCGGCGACGCTTACAGGCAAGCGGGCACACTGGAGTGCTGAAGCAGCACACTCGCGCCTAGCAGCGCCCCCGCACGGCTGGCGGCGGCTTTCATTGCCATCCGAGCCATCCAAGCGGACGCCCTCGGCACACTAGCAATATTCTAGGCACTATACTCCAACGGCTTGTAGTTAACAGCGCCATTACTAGATGGCGCCACTGTTTTACGTTTTTATTTCATTTTATTGTAATTTCGGGGTCATTTTGCAGACGAAAATGAACACTGCACTAATAATTCGTATAAAAAACTCGGAAATATTATAATTTGGCAAGTTAGCGGCCGTGTCGACCATTTTAGAAGGACCATTAGCATCCATGTCAAGCAGATGGCGTTTAACGTTTTCAAAACGCTATGCTAAAACTGTCTGTGGGGATAAGTTGCTTGCGGCACGCTAACGTAATTTCCCTTAGGTCCGCTATCACGCTAACGCTATACTAAAACTCTCTATTATCAGGCTCCTCGACTGTTTACCACTGTATTGCTCCATGCGGTGCGAACGGCTCGAAGCGTCAATGCATTGTCCATTGTGCTATTGTTGATAACCGGCTCCGTCACACTGCACACTGGGACATGCGAGGTGAACGGCACCAGGTTTCATTGCATTGATAGTTATTGCAGTCGCCGTAATCACGAAAAAGAAAAAAAAGAAATGCGGTGAATAATGTCCGACATGAATGAACTTGGCTGCCCTGTATATAAATGCCCTGTCCGAAGGCGGCCAAGAACGTGCGCAGACTACCTTGCGAGAGGTGCGGCACGACGGAAACGGTTCATTCTTCAGGGTCTAAAGCCCAGTATTTGCAGCATGCTTTTCCAGCCGGCATCGTGGGTTCACTTCCTCTTCCTGACGTCACTGGCGTGGCAGGTGCTGGCAGCTCCCTCCACTCATCAGACGCATGAAGGCGAGTTGTTTCCCTGCCTAATACACAGCTAGGGTGTTCCAGCTTTGCGTACAGAAGAAAAGGTTGCACGCTTGATGGTGAAGAATTAAACTTATCTCGACAACTTATCTCCGATGTATATCGGAGTGCTTTTATATCTGCATGCATGAATTTTAAACATATATATGTACGTAAGATGTTCTCTAACCATTTCTTGTGCATTTTGCTTTTGCCCTTCCTGCTTGGACCAAAAAGGTCTGCAGTATCATGTAAATAAATAAATAAATAACTCCCTGCAGTCATTGCTATATAGTAAAAACCCACAGATTTCAATGCACGTCTGTGTATTGCGGCGTTTTCAAGAAACGTGGAAACTTTGCTGCTCAAGTGCGATTGGAAGTCGCAGAGTATATACTCACTGTGCTCCCACGTAGCCGTCTTTTCAAGAGTGGTGCAACAATGGGGCCCAGTATGAGCAGCCCTCCAAGTTGGTTCCTTCGTCTCAAACAGCTTGCAGCACCCAGTGGCTAAATAGCTTTTCTTGTTAACTTTTTTTCGCACTTCACTGCGAGATAATGTGTAATTTTGATTTATATATTGTCGCGTGCGCATATTTTGAGATATGCGTCATAAGACTTCGTTGCAAGTTTCTGAAGGTACAGAGAGCCGTAGCACAGACCGCGGAGGAAGGTTGTAGAGAAGAAACAGATCAACCTCTAGCTGCAAAATATTTTGTGTTCGTTCATGGGAACATGCTGGGAACACAGAGACTTGGGAAGTATGTTTGGATTAACGCTAGAAAACCGGACTTTTCCCTCGTGTCCGACGAGGATACGTGGCTGTTGTGACTGTGGAACAAAAGCACGATTCGGAGAACCTGTCGAGCAGGCTGTAAAATGGTATAACGCTGTTGTAAAGGAATAACTCATGCGAAGAAATTCAGTGCCGGTGTTCCTGCGGTTCAAGAGGGCCGTCGAACTGCCTACTGCTGAGACGCACGCCTCGGAAGGGAAGAAACTGAGGACGTCCCTTTGCTGACGGTTGTTTCTTCTGACGCAGGCAGCCGCATCTTGGAAGCGCAGGGGCTTTTCGAAGGCGACATTGCGCTGCCTGAAGTGGCCTCGGAAGACGTGAGCCGCCTCTCTATCTTTTTACTCGCCGGGGGTTCAGTGTTGCTGGAATAAATAGGTGAACACGTGACCCAGGTGTGTGTGCCACTAACTCGCACGTTTAGGGTCGGAAATACTCGAGATGACGCGAAATTGGAAAACGTGATCAACTCCACGAATGAACGGACCCCGCAACCTAGAAGGCTTGCCATCGCTTTTAATTTCTGTTGATGTTTCGAGCTCTTCACGCAATACCTTAGGCCCCTGTAAGGACAGCAAAGCAGAAAACAACCATTTCAAAAACCATTTTCAAAATTCACAAGCCGCACTTCCATTCATGATGGCCGAGCAATTTTTCAGTTGCCTCTCCGTGACTCCATCATGATGTTTGCACTACTGATTTTTCTGCCAAAGATATAGATGTTTCCATGATTTTTCTGTAACAAGGTTAATGCAGTGCGCGAATACCCTGTTTAGAGTGTGTGATGCTTTGCCTTTATTGATGTGATGCTGTGAATGCTATTTTCTTGTGACACATATTTCTGCTGTTCTTTTGTTATTTCGTGAATGAGAATTTTCACATTTAGCCTCTGTTGCCGTGACGAGTTGGGGCAGTCGCCTCGTCAAGCTGCTGGTAACAGAAGCATTTTGCGTCAGCTCCATTCTTGTGCCTTGCAGACAGAAAAATAAATGTTCATTTCATTAGACTAATTAAAAACCCATATCTTCGTTTTTCCGAGGTTTACACACACAAGCATATATATCTATATATATATATATATATAATGTGCCATTAAACCGAACACACACACACACACACACACACACACACACACACACACACACACACACACACACACACACACACACACACACACACACACACACACACACACACACACACACACACACACACACACACCTATATATTTATTTATTTATTTATTGTACCCTCAGGGCCATAGGCATTACAGAGGGGAGTGGGTTAATTAGGATAAAGAACAATGAATACAATACAGTGAAAACAGGTAGTACAGAATAAATTTTCTCCAAATTAAAACAAACAACATTCACAAAGCGTAAATAACATAAAATCAATGTACATAACACAGTGGAAACAGATATAACACATGAATCAACTTCTTTCTGAATAAACAATGTTAGCTATTGCGTCGTGAAAGGTTTTGTTATCTGCAATGGCTGCAATATCGGGGGGAAGGCGGTTCCATTCCACAGATGTGCGAGGAAGATATGACTGAAAAGAAGATTTGGTGTGGCATGTTGGGATGCCAACCTTGTGGCGGTGATCGATGCGACGTGAAATGTATTCTGGGGGTGATATGAAATAGTCGTGAAGCGTAACGTGATGATATAGCTTGTGAAATAGTGTTAGGCGACCAACTTTACGGCGAGATTGTAACGATGGGAATGACACGTTAGATTTCATGGCTGTGATGCTTGCCGTACGGTTGTAATTTGTAAGAATGAAGCGAACGGAATTATTTTGGACTAGTTCCAAGGAATATACAAGGTTATCATGTGTAGGGTCCCATATTGATGCTGCGTATTCTAGTTTAGGACGTATAAGTGTTTTATAGAGTATAAGCTTAAGAGATGAGGGAGCGGCTGAGAAATTGCGACGTAAGTACCCTAACATGCGGTTAGCGTTATTAATAACGTAGTCAATATGAATAGACCATGTTAAATTTTGAGTGATATGAATACCTAGGTACTTGTATGTTTTTACCCAATCAAGAGGAGTGCCGTTAAGATAATATGAAGGAAGAGCGTTAGGTGCACGGGAAACACGCAAAGCTTTACATTTATTGTTTAATTCCATATTCCATGTAGTGCACCAGTCTGACACCAAATTGAGGTCTGACTGGAGAGTGTCAGTATCGTTAACGTTATTTATTTCCCGAAATATTACACAATCGTCAGCAAAAAGGTGAATGTTGGAAGATATGGTAGAAGGAAGGTCATTAATATAGATTAAGAATAGGAGTGGTCCAAGGACCGATCCCTGTGGAACACCAGATAGCACGTTAGCAATCGGTGAATTAGTGTTATTAGCATGCACAAATTGCCAACGGTTAAGAAGGAAAGATTTAATCCAGTCGAAGACGTTAGGATTGAGATTAAGATGGCTCAATTTATGTAGCAGCAATTTATGACATACTTTATCAAAGGCTTTGGAAAAATCCAAGAAAATGCAGTCAGCACAAGATGAGTTGTCAAGTATGCGATATAGCTTATCAGTAAAGGCAAGTAATTGAGTTTCACACGAGTATGTTTGACGAAAACCATGTTGCGCAGGTGTGAAAAATGAATTCTCTTCGAGAAAGGTAACGACATGCTTGAAAATGATATGTTCTAGTAATTTGCAGCATGTGCTAGTGAGCGAAATGGGACGAAAGTTTTGAGGGGAGTGCTTACCACCGGACTTGTGAAGTGGAACCACCTTCCCAATTTTCCAGTCGTTAGGAAGGCTTGCTGTGTCGAGCGACTGTTGAAAAAGTTTGGTTAGTATAACTGAACTATAAGCACAAGTATTTTTTCAGAAATTTAGCGCTAATCGCATCAGAACCAGGTGAAGAATCATTTTTCAGGGATTCAATTAATTTGGCTATGCCAGGTGGATCGATAGTTATAGGTGACATTGTCGGGAACCTGTGGTGCTGTATGTGAGGCAGATTAACGCTTGAAATGGAGGAAAAGCTTTCAACGAATGTGTTATTCAGCACGGAAGCACAAAGATCACTGGGGATAAGGTTACCGGAGGCATCTTGTAGTCTAATTAATGGGTCGTTCTCAGGGTGTATAACGCGCCAGAATTTCTTAACACTCGTTTTCAAAATAGTTGGTAATGTGGCAGACAAAAAGGTATTCTTTGTTCGTTTAATCGCGTTGACGTAAGCGTCGGAAGCAGACTTGTACTTCGCCCATCGCGCGTTAGATGGTGAAAGCTTCGCGCGGCGGTATAAACGTTTCTTTTTGTTAGATAATTGTTTGATGTGAGAGTTGTGCCAAGGTGCTTGTGGATTAGAGGTGACGATGCGCTTAGGGATATACTTATCAGTTAGTTCGTGAACCTTCGTTTTGAATGATATCCAGTTTTCTTCGACAGAGTAGTAGTCGGAGTTAGCAATAAAGTAATCAACAAATATGCCCAGTTCATTGTTAATAGCGGCAAAGTTGGCGCGTTTGTAATCTAGAATGACCTTTTTTATTTTGCTCGGTTTTGGACGTGGTATATTAATGCAAAAATTGAGCAGAACGTGATCACTGATGCCTGGAAGATATGTTATATCAGTAGCTAACTCTGGATTAGTTGCTAGAATTAGATCAAGAGTGTTCGAAGCGTTATTTACTGTCCTTGTGGCTTTTGTTACTAACTGAGTTAGCGAAAACATGGTGCACAGTTCTAAGAATTCTTTACCTTGATACGAAGGGGAAGATAAAGAAGGCGGCTGAGCAGTCCATGAAATAGTTGGAAAATTAAAGTCTCCAAGAAGAAAAAGTGGTGATGAAGGAAATCGTGCGCGAACAAGATTTATAGCATCGTGAAGTTCGTTAGTGAATGTATACGAATAAGAAGGAGAACGGTAAAAGACGCCAATAATCAGTTTAAGATGACCTATCACTATTGACGCAAATATTAGTTCTAATTCGCTGAAGACTTGGATACATGAAGATGGAATGTCTTTAGAAATAGCAAGTAAAGCACCGCCGCCACGTTTGGCTATTCTATCGCAACGATATACCGAGTACCGATGAGCGTTTTGGAAGATTTCGGAATCCGATACATGCGTTGGGAGCCAGGTTTCGGTTAGCGCTATAATGTCAGCTGAGCATGTGTCTATGGCAGAAGATAAAGAAGTATAATATATATATATATATATATATATATATATATATATATATATATATATATATATATATATAGAAGAAGGGGTCACAATATTGCAATTATCTTCATTTAATACCGACAGTTTCGGACGGAGGACCGTCCTTCCTCAGGGTATACACACGAAAGACCACAATTTCTAATTTTCTAGGCACCGTACGCAAAAGGGAGAGGTGAGACCACTCTCTCTCCCGTTAGAGGAAAGGGACGCAAAGTCGGTATAAGACGCAAGTGCTCCAGTCCATTTAGGGGGAAGAGGGTGAGAGTTGCGAAGGGCAGGGAAGGGGAAAAACATTTATACGTAAAAATATAAAAAATAAAGGAAGCAAAAGTAAGATTGAAAAATAAAAAATAAAAATAAATATAGGAAGGCAACGGCAGAGGCTTGGGTAACAAAGCTATAGAAATAGATAGGGAGGGAACTAGTTGCTTCTCAGAAGGCGCCAGCAAGAATGTTTGGAGAGGAGCTCCCTTCGGTGTGGGTGGTGAACCCAGCAGCATGAACAAAAACAATATTCTAACAAGGAAAGTACAAAGCAAAACCACAAAGAAAACAAAAAAGAAAACACAAAAAGAAAAAAGAAGAAAGAAACAAGCGCACGCACGCATATGTACCCCTCGTTGAAGGTGTGCCTGAGTCTTCCTGTTCCACGCGCTCTGAACCGCCGACGGCGAGGAGCCAACAGAAGGTTCGTCCACTGGTTCAACGCTCAGGCGAAAGTCTTTGTGGAACAGGTGCGGAGGCTGTGTCACCAACGGCGGCTTGGCAAGGACGTGGTATATCTCAATCACGCACTTGAAGAGTTGCCACCATGGAGAGTGCTCGCGGCCGATGGACATCATCTGAGCTTCGAGGGCGTGGCTATCGTGTGCGAGCACCTGAAACGCGCCCTCGGTGCCAGACCCCCCGCTACGGGATGGAGCGTTCGTGGACAATCGATGGCGACGACCCAGGGAGGCAGCGGCGCAAGAATAGCGCCATCACTGGCTCGTCCGAGAACCCAAGAGGCCGAGACACCCCCCGTACCGCCACGCCGCCGCTACATGACGAGACAGGCCTGCACCGAGGCGGCACGCCACAACCCTACGCAGCGCAGCGACTGACTCGCTGCCGCCACAGGTACGGCCCGCTCCCCAGAAACTCACTCACCGTCATTTCTAAAAATCTGGAAAACTATCGAAAAACGAATTAGATATGAATCCCACGCGACCACTCTAACTAGCTATTCAGAATCGGAACCCATACCAAAAATCTCTGCCTCTCCCGTAAACGAGAGTAGAGTAAGCATGAAATGTTTACGGGCCTAATGTCATCTCGGTGGACACCCGAACCGCACCGTACAGGAAGGGAGGAACGCCACCACCCGTTCAGCGCGATGCCTTGCCCTTTGAACGCAGCGCTTCTCCCCCGGATCACGTATGACAACGAAGTGTAACGTGGCATTTATGTGCTTTTTGCACGTGTTATTAGAAATCGGAAATTATAATTCCGTGCATTATCAAACCCACAGCTCCACTGATATCTTGATAAACATTGAGAAGGGACTGGCAGCAGTTATTTTTTGTCTCGTTTGGAGACCAACCGGCGCTTGCATGCCGGTCGCGTAGGAGGGCTTAGAGAGTCTCGTTAAATCTCGTTAAGTCTCGTACGGTGCCCGGATGTTCTCGTTTCAGAGCCCGGATGACTGGAATTCAGTGCCCGGATGAGTGGATTTCAGTCCCCGGATGACTGGAATTCAGTGCCCGGATGAGTCGATTTCAATGCCCGGATGAGTGGATTTCAATGCCCGGATGAGTGGATTTCACTGCCCGGATGAGTGGATTTCAATGCCCGGATGAGTGGATTTCAATGCCCGGATGAGTGGATTTCAATGCCCGGATGAGTGGATCTCGGTCTCGGCGTGACGTAACCACACTGCCGACAACGGGGGCTAAAAGCATTTCATGCTTAAAAGGTTTGCGACTGCAGCTTACCCCGGCGATGACAACCCTTAACGCAGATGAGGACGCGGAATGGAAACAGATTCTACATGACAGTTCATTACGTCTTGTGGACCTAATTATACGGCACAGCCAACGAAAAGCTTTCGAATTCGAGCATGCCGAACAATCCTTACGTCGTGAACCGGACCTTACGCCGAGAGAAATAACTCAGCTAAAAGAATTCGAAGAACGAAAGAAAAAAGACACAAATATGCAGAAACTTAGCAAACTCCGGCGAGACGGTGTGACCCCGGCGCCACGTTCACCAATTCCGCCTTCTACTAAAAGCACGCTAGGCCCTGAGCAACCTAATACTAGCCGGTCTTCCATCGAGGCTGACAACGTTGTGAACGTATCGAGCCATCCACTCTCTCCTTCGGAACGAAAGTTGCTCTCCAAGGGTTTAACTTTCTGCCCCACAACCGGAAAATTCAACGAATTCCAATTATATCAGGATCTGGATAACTTTGCAAGGAATCTACGTCTGCGCGAGTACTTCCGAAACCGCGAAAGCAACCGTGAAATCAACATACCCGGGACATCAAACCAATCATGGACTCCAAACGAACACAGAGATAAACATCTAGATATGTACATCGCCGCCGTTCAAAAGGATATCGTCGCCTCATATTCAAAATCAAAATAAAAAAAAGTCCCGAACAACCTCTCATCCGAGGAACGGCGGGCCCTCGACTCTTTAAATCAGCGATCTGACATTGCCATCAAACCGGCGGACAAAGGCGGTGCTGTTGTTGTTATGGACAAGTCCGAATACATAACAGAAGGTTTCCGGCAATTGGAAAACGAACATTTTTACACGCAGCTAACCAGTGATCCCACAGGTCAGTTCGAAATCGAAATTAAAAATAAGTTAAAATCACTTCATCAAGATCAAAAGATATCCGGGGAATTTCTTAAAGCAATGACTCCAGTCAGACCAGTCCCTGGACGGTTCTACCTACTCCCGAAAATACACAAACCCAACCGTCCGGGCCGTCCCATTGTGTCAAGCAACGGCACACTCACCGAAAAAATATCTAGCGTCCTCGACTTCCTTTTGAAGGACATTATACCAACTATCCCGGCCTACATTCAGGACACAAATCACTTTCTCAGAGTGGTATCTAACCTCAAAATTCCCAACCAAAGCTTCTTGGTTACAATGGATGTGACATCTTTATATACAAATATCCCCCACCCAGACGGCATACGCGCGACAGTGGATGCATACTTGAGGACAGATCCCCCCGTTCATCTTGATGAGGAAACTCTCTCTGCAATCCTAGGCTTAGTACTGAACTACAACAACTTTGAATTTGAGGGAAGACACTATCTTCAGGTCAACGGCACGGCGATGGGAACAAAGATGGTTCCGGCCTACGCAAACTTATTCATGGCAGCACTGGAAACAGAATTCCTTGACACTCAGTCCTTGAAACCACTCCTTTATAAACGTTTCCTGGACGATATTTTTTTCATTTGGCCGCACGACGAAGCCAGCCTCTTGGCATTCATAGCTAAGTATAACGCATTTCATCCTTCCATATCGTTCACCCACAGCATCTCTACAAAATTTATAAACTTTTTGGACGTTCAAATAGAGAAAAAAGGCAGCGTGCTTAGGACAACCCTCTACAAAAAACCCACTGACCGCCAGCAGTACCTACATTTTAAGAGCAGCCACCCACGGCACTGCAAGACTGGCATACCCTACTCACAGGCTCACAGATACCGACGGATTTGCTCTGAGCTCGAAGACTTTGACCGCCATGCTGAGCAGCTAAAAACAAATCTTTTACTTAAGGAATATCCAGCGTCCATCGTCGATGACGCTATCCTGAAAGCTCGTGGTTTAGACAGGAATAAAATACTAAATTCCCCAAAATCACGGGATAGTGAAAGGCCAAGCAACCTTATTCTCACGCATTCATCTAACATTCCACGGGTTAATAGTATCCTATCAAAACATTTTAATATTATCCAGCAAAGCAGTCACTTGTCTCTCATTTTTAAACAACCACCAAGAGCAGTATACCGGCGCAGCAGGAACCTGAGGGACATTCTAGTTAAGTCCAAAACAACGCCCAACTCCAACCCGAGTCCTGGATGTCAACCGTGCCGTAAGCCACGCTGCAAGGTTTGCAGTCATATGCAGACTACAACCATCGCTAAAGGCACATTCTCCGATTTCACCTTTAGGATTAGGGAAACCCTAAACTGCGACAGCGCGAACGTAGTATATATGCTACACTGCAGCGTGTGTGGCATGGAATACATCGGTCAAACGGAAACACCGTTCAGGTTGCGTTTCAACAACCACAAGGCCCATACTCACGCGCTGCCAAATCTTCCTTTTTCCAAGCATCTGTGCCTACCCCAGCATGCAATGGAAAACATTCACTTCATCCTTCTCCAATCGGGTTTCCAAACAAGTCGCCAAAGAGAGCAAAGAGAGTCGTATTTCATACATAAATTTCGGACACTAACACATGGAATTAATGAAAACTTGGGCAGTTTCACCTTCCTCAAAAGCCTAACTAGCTAGAACAATTTGCACGTCTGGAATCCCTTCTCTTCCATGAAGCCTGCACTCTCCGGGGTCCCACGTCCCCATTCTTATTTTTCTTATTTTTCTTATTTTTATTTTCTAAACATATGTACTCTTTAGGTTCCTTCTCACCCGTCCTTTCGGCCCCTTCTTTTGAAAAACCAGTCCGTACTCGAATGCCTTCGCGACGAAAAGAACGAAGGGAATGGCCTACTGTGGGACGGACGCCGCGGCACTCGGCTGCGGGATCGGGTTCCCGCACGGCGTCTGGCCGGCCGCCCTGCCTCCCTCGACCGCGGCGCCGCGCTTCCGCCGTGCCGATCACGGGCTTGTCTTAAACAGTTCTAAATGTTGTGGCTGACAAGTAACTCACGTTACAACGGTCCGAAACACCTGCACCGCTGGGGAGCGGTCCGTTCTGTGATGTAATGTACTGTACATATGCATGCGTGCGCTTGTTTCTTTCTTCTTTTTTCTTTTTGTGTTTTGTTTTTTGTTTTCTTTGTGGTTTTGCTTTGTACTTTCCTTGTTAGAATATTGTTTTTGTTCATGCTGCTGGGTTCACCACCCACACCGAAGGGAGCTCCTCTCCAAACATTCTTGCTGGCGCCTTCTGAGAAGCAACTAGTTCCCTCCCTATCTATTTCTATAGCTTTGTTACCCAAGCCTCTGCCGTTGCCTTCCTATATTTATTTTTATTTTTTATTTTTCAATGTTACTTTTGCTTCCTTTATTTTTTATATTTTTACGTATAAATGTTTTTCCCCTTCCCTGCCCTTCGCAACTCTCACCCTCTTCCCCCTAAATGGACTGGAGCACTTGCGTCTTATACCGACTTTGCGTCCCTTTCCTCTAACGGGAGAGAGAGTGGTCTCACCTCTCCCTTTTGCGTACGGTGCCTAGAAAATTAGAAATTGTGGTCTTTCGTGTGTATACCCTGAAGAAGGACGGTCCTCCGTCCGAAACTGTCGGTATTAAATGAAGATAATTGCAATGTTGTGACCCCTTCTTCTACAAGTATTCATGGCCCATTGAACGACAATACCTGCTGCAGCTATATATATATATATATGAGAGAAGCCAACAGCCACAGATATATATATATACGGGGTGTCCCAGCTAAATTGGACCAAGATTTATAAAAAAAAAACTAAGCGTTCATCACAACTGAAATTGCGTGGATGTTGTTAGGGTTTATCTAAAGTTACAGTAATATTTTTGCGGTCCTCCTATTTGAATAATTAGTCGAGATAAAAACTTAACTTCGTAAATATAGCTTGAAACATTCAGGTGGCAATAGGAAAGTTGTGGAGCTCCACAAATATTATCCAACCCAGGCACTTCCAACGAGATAGAATTAGCGTGGGCCGTTTTTATTAGGGAAAAACGGAAGCCCGCGGAGTTTAAAAAATACCACGTGACAGCGCGCTCCGTGCGCCCGAATGCGCCGCAATTACAGCGCTCTCATCCGTGCTTTGTGAAAACATCACTCCCTTCGCGCCTTTCGTGCTGCCAAAGACATGTAGGGTTTAACGTTGCGATTGGTTCTAAGATAGGCGCCAGTGGGTTCGGGCGGCAGTTGAAAGAAAGCGCGGCTCCTGTCCTTCAGCGTTATTCACACGACGTTATCAGGTTTGTTATAGCGTCTTTTCTTGTTGGGATGGTGGTCCCAAATTCGAACTCATGTGATTGTCATCGTTGACCCGCATGTATTCTGCCAACGTGACAGCGCAATTATCGCCGCAGAAACGGGAGCCGTGCTTTCTTTCAACTGCCCCCGTACCCACTGACGCTTATCTTGGAACCAAGCACAACGCGAAGCTCTGCCTTGGGCAGCACGAAAGGCGCGAAGCGAGTGCTTTTTACAAAGCACGGATGAGAGCGCTGTAATCGCGGCGCATTCGGGCGCACGGAGCGCGCTGTCATCTTTTAAACTCCGCGGGCTTTCGTTTTTCCCGAATAGAAACGGCCACGCTAAGTCTATCTCGTTGGAAGCGCCTGGGTTGGACAATGTTTGTGGAGCTCCACAACTTTCCTATTTACGCCTGAACGTTTCAAGCTATATTTAAGAAGTTAATTTATTTATCTCGACTAATTATTCAAATAGGAAGAGCGAAAAAATGGTACTGTAACTTTAGATAAACCCTAGCAACATCCACGCAATTTCAGTTGAGAAGAGCGCTTAGTTTTTTTAAAAATCTTGGTCCAAGTTAGCTGGGACACCCTATATATATATATATATATATATATATATATATATATATATATGACAGAAGCCAACAGCCACAGAAACCAAGGGGCACAGGGGATTTTTTTAATTAATTTATTTATTTTGTGGTGTTGATCAATTTAGAATATTACTGAATATGTCATCGCTTAAAGGTAATTGATTAGAAAAGCAGAAGAAAAAAAAGCAGGAATATATATATATATATATATATATATATATATATATATAGGTTTGGTTTATGGGGTTTAACGTCCCAAAGCAACTAAGGCTATCAGAGACGCCGTAGTGGACGGAAATTTCGACCACCTGGGGTTCTTTAACGTGCACTGACATCGCACAGTACACGGGCCTCTAGAATTTCTCCTCCAAAGAAATTCAACCGCCGCGGCCGGGATCAAACCGATATATATATATATATATATATATATATATATATATATATATATATATATATATATATATATATATATATATATATATATATGCGTGTTTGTGTGTGTGAAGGGATTTACAAACTACGAGGTGTTTTGCCTGAAGGTTGAGTGTAATGTGCACTGCATACTGATTTGGTCATTGTTACTTGTAACATGACTATCTAGTTGCCGCCTTAATAGGCGTCGCAAGTCGAGCGCAATCGAGCCTAAACGAGAAATAGCTGTGGGGACTGGCATTCAAAAAATCTTCAGACACATGTGCAGCAAAGAGAAAAGTGCGCAGTTTTCGACCGAGTTTAACTAAGCATGAATAAAGTAATGGTTACCTGTCTTTTACGCACTCGAACACAGTACTTTTATGGACTAAACTGCACATTGTAGTAGGGGTCCAGATTTTTCCTAAAGGAACACTGAAAACGAACTACAGGGCGACATCTCTACACTGTAGCGTTCTAATGACGAAGTGGCTACGTTCACCAAAAAAGAAGCTTTGACAAGCCAGGAAAGGGCAAAACAATGAAATCTAGGTGTCGCCATCACCGGTCGATATCACAAGCGAACTGCAGTGACGTCAAGACAATTTTTAGCCGCGGATCCCTGATGCCAGGTTACACCGTCATGCACTTCTTATTACCATGGAGTCCTTTTCGACCTTGACGTCACGAGTTGGAATCGAGCGGCGGGAGAAATAAGTATAATACAGTTTAAAATCAAACTTTCCCAGAAATAAATGCGCCTGTTGCTGTCAACAAACGTAACCCTTCTAAAACTGGTCTGTAGAATTCCTATAGACTTCTTATAGACTCCATTGCCTTCCTATGATCCCTTTTGTCGGTTAATAGCCTATAGACTGCCCATCGACAAAAGTCTACCAAAAGTGTATGGCCACATACCTGTAGATGGTCCTCAGCCTGCAGAAGTTGTATTGTGTAATGACTAGTCTGTAGGATTTGTCTATAGAAAGTCTATCGACTTTATAGACGAAAGTCTATGGACAGTCTATGAACTGTGTAAATAAATTTTTGTAAGGAAAGCTCAGCTATAAAGATCCATACAATCTATTTTTACTAAAAAAATGGGTGCAGTTCTCCTCAGTATTCCTTTAAACACCTAACTTGCACCGCAACACGCGGGTGTTGCATTGTTTCGCCTCCACCGTAAACAAACGCAATATCAATGAGGAAAAAGCTCAAAGGGACGGTATTTCCAACTCTGAGGTATCGTTTATTTGCCCTCACCCCCACTTACGTGCATGCAATTCTACACTGACGATATCACTTTTATATGAGCGGCATCGAATCGTATGCGTTCCCACCCTCCCTAATCTGTGTGCTTGAATTCTGAACTGCCTGTTCCTGCAACTTCCGCTACTGGGGGTGCTCTTATGTGAAAGGCGGTTAAACAAATTTTGCTACTCTCAGTAAACTTCCGCTCACTATTTTTCTGTGCACGAAATTGAACTCTGTGAATATGTTATTTGTTGTGTATCGGTCGAACACGCGTTGATCTTCGCGGCTCGAGCGGTACTTGGGTGGCTTGGCCTGGACTCGCCCCAGGGGTTGCTTCTGGGCTAGCAGACAGTGGCTGTGGCTGCCTAGCTGTAGGAGGAAGCCTGACGTGGTAGTCCTCACTTGTGACTGGCTCAACTTCGAGCCGCGTCCAGGCGCTCCTCAATTGGTTGCGGTGCCTGTGATGACGCTCGCCGTTGTTTAGCTGTACCACGTACGACACCGGACCTCTGACTGCCACAACCCTGGCAGCCTTCCACCTTGGACCTGGACAAAAGCTTTTAGCGTAGACCGCGTCACCGATACGAAACCTCTTAGTCTCCTGTCGTTGGAACTCAGGCGCGTGTTGCCGGTCCGGATGGAGTCTGTCCAACGCTGACCTCAGTCTTCGTCCGAACATTAACTCTGCTGGCGATTTTCCCGTGACCGAATGTGGCGTCGTGTGTTGCTTAAACAGAAACCGGGAAATCTTGCACTGCGTCGAACCTTCCTGCTGCTTCTTCAATGCTTCTTTAACTTCTCTTACCATCCTCTCCGCCCTACCATTGCTGGCTGGATGATAAGGTGCAGTGAAAATAGCACGCACGCTATTACACTTCAAAAACATTTGCAACTCAATGCTAGTGAAAGCTGTGCCGTTATCTGAAACGATAACGTCTGGTACACCATCTGTCGCAAGCATCTTCCTTAGGCTGTTTACGACAGCCGTAGCTTTCATGGATGGCATGATTTCGACATCAGCCCAATTGCTGTACGCGTCTAGCACGACTAAGAAAACTTCTCCTTTAACTGGGCCAGCGAAATCAATGTGCAGTCGACTCCAAGGCTGATCTGGCTTGATCCAGAAATGAACTGGAGCCTTGGGATCGCTTTGACGGTTACTCTGGCATGGATGACAGTGCCGAACAAACTCCTCAATTTCGTGGTCCATCTTCGGCCACCACATGAGCCCTCTAGCTGATGCTTTCATGGCACTCATCCCTGGGTGATTTGCGTGCAGGAGTTGCAGCACATTCTCTCTTGCTGCGGTTGGAATTATGACGCGGTTCCCCCAACAAGAGCACGTCCCCAGGCGGTCTTGGCTCGTCCTCGTCTCCCGGGGCTGGTAGACGACTGAGTGCATCGGCGTTGGAGTTGTCTTGGCCTCGTCTGTACTCAAGGTGATAGTTATACGCAGACAACAGTAAAATCCAACGAAGCATTCGGGGCGACACAACTTCGGGCACTCGCTTGTCCGTGTTAAACAGGCCGAGTAATGGCTTGTGGTCTGTTATCACTGTAAATTCTCGTCCAGCTAGGTACTGGTGGAACTTTTTTACGCCAAAGACCACAGCCAAACCCTATCAATCTGAGCATAATTGCGTTCACTGAAGCCAAGAGTGCGAGAAGCATAAGCTATGGGCTGCTCCTTCCCGTCATCCGCACGATGGGCTAGCACTGCCCCCACCCCCACAGGCGATGCGTCGCAGCACAAAATTAAAGGACGCTTGCAATCGTAGGGCACAAGTACGGAGTATGAGCTGAGAAAATTTTTCAGTCTCTCAAAAGCCCGCTGATGCTCACCTGTCCACTTCCATTCGTGGTCACGGTCGAGCAGTCGATAAAGCGGTTCGGCCGCTTCCGTCCTGCCCTTGAGGAAACTGCTGTAGAAATTCAGCAATCCCAAAAAGGCTTGCAGCTCCTTTTTGCTTGCGGGCACAGGCGCTTGCTGGATGGCGTCCGTCTTGCTTCGGCTGGGATGTACTCCTGAGTCATCAATCCTGTGTCCCAAGAATTCGATGCTCGTTTGGTTAAATTCGCACTTGTCCTTGTTTACTCGTAGCTGTGCCTTCTGTAGACGCGAGAGCACAGTCTCTAATCTCTCGGCGTGCTCTTCGGCGTTACATCCAGAAATTAATATGTCATCCAGATAAGCTTTCACTCCGGGAATGCCCGCTAACAGCGTGTCGATGACTCGTTGAAAAACCCAAGGTGCGACCGAAATACCAAACGGCAGCCGCTTAACCTTGTAGTACAGTCCCTTTATCGTGTTAACTGTGAGCACCTCAGCAGTCTCGTCGTCTAGCGTAAGCTGCTGATAAGCTTGGGCTAGATCAAACTTGGTAAAAAACTTGCTTGAGCTTAGAGCTGTGAGCATTTCAGCTGTAGTGGGCAAGGGGTATCCACTGCTCTTAATAGCTTTGTTTACGGTACTGCGATAGTCGCCGCAAAGACGTAAAGTTCCATCTTTTTTTCTTACCACTACCAGTGGTGTTGCCAAGTTGGAGTAGCTGACGGGCTCCCATACACCTTGTTGCACCAAGCGGTCCACTTCGTTGGCCACGTCGTCCTTGAGGGCCAGTGGAACTGGTCGACTTTTGAGGAACACCGGTTGGGCGTCATCTTTCAGTTCGATGTGAACTGGCGGTCCGTTGAAGCCAGGAAGGTCCCTGCGAAACACCTCGGGAAATCGTGAAGGCACGTCCTCCACGTTTACTTGCTGTATTCCCCGCAAGCCAATACCTAACGGGTTAAACCAGTTTCGCCCAATCAGGCTGTTGGCTTGCTTCTGTACTACGAGCAAAGGTAGCTTTGCCTTCCTGCCTTTGAATTCCACCAAGACACTTGCTTGACCCAGCACGGGTAACGCCTCCTTTGACCAGGTTACGATTGTTGTTCCAGAATCTTGCAGTGGTATTTTACCGTGATTCCTTTCAATAACCCTGAACGTATCTTCACTTACAATTGAGCACGATGCGCCAGAATCAACCTCCATCGGAACGTCTTGCCCTTCGATCACTACTTGAACCATTAACTTCTGTTCTTGCTCATTCACTTCGCACAGGGAAAACAACGCGCTCATTTCGTACACGCCCTTGCTCTTATCTCCTTTCTTCTTTTGCTCATACGCTGTCTTCCGAGCAGTTCTACTATCGTCTTTCGACCGACATGCCTTAGCTATATGTCCAACCCTTTTGCAGTTGAAGCATGTCACCTTTCTAAAACGGCACAAATGTGGAGCGTGCTAACCGTTGCACCGGTAACAGCTGGACCTCTCCGCTGGGGTATCTTGCTTCGCACGGGTTGCTTGTACCATGTCCTGGCAGTACGTCTCGTATGGACCGTGCTTGCGTATGTCTCGCTGTTGCTTAGCGGTTGCTTCTGCAGTTGTGGCCAAGTCATACGCAACCTTAAACGTAAAGCTGTGTTCTGCGAGAAGTCGCTGTTGAACCCCTTCGTTCCGGAGTCCGCATACGAAACGATCCCGCATCATGACGTCCAACGGGAGCTGGGCGCTGCCAAAACCGCAGTCTTCGGCTAGCTTCCGAAGCGCCGTGACGTAGTCCGCAACCGATTCCTCGGCAGCCTGGTTTCGTCTGTAGAACAAAAACCTTGCATACAGCTCCGAAGGCTTTGGATGCAGGTGCTTGCGAACGGCAGTCTTGATTTCTTCGTAGGTTGCTCCTGTCGGTCTTTCTGGCTTCACCAAAGTTACGATGAGCCCGTACACTTCTGCGCCGCAGCTGCTCAACAGGACTGCTCTTTTCTGCTCTTCTTTCGTTATCTGGTTCGCTTCGCAGAACATTTCCAGGCGCTCGACGTATTCGTCCCATGACGCGTTCGTACCGAGACGATACTCGCCGATCCTGCCGACGGCCATCGCCGGCGCTGCCTCGTCGCCAACTGTTGTGTATCAGACGGACGCCAGGCTGGAACTGAACAACGTTTATTGATACAGTGCCTTTTTATAGGCCGATGGACATGTTATCTGCGGACGACTGCTTGCGTGGCTGATAAGCGATACATGAAAATGCATTGTTTAAAACATGCGCATGCGCTATCAGTACACCACATTATTACACGGAGAAAAGCCGAACAATAGCACCACATGAGAGATGGGAATGACGTAGCTTAATGGCTGGCGGGCCATTGCCCCTTTCGACGTCTTCTAGTCCGTAACAATACTACTGGCGGCGCGCCTGCACTGCAAAATCTAGTTCACCCATATGAGCGACTCTGGCTGCGGCAACGTCTGTCGCTCACGCTCCACGCTTTGCAAGCTGAAATGCCGTGACTTTTATTGTAGTATAACCTGCAGCATAACTTTATTGTGCAGCGGGCTGCGGTTCCTGAAGCGGCGAAGCTGTGGCCTGAAGGTGTCATTCCTTACACCATCCACCAGAGTTTAGGTGAGTGAGCATGCCAACGAGGTGTCATAATATATGAAAATGTGCATGTAGTCAGGGAAATTTGCACGGAGGCTAGGGCGTGTGCCTAGGACGGGATGACCGATGCAGCATAAAGAATGGCGCGCGCACGCACGCGCGCACGCACGCACGCACGCACACACGCACACACACACACACGCACACACGTACACACACACACACACACGCACGCGCACACACACGCACGCACACACACACACACACACACACGCACGCAAGCACGCACACACACACACGCACGCACGCACGCACGCACACACGCACGCGCACGCACGCACACACACACACACACACGCGCGCGCGCACACACACACACACACGCACGCACGCACGCACGCACACACACACACGAACTTTCCAAATTGTGGTGTTATATGTATAACCTAGGCCATAGCGCGCATTTGTTTCGAATATTATGCATGTTTTATTCTAGCACCCATTGAAATCAGACCAATCTTGAGAACCGGGTGAACGTGTCCTTTGTACTGCAAATGTTTTGGAAATAAACAACTCTCTTATATCGGCGGGTGCTGTTGTGCCGCCCGTCTCTTTCCATCATTCCCAACAACTCCTGTCTGCATGTGGCAGCGATTGCGACACAGCTCGGGAGTGACGTCATCACTTTCTAAATTTTGCGTCACCCTGTCACTTCTCATGCCAGCGGCCCGGGTTCGATTCTCACCTAGACCCGAGCTTTCTCTCTCATGATGTCATATGACCGATGACGTACGTCACAGCGGCCAACTTCCGGCGACACATTTTGCAGACACCTTCGGCATGAACATCGCCATCTAATACCTTCGACTAGTAAACGGAAAGAAGGCCCAACTCAAACGACACATATCTTGGGAGGCACTGAATTGTGGCCCAATAACCGCGAGATCGCGTTAGCAAACTTAGCGGCATTAGGTATGTTCGTCAAACGCTTTACTTTTACAATTCAAACAGTCATTTCTGAAGATATTTGCCGACGTAGGACAATTCATATTCGTAATAAGGGAGTAATTACTCATTGACGTCCACCCGAGCGCAGCCATAGGGCTACAAAGGAAAGCTATACAGCATTCTCAGAAACTTCGTAGTTAAAGAAAAATTCGTCCTGGTCCGGGGATCGAACCCGGGACCACCGCTTCACCGGAGCAGTCGCTCTACCAATTGAGCTAACCGGGACGGCAAGCTTATGGTAGGGCGAGAGCAAATTGATAATAACTCGAAGTGGGAACAGTGTTTGATCAAATGTTTTAGGGTAATCCCCCAAGGTGGAGTAGGTTTGTAATAAGGGAGTAATTACTCATTGACAAAGTTTCTGAGAAAGCTGTATAGCTTTCCTTTGTAGCTATATGGCTGCGCTCGGGTGGACGTCAATGAGTAATTACTCCCTTATTACAACTCTACTCCCCCTTGGGGGATTCCCCTAAAACATTTGATCAAACAATTCATATTCTCAACGAAATGACACGCTAGAAATTACAGTGGATCTCGCAATAAAAATACAAACGAAAATTGATTATACAACAGCCAGGTTTCCGAAAGCCTTAGGGAAATGAGCGCCTCTTTAGTACTAAATTGCATTTCACAGAGTGTACCCCCCCCCCCCCCCCCCCTGTTAGATCTTTCCAAAGTGTCAACCAAGATCGCTGATGTTCCACTATTCGGCTACGGTTGTCGAAGAGGCAAGGATATTTGGTGCAGCAGATCCAGTCACCGATTAACGAAAACCTACGTGACTGCGAGGGCAACAAATGGGCGCGACGTTCGTTGCTGCAGTCGCCCAGGCGGGAACCATTGTTCAGGGAGCGACCCTCCTCTTCTTTTTCAGACAGTTGGCTGCCCTGCTCGCAGAACCTCTGCGTCAAGGTTGCGCGCGGGCCCTTCAATGACAGTGTGTGCGTCATTAAGCCGCCCTCTTTCGACGATAAGTGCGCGAGCTGCGACTGGCGCCTCCCCGAATTGTTGGTGAGCGCCTGCTGCCCTACCGGAAATGGACACAGAGGGCGAATCGCAGTTGCTAGAGCACCTTACCGTGTTCTAGGGACACAGTGACTACTTTCACTGCAACCGAAGATTTTCTTAGCTAGAAATAGTTACAAGATGAAATACAGGCAGCGCCACCACCAGGCAGTCTTCTTTTCGTGGATCTCTGAGGCTAGGCAAGGCCGCCATCCATATCAAATGGGGTTCACATAGTCGCTTTTATTCGTAACGTCTGGAGTGCAGTGGAAGGAAAAATTTTCGGCCCCTAAATTTAATCTTTCGAGTAATCATTACGTATTTTGCTGCCAAACAAGAATCGGTATAGTCAGAAAGTGCCACAGAATGGATTTTGTCTTAAAACAAAAATTAGATCTCTTTGTCCTCGTGTTCCTTAAGGAAGCGAGCATTTATCCTGGAAGCTTCAGTCCACCTTGGGGTCATGTTTGTGGCGTCCTGAGCCTTAGCCGTTGAAGGGGCCGGGGCTGGCGTACGCTACGAAAGGATTTTGCTTTCTGCACGTTAGAGAAAGTGGCTTCAAAACAACAGCACAGTTCTTATTTGCGCTGTGATGCTGCAGGGATAATAAGCCGAATCGAGTGGTGCTTTCAGTTGTGATCGTGTAGACAGTGAGATTCGCTTTTTGAACCCATGGAACTTCTCGCAGCCTGAAAACACAGGGAGGGCTCGGGTGGTACTTCCAAGAGCGTCGAGTGGTACTTCCACTGTAAGCGCCCCTGCTACCCTCTGCGACCTCTCAAGTCCGTATAGCGCCGTATGTGGCTTCTGTATGCTTGAAATGAGTGTGAAATTGGCTGAGCGCATCATTATCTGCTGCGGTGTAAATTATATCAGCTACTTAACTGTACAATTAGCAGATGTATATCCGCAAGAGTACTTCATTCTGAGGACAGCTCCTTCTTTCACATTCATATATTTCTGTTGTTGTACGTATGCTGGACCTTAGAAAATGAGCTTTTTGTTTCATGCAGCTTCCGTCCGAATGCGGCTGCCACAGCCGCGACCGAACACATCAGCTCACGCTGTGTTGCAGAACGACACGTATGCCTTCAGCGAAGACGTTGGATTAAATGTCTCCTACCCGAAATGTAAGCAACAACTGCAACAACCACAAAAAGCGCCCACGGCGAGAATGCAGGAAGCAGAGTGCGCACGAGATAAAAAAGAACGTCACTTTGTTCAATGCATATGGAAACTAGCCATTCTAATGAACTGTTCGCAGCGAGAACCAGCCTTGACTTTAACTACACCAACTTTTAGGCATTAAAGTGCTCTTTCTGTTTCGAGCTTAGAACACAGCTACGTTGTTATTGAGCGCTCATAAACGTGCAAAAGCTGACAGGTAGAGAAGATTCACTTTTCCATGTCTAAAAAGGAAGAAAAGAAGATGTTAAAAGCAGAGGTAAAAGAGAGTGCATGAGTCGCTGCCGTCGTAATTTTCAACTCTTAGCAGCGGGCGTCAGGATGAAATTTCTGGGAGAGCCTAGTGTACTTCGTGACGTTTCAAAAGATATGTCGGCTCGGTGATGTTTCAGTACGCATAAGGACTAGCACATACGCGGTGGTTCTACATAGGAAAAGTAATACAATACTAATCAAGAACGGATAAGGTAAGGTGACGCAATCTCCCCAGAGCTATTCAACGTGTGTTAGAGGAGGTACCCAAGGTCTGGATTGTAAGATCTGGGAACAAAAGTCAAGGCGAAAATTTTAGCAATCTTCATTTGGCTTGAGACATTGCCCACTTGACTGACTGTGGGGGCAATTTCATCTCAGGATAAAGAATTCAAACACTCAAACGAGAGCGTTGAGCCAAAAATTGACATGAAGAAAACTAATGTTCAACAATCAGGGCAATCATGGAAGAAAGGTGTATGATAGGCATCGAAATATTGGAAGTGGTGAGAAAAAACATCTATCTACGGCAGGTATTGGCTGCATGTGTGCATTATTGTAAGGAAATAGCCAAGAACATGAGAAGAGGAGCAAGTGCTTTCGGTAAATACTCCCAGGTCAAGAATAGCATGTTCCTAGTAGCAGTGAAAAGGAAATATATAACATTTGTATTTTCCCAATGCTGATCTATTTTGTAGAAACTTGGAGATTAAAATATAGGTATAAAGAATGAAGAATAAAGGTGCAGCTTTGTGCTCACACTGAATTTCGAGCATGTATTAGTTTCACAGTAATCTTGTGTTATTTGTACCTTTGCTTAAATACTAAAATGAATATTTCCTATGTATGCTACGAACAAAACTTTGAACAATAACGCAAGATGTCAGAAATGCTACGCTTTCCCATTTAGTAGATTTCTGACGCATTAAAAAAATACCATATTCAGTTCGGCTTAAAATAGGGTCATATGTTTAAGTTGTCCGACGACGAAAGGAATCACTGAACCCCCAAAACAACGGCTTGGTCGATGACCCTTTTAAAGCGAAATCATTAGGAGGCAGGTCCCTAAGAAAGCACGGCATTGTCATAAATGAGAAGGTCGATGATGTCGCAATGTCACGTGACATCACTTAACCGGGGGAAATGTCGGGACATCACAAGCGGTGGCCGAAACTGTCGTGAGCACACTGCAAGTGTTCCGACACGCGCACTAGTTGGCTTGCCTTATATAGAGTGTCTCTCTCTTAAGACTTTGGGTATTTTCTAAAAGGCTTTTTCAGCTACTAGAGCGCTTTTTTGAGGTATAGCATTATCAGGAGTGTAGTACATCAAAATACTGCTGAGTCGTGCTTACCAGCGGGGTGGTTAACTAATAATAAAAAGTCAACTTTTTAACTATTACTTTTAGGTTACTTAATTACTGACGAGCATGTTGGTCACCGTAAATATCATCCATAACTGTTTTTAGGATTTATAAAACGCGGTTACCCTCTGCGCTGTCGCCAGTACATATCGGCTATTTCGATTAGTTACGTGCACTGGAGAGGTTGCTTTCCCTGCAAGATTCTCGAAAGTGCATCTATTTTGGCGCGTTGTTGCCATATTTTGTTGGGCCACAGCGCTTCACGTAACCGCGTTTTCAAAATTATAAAAACTGATGTGGATATTACTTATGGTTGGCTGCACGCTTCCGAATAATTAGGGAGCCTAAAAGTAAAAGCAAGAAAATTAAGTATTCTGTTTCAGTTATCCAAGCTGCTAGTTAGCACGTCCTATCTGTATTCTGATGCACTGAACCGCTGACAATACCATGCCGGAAAATGCGCTCTTCTAACTCAAAAAGCCTATATTTTTGTGTAAAATCTTGGATGAAACACCCAGCACACCCTCCAAGAGACAACGCAATATTTTGCACGAGAGGTTTCTGGCGCGAAGACTGGGGGCCCCGAAACTGTCGCACAACTGCAGGACTGGTTGCGTTGTAATCTGCGAGCAATCTATATCCAGACTGCTAGTCGCAACCTGTTCCAGGCATCGGTCAGGAGTCGAAATGTCAACTAACGCATACATGGTGGTCTTTAGGAGCCAGCCGGCATTGCGAGTGGGGGTCGTATTCGCTTGCAGGTTCGGACCCGAAGGTGCAGAACACGCACTTTCCGACCATGTTCTATCACGTTCTTCTCGTGCACTGTAATTAAGCGGTGGTTGTCTCCCCTCTACAAGTTGTCATAAACGAAAGGACGACAGAATAGGAAGTGTTTATTGACTGTGTCCCGACACACGGTTTAGAGGACGAAATTTTCCTACGGCAGCTTGTAGTGTGCAGGAAATATGTTCACAAACACAGCCCATTTGTTAGCACTGAAGTATAATTTGTACGAATTAATATCATATTTACGAATGTACAATTTTAATGCATTCGCAACATGTTTTGTCACGTATTTGAAATGTGCTCGAAACATGCTTTAGGTGGGGTACATATCTTCAGCAAATTTTAAAGATACATGTCAAATACTAAGCAAGAAATTTCAAGAACCTCTTTCGTGCGTAGATTTAGAGCATTCATGAAGGAAATTATCTTTAAAATGCAATATAAATATCCCGTCATAAATTCAAAACGCGTTAATTTTCACTAAGGAATACCGTTCGTCTCCTCTTTTTTTCCCTATGAGTCCTCGGAAACACTGACGATTGCGTGCTGCTCAATAACACGTCCGCCTACTTCCTCGGCAGCGTATTGCTCCCCACTGGTTGGGAATGCGGGAACGCGTAGGGAGATTGTTGACGCCTGACAAACGGCCATGCTTCGTGGGCCTTCTACCAGCTCGGTCGCGGTCACAATCACAGAGAGCAATGGGCTCTTCCGCTTGAGCAGGCATCTGAAACTGAGCATTGCTGACCTGTGCCTGGGCGACATGAGCACTGCCGAAGTGTGCAGTGCCCAATGGAGCACTGCCGACCTGTGCACTGCTTACCTGCTCAGCGTCAATGTGTGAAGCAGCTGCCGAGCTTAGTGCTGCCTTGTCTTCCTTAGGTGCCCTCACCACAAGGCATATGCCCAAATCTGCTTCATGTGGCGGACAATGTGGCCAACACTTGCTTTCAGGAACCGTGTCCTCATAGCTGTCCATAAGTGGTGTTCCATTCTGGTCCTCTTCATCCGACGTCTCCACAGTCTGAGCAAGGCTTGACGCTGCAGCTGCAGGCGCGCCCTGTTATAGTGACTCCTTGGATTCTCGCTGAGCAGGCCCGGCAACAGCGGAATTGGTTGCAGTGGGCGAGTGCAGGCGCCTGGCAGCCTCTTGAATCAGGAACCCCGGCAGCACCGCCTTGAGCTCGGGGGCAGATGTCTGACCAGGTACGCGTCCCGGCGCCTTGTTCCCACCTAAATCCTGGTCGGCACTTCTGGGCTGCCCACTGGGAGCAGCCTGAAAACTAGGAGGGCTCTGCAAACTGGGGCCAGGTTGCATTGGTGTCGGCTGTGGAAAGCGAACCGTTGCCGGAGTGCAGTTCTGAAGATCAGTGCCTGAGTAGTCGCTGTCCATGGGTGTCATGAACTGGCTGGATCGGTCATGAGACACTTCTGTCTCCCTTGAATCGCTTGGCTCATCTTCGCCACTTGCCTCTTCCTCAGGCGAAGGCAGCATGGAGGAGCCTCCTGCGTTCTGGCCAGTGTTGTCAAGGTCAGGGCTAGCTTGGGAACACTTCGAAACTGACATGGCAAGTCTGAGCCTCCGGACTATTTAATATGGCGTTGGCTGGACGACCCTACTGAGTTCTGTTGGCTTCGGGCAGGTGCCGGCATGTCCTTCCCCGGGGCCCCTTTGATGAACATCTGGCGAGGAAACAATAGGTGGGAGGTCCACAGGTCGCCGCTTCAGGATGGAGGCCACTTCGCTTGTTGATGCCTGCGCCGCGGGGTTTGTCCAGCGTGGATAGCCCTCCCACAGGGCTACGGGAGGCGAGCACAGGATCGATATTGCACCATCCTCTAGCCGAATTTGCGAGGTGTAGTGGCTGACTGCGGGATTAGACACTGAGGCACACGATTCACTCGCAGCCACCCTGTTGGGCGAAGATGACACAGCGGGTGGCATTGAGGACTCCGTAGCATCCATGGTGGCACTCATAACAGCCAGACGTGGCGTGGTGGCCTTGCGAGGCACACGAGTGGGCACTATCACTGGTTCACCTGACGGGCTTCGCCTGCGTGCCGCTGAATTCAGCTGCGATGCTGGTAGTGGTATCGACCGCCTGAAGCTTTGCAAAAGATTTAGCGTAGCGGATACGTCCTGCTGCACCTCGGGAAGGTATGACCGCAGCATTCTGCCCTCTCGTATTAACTCCTGAAAGCAGCCGGTCAGCTGCAGGGCAGCATGGTGATGTGCGCACTGGAGGAAGTACAGCAGAATGTGGCGGTACCAGGTGGGCTCGGCCTGATCGGAAATGAGACTGACCAGCCGCTCTTGGTCCGCGGCAGACGAGAGCACATGCAGAAACAGCTCCAGCTGCTCACGGTTTTCCGGCACTTTCAAATTTCTAGCCTGCGCTATAATGCATCCCAGTAGCTGCTCCAGGCTGGACAAGGGACCGTGCCTCCGGATCAGCTCAAGGATGCCGATGACTTGACGGTTGGACAGGAGCACGTCCCTACGCACGGACTTGTGCTCGTGCGCGGGGGCCATTTGCAGGTTATCGAGGCAGCGAAGGACCAATGGGACAGGCAGTGGAGCAGAATTTGCACGGTGAGGTCCCACAGAGCGTCCAGAAGCGGTAGCAGTTCAATACTGACCTGCTGCTCCACCTGAGGCACGCTCTCCACCCCTTCGTGATGGTTGCCATTATCGACGAAACAGATTCCTCGGTGAAGGCGCCGCACGTCAGTGCTCAGGACAGAAGCAGACGAGAAGGGCTTCAGATTTTGCATGACCGGTGGATAGCTGTGGAAGACGGAGGAGAAGATGCCTAGCAGGAGGCAGTAGGTGGCGACCTCAGGCCTCCAATGCTGGAGACCACGTATGAGATATATGTTGGTGGCTGTGTGTATGCTTGATGGCGGGTAACACACTCGCAGGGGACGGCCAGGATCGGCTGCATCTATGAGGGTCGCCTTTACCAGCACGTTGCCCATCAGCAAATTTCTTCTCTGGTCACTCGTCTGCTGGCACCAGTTGTGGAGGGTGGTGTACGGGTAGGCCAGGCATTTGTCGCTCGCCCGGTAGTCTGGCAGCACTCCGGACTGCAGCAGAACGAGCAGCACCGACAGGTCTCCGAAAAGGAGGGCCGATACGCCGTGCCACACAGCCACCAGCCCTGACTTGGTCCCCTGCATGCCCCGGGCTTCCCCCAGCAGCCGGTGCATGATGCGTAGCTCCGCAAGGTGAGTCGCGATGCGCTGACCGGTTGTCACGTCGTCCTGACCAGAATAGTTAAGCAGCAGTTCGTGTATTCCTGTAGCAGCGCTATCTCTGGACGGTGGGAGCCTGCGAGGAAGACGAAGTGACACGAGCCGAGTGGCAGAAAGGCTCGGGCTCCGGGTCGGCTCGGGATCAGAGTAATAAATTGCGGCTGGTTTAGCATTGCACGAAATATGCGAAGGCAGTTTTTTGCAGGTGGACACCACTGCCCCGGGCAGGGGCGCACAAAAGTTTTCGGAACGCCGAAGTCACGGAAAACACCATTTTCCCAACTTGCTAGAAGCGCAGCCATGCACTCAGGTGTGCATTGCGCAAATCGCGCTGAGAACTGCTAAACTCAGTTCACTTCACTGCGGAATCCTTACTGTGCGCAGTAATGGGGCTTTGTTGCAATTTTCGTGTTTCCAAACTTTTCCGGGCACCATTACCTTAGAGCGCGATTGAGCAGAGCTTCGAGTTCTTCAAAGGTCCTGCAAGTCTAGGGGGCTTCGGGAATATCTGCTGATAATGCGAGTTGTCGCATATTTTCCATTGCTTGTCAGAAACGAGCGTCGAAAATCATCGTCGGAATGAGCAAATGCAGAATAGGACTACTCCGTTTCAAGTAGCGGTCCAGGCTGCATTCCTCACTTCAATGTAACTGCTGGAGAAAAGTGATTCTAATTTCCCAAGCGCTTTGGCCGGCATCATTCGCACTCAGCAGGAATCTGGGTGCGGAAGCATCATTTGCACATCCATGAAGATCGTCCGGTAGAGCCAGCCAGGAAAAGTAAGTTCATGAAGAAGTGAGAGGATACAGACAAATTTACGAGAGAAATTTTAGCGCCGCCAATTTGTGACGCCACCTGTTGAACGCGGATATTCGGATAGCCACGCGAGGCAACAAGACACATGGCGCATAGACGAGCAGCGGGTAAACGGCACTATTGAAACGCTGTACGACTTCGTACTAAAAGACATACTGCTCAGTGGTGAGTTGATTATCCTTAGACTTTCAATTAGGGCATCGTATCCCCTGCGATGGGTTTCCTTTCCCGGCCCCTTGTATAATACGGGGCCGAATGCCTCCGGTGAATACAAGAACTTCGCATGCGATTTTTCCAAACGATGTTTTCCGCGAAACGATGAGGCAGTGTTCAATATTGCAGCGAGCATTGCTAAAAACAGGTCATCTGCATGCCTCCCTTTGCTCTGTAATGCAGGAATATTGTACAGACAGGAGGGCTGCGATGGTTTTGTCAAGATAACTTCTCGAACCCTCCGAGGGAGGCACTTCTTTCCAGCGACGAACTACGAACGTGCGGGGCCGCGATATTACGAAACCTGGGGAAAATGATAATTCGGGCAACCCAGACAATGTGTTGCCCACTTATATAGCACTCGAGCTACAAATGCCAGCCGATTCCAACGACTAAAATGGGCTCATGGCGGATCGCCCCGCTGGACCAATTTCATTGACCTGTGTTGGTCATACTGCGAGCCACCGCACCATTACGGCACGGCCACAGATATCTATACTGATGACGTGCAAACACAGGAAGTCGAGGCTGCAGCTTCGAACTGCATTTGTCCCTGTTGCGTGGGCGAGCAGGAGCGCTGGCGCATGGTTTCACTCGGTCGGTTGTGGGGTTACTGCGGTGGGTACAGGCCATTAACCAGCGTGGTTTCGAGCTTTGCGCGAGCCGATGCCCCCACCAGCCGTCACCACATACGTACTGCCGGGCAATGCTGCGGCGCACGAAACTTCCACTGGGAGGAGGGCGGCGGAGAGACGCGCAGCAAGAAAACAGGCTTCAAAGTCCGCAAGGGAGGCGTTTATTCACGCTGTCCTCCAGTGACACACACACAGTGCATCACCCTTTCTTCAATGCTCCAAGCACACCTGTGTGTTCCCATTACAGGGTCACTAAATGCTAAACGTGTTGCGATGGCCACGCAGTTATGTCGGCCGTTTAAAATGCAGTACTTACTCGTGCTTCTACTTGCCTCGTCTTCCGCCCTATACACCGCAATAACCTATATTTGACGCTGGGGTCCTATAATCGACCATTCGCCTTTTTGCTCATATTGTGCCGTAAGGCTGACGTGTACTGCAGGGCGGAGCCCGGTTACGTAACTACGGAGTCTCGGTGCTTAAAATGACAAGGAAGGATAAAAACTGACAGAAATAAATACCGTCGTCTGCTACTTCTGGCGCCAAGTACGAAAAAGTACGCCGCTCCGGGATGTTGCGCTTATCCTCTGCATTAGAATCTTCGGTGCTTACGCGTGGAGCGGCAGTGCAAGTGGGCGAATAAGTTAGGGTTTCTTGCTCTTAGGGTCTTTGGTCGGGCGCAGTGAGACTTCCCCATAGTCGAGCTGATAGAGCGCTGAAGTCGCTTCGTTACAGCCGTTGTATTTTAAGTTAAGTATCATGTTAGCACATGAGGCTACGATTCGCTCGGAACAACGATTCCTGCCGCCGCGGTGGCTCAGTGGCTATGGTGCTCGGCTGCTGACCCGAAAGACGCGGGTTCGATCCCGGCCGCGGCGGCTGGAATTTCTTTGGAGGAGAAATTCTAGAGGCCCGTGTACTGTGCGATGTCAGTGCACGTTAAAGAACCCCAGGTGGTCGAAATTTCCGGAGCCCTTCACTACGGCGTCTCTCATAGCCTCAGTCGCTTTGGGACGTTAAACCCCATAAACCAGCCAACCAACAACGATTCCTTCGAGGTGTATTACTTTGTTGTAGACAGTTTCGGTGTAACGATGTTTAAGTATGATTGAAACCCTAGTGTGGAACGTAGCCGGTGCTACCATCGTGTACTAGAGCGCATGCGCGGAGAACTCGGAGGCTCCAGCACGCATGCGCAGGTGCTCGGAGCCCGCGCACTGCGGTCGGGCGAGCCCTACCGCTGTTCGGTCGTCTGCTTACTGGAAACCTGCAGTGCCGCTAACAGTTGTCCGAGTGCAGAAAAGGAGCTACAGTGTAGTACTGAGTTTAAGGGGGCAAATGGAGCTCAATGGCACGAGGCGATAGGCGGTCTCTTTGTGACTCCGTCGACCTCTCATTGGCGGCGGGATACGCTTTCATTGCTGGAAAATTCTGACCTAACGTATTTTAACCCCCCTACCCCGGTTCTAACTTAGTAGTGTGGTGCCGACATCGAGTCAACTGGAGGCTTTGCTTCGGTGCTTATTAGACTTTTACCTTTTGTTGTCGTCTTCCTTGCGCGATAAAACTGCACTCCTCTCCTGCTGCAAAAACTATCTTGATATTTGTGCGTATCGCTTCAATTCCTTTTGAGTGGAATGAGACAAACCAGGGCTCTAATGGGTTTTACTGCACAAGGGAGGTTATGGTTCCTGACCGATAGATTTTACATCGAGCAATGGTGATGTGACCAAAGACCCCTTTTCAAGCATTTCACCCCAGGAGAGCCGACCACGATGCCGGCGTAAATTTTGAACCCATTAGAAAACCATTGGAACGGTGTAATATACAACAGTCTCGGAAGGGAACTGCAGTTCACAATTGGTAGCGAGGTGCAGAAGTGGTAAGAGAATACGTGTACTTAGGACAGCTCGTGGCCGCACATCCGCATTATGAGATTGGAATAACTAAAATAATGAGATTGGGGCCGAGCGCATTTTGCAGGTTCTCTAACAGCATGAATGGAAGTCAAGAGTATTCATTCAAGAGTGATGTATATAACAACTGTATCTTACCGGGGCTCACCTCTGGCGAAAAAACGTCGAGGCTAACGAAGAGGGTTCAGCTTGCAAAAGTATGGAAAGGAAAATGATAGGTGTAACGTTAAGAGACAGGAAGGGGAACGGAGTGGTACCGGGAACAAGCGCATGTTATGGGTATCCGGGTCGAAATCCAGAGGAAGAAATGGGCTTGGCCAGAGCATGTAATGCTAATGCAAGATATCCAGTTTCCAGGTGTCCGTGTGCAAACATGCGCTTTAGTCAAGGTGAACCTCTGAAAACGTCGTCTGAAAAGTCTGTCAACGCTTGCAAGACACAAGAAACAGCGACAAGTTTTACAGATTCTTTTTAAATTGGAATGCTTTAGGGCAGTCTCTCCTGGTTCCTGCAGTACCTTCATAAAAGGCGTGCAAAATATAAAACTGTGATTATCGTCCGTACAGTGTTCCGATAACAGCAGATAAGTTCGTGTATCGCTTTCGCAGGCACCAAGCAGTACCACTATTTTTTGACCCGAGGTCGTCACTGCGTATTGCTGTTTCAGTAAAGCAGCCTGCGTCCACCAGTTGTGTAGCGAGTGAGTGCACGCCGAACTATCCTCTCCGGTCCTTTTTCCCCTCGAGCTAAATGTAAAACACCGTTCTGGGCCAATATTCTGGCTGGCTGTTGTTTGCCATCGGCGATCGGTGGCTGCAGCCGCCGCCAGTAGTCGCTGGTGTATGGTACGCAGCTGCGTAACTTTAACTATTTGTTTAAATACACGTCCTGCAATAGTGTAGTTGAAAACAAATATCCTAATTATTTTTGTGTTTATTTAAGCCCACTGGGTTCATGTAGCGCATTTACGTTGCCTCTTTACTGTGCCGTCTGATGCGCAAGCTCGACGTTTTACTTATTTTTCGTCGCGTTCTCTTTTTCGGCAAAGAGCAAAAGCGTCGCCAAGCCTTTTGCAGCTGCCGGCAGCGCAGCTTCCAGCGCCCTCACTTCTGCTGCCGCCCACTGTCACAACCCAACTGACTATCGCATCGGACGCTTCGGTCCGTCAGGTGTCGTCGAAAGGGACGTTTTGGAAAGTAACTCTACAGTGGCCGGATGCAATTAGGAAGTTCGCGGAAATAGGGTGGGCGTATGATAAGGCTAGTTGGAGAGAGATATGGGAGAGTCATTTGCGCCTCAGTGAGCGTACTTGGGTTGATATTAACGATGAAGACACTCAATGTCTGGGACGAACCCGAGGGCGGCAAAAGGAATTGACAAATTTGTGCCAAAAACGCGGCGCTGAAGACATAGGCCCTCGGCGTTCATTGTGTTCATTGGCGTTGGCGTTGACGTTTTACGCTCTGCGATAATTTTAAGGAAATGAAGTGCGCATAACTGGTTCCCCGGTGTCAGTGGACAAGTATACATTCTTGTCAGGCCTGCGTCTCGTCGTGTCCACGTACGCTTCTGCATCGCCCAGCATTTCATGCTTACTCTACTCTCGGTAACGGGAGAGGCAGAGATTTTACACAATGTGTTATGCCCGTAAACATTTCATACTTACTCTACTCTCGGTTACGGGAGAGGCAGAGATTTTTTTTTTATTCGAGACGTTTCCCAGTATGCATAATGAGAAAGGCCCCGCCGCGGTGGCTCAGTGGTTACGGCACTCGGCTGCTGACCCGAAAGAGGCGGGTTCGACCCGGCCGCGGCGGCCGAATTTCGGTGAAGGCGAAATTCTAGAGGCCCGTGTGCTGTGCGATGTCAGTGCACGTTAAAGAACCCCAGGTGGTCGAAATTTCCGGAGCCTTTCACTACGGCGTCCCTGAGAGCCTGAGTTGGCTTGGGACGTTAAACCCCAATAACCTAACCATAATGAGGAAGGGAGAGAAAGTTAGAAGTTGTGTAAACAAGCCTCGCTTAATAGGTGGCAAAAGTTCTCGATAAAGCGATTATCATGAGTCCACTTGCGATAGTCTCCTGCAACGTCCCATCGCAGGCCTACCTCCCTTTAAAAGCGTCGTCTCGCGGAAGCTGTAGCCGGGCAAGTCCACAGCATGTGTTTTGTAGCGATATCTATACACTACTGTAGCTACGTACGCCAGCCGCTTCGCCTCTTCAGCATGGTCGCACTTTCGCCGTGGTTGCATCACGGCCGTGGTCGCACCGCCTTTGAGCCGTTGCCTAGCAACCGTCGCGATGGACACCCGAACCCCACCGTACAGGGACGGAGGAAGTGGAAGTGAAAGAAGAAAGAGAAAGGGTGGCCGTAATGAAGAAACTGAAAATTGTATTGGAGGAAAGGAAATTACGCAGTAACTGTCTCGCATATCTCGGTGGACACCCGTCAGCCGTTTGTAGGGGAGTGGAGGAAGTGGGGGTGAAAGAAGAAACAGAAAGAGGGGCAGTAATGAAGAAAATGAAATTGAGGAAAGGAAATTACGCAGTCCAGGGACGAAGATGAACAAGGAACGCCCAGCGAAACATATAGCGGCGAAAGACTGACTTTGCAATTAGACTCAGTGAGTTCCACTCGGCCAGCTGTAGCTATCGCGTCACTCCAGGTTTAACCAGAGCTAAACCGCAGCCAATTTTTTTCATCACACTGGTCTGGCACAGAACCCCAATGCGGACACTTGTCAGTCTCTTCTGAACGTTTGTCACGCCACCGATGATGCACAGAAGGTGTCAGAGCCGCTCCTGCCCGAATCCGGCGGCGCACAGATACCTTCTCATTCCGAGTGAGACTACGGTGGAGAGGATACGAGCACGGAGGAATTAGAGCGCGTGTTCGCAGACGCCAAGCCTGCTTCCCGGAAACATGGTATAGGAACTGATCTGTGGGAAGAGGGGAAGGTGGCAGGATGTCTGATTTCTCAAAGTGTCTCATTGTAAACACATCAATATTTTGCGTACCGTGAGCATGGCCGCGAATCCACTGTGTACGCACAGGACAGGACAAGAAGACTTGTTCAGAAAGAAAAAGGAGATAGTACCAGAACTGGTTTTTTTCTGATAATTGAGAGGCTAGCGCGGGCGAAGAAAAAACGCAGAGCGCCGAGAGCTCTGAATCACAAGCTTCGCGTTGCTGGGAGAGGCTTTCACCACTCGGATCTCACCCTCGCTGCTCCTTGCGCATGCGCGACTGTGACGCAGCGCGGCGCGTCGTCTGCTTCCCTGGGCGCCGCGGTAGCCGCGGCCCCAAAGCCATTCGCGGTGTGGAGGCATCAGATTCCACGCCGGCGTCAACGAATATGCATAGGAGGTGAGCGTTGCCTGATCAAACACAACAGCAGTGACGAAGGTCTACGCCGAGACCTCCCCGTTTCTCAGCGCCGCTGCGCTAGCATCTATTTTGCTTCCATGCATTTATTTGCGAAGAGCGTGGCACTCAGCCTCTCTCCTCCAGAACAGCGCGCTGGATAAGTAGCCTTGGAAAATAACTCTGTACTCTTTGTATGCCTCGTAGTTGGTGGTAGAGCAATGCGAACACCTGCTCGCACAGTTCTTAGCGGCCGTAGCCGATGATTCGCATTGAATTTCGATTATGTTTTGGCTGTCGAAATTAATCGGCAGAGTGGCGCTATGAATCTCTGAATAGAGCGGTTAGAGGCTGTGCCCAGAGGCTGTACCAGAGGAGAAGACCGGATTGCTGAAGATGTACGTGTACGGCGAGACTTGTGCACCTGTGGCTATCCTCTACACGTCATGGACTCTGTACAGCGTCAATTTGAACGTCCCAGGCTGCAGGCAAATGCCGCAACCCAGAAACGAGCCGCGATTCCCTATGTCCCTGGCGTCAGCAAACCTTTGGCGCGCAGATTACGGTCATACGATGTGAAGACCGCGCATGCACCCGCTCGAAAGCTGAGGAGTCAGCTTGTGCACGTCAAAGATAAACTGAAGGAGGAAAAGTTCCCAGGTGTTATTTATTCGATCCCATATGCGGACTGCCCGTCTGTGTACATTGGCGAGTCGGGTGACTTTGAGCGGAGACTGCGTGACCACACGAATGACGTCAAAAACCGGCGCGCAGATCAAAATGCGCTTGCCGAACACTCAGTATCCGCCAAACGCAACATAGACTGGGCAGAGGCACGTGTGATCGAATAAGAAAAGGGCAAGATATCACGCCTCTATCTGGAATCGCTGATTATTCAGACGACAGCGCATACGCTTAATCGGAATGACGGGAACTTGCCCCCAATCTATGCCAGGTGCCTGGGTTCGCTCTTGCGCCGTGTATAAAATGGACAACGCAGCTACGTTCTGCCTCATTGTGAACAAGGCTCCCGTTGGGGAGCCGAAACGTCATCTCATCTTTTCTTTTGGTCGGCGTTTTCAAATTTCGTCATGCTAATTGTGCCGCGAGCCACGCGCTCCGTGTTGGAATTTTTTTTTGTCGTATTTGCTTCAGTGTCTTTAATACCTTCAAAGCCGTTCGCGGTGCACGCCGTATCCTAATTTTAGAGTGTGCTTTAAAAACTGACTCGACGACGCAAGGACAATGTCATTCTTAATGGAGAGCGAAAAACAAAAACAGAAGCTAGAAAGCAAAGGTGTATATGTACAGTAAGGTCCACTGTTAAAGGGAACAGGCGATCGCGCGACCTCCGCACTTCGCGAAGCGCTGCCTCCGAGAACTTGTGGGAATTGTCGGCACAAGATGCATGCGCAGTAAGCATAGTGGCTGGTCATTCCGCGCATGCGCCTGATGCCGCTTATTCTCGCCGCATCTAGGCGGCAGGGCTTCGTGAAGCGCGGAGGGCACGCGATCGCCTGTTCCCTTTAACAATGGACCGTAGTGTACATCTTTGCAATATATACCCTGTGTTTCAAGAAAGACAATAAAAATTTTTCAGCAACAGGCTTTTTTGGTTAAGAATATGGGTTTTACTGGGGCACAATTTTGAGCTGCCTTTTCGTTATTTCAGACAAATAATGAACAAAGCTTTCCCGTACGATCGCCAGTTTGGGCAATCAACGCGCACACAATAGGTTTTGCGTCAGTGTCCGTGAAATAATAGGTCGGTCTGTCGTAACGTCATCATTTGTGGATACCGAGTTTCGGCTTCGGCTTCCTGGTTTCAGCTTCTTAAGATACTTCTACTTGGTATTTTTAAAAACTGTATTTTGCACTGAAGCAAGGCCACTCTACAGAATGCGATGTGATTATGTTAATCCAAAATCTGGAAAAGAAACCACGGAGTAGACCCTTAATTCATTTTCTCGGGCGGGACCACTTTCAAACATACGGCTCCTCAGATTTTCAAATTTCGCGGTGCCCTATGATTGGTCCACGGCGTTGATGACGTCACGACCCTCTCGATCGTGTTTCTAATTCGCGGGGAATCCTTATACCACTACTGACGCAGCGGTGCAGATGTTAAGCGATGCTCCACCGCCCAGCAGGCGGCTGCTTAATTCAAACTCGACCATCGGTGCGGCTTCGGAGACCCAGGTCGCTCATCCCGAGCTCTCGTGGGGCTCATGCACAGCGCCACGGTGGGCAGGTGGCAACTGCACTGAGTTTATTCAAATGAATTTCCACTTACCAAGGGAAAAGGTGGGGGGGGGGAGGGGTGAGGTAGCTCACAACACCATAGGAGGCAGGTTGCCACGTGCCATGGTGGCCAGGTTGTCATGACGTCGCAAAGTCACGTGACTTCTCTCGACCAATCGGAGAATTGTGTGACCGAGAAGCCGGAAGATTTGAAGCGAAAGTTTCACTGCGCTTAGTAAAGCCAAGGTCACCGTGCTTGCGGATTTCACCTTCATTTGACCTTCAGATAAAGCAAAGGCGGGTTTTAAAGCGAAAGCTTTACTGCGGCATGTTCCGCAAGTTTCGCAGACCACGTCGCTTTGACCTTGAGCGACCTTCGGTTGCTCCAGAGCTGCGCCCAAACAGATAAATCAAAGGAAAGGAAAGGTGCATAACTGTCCCCTGGGAAAGTGGACACCTTACTCGCGCTTTAAGCTACGAAACCGATCAAGAGCCGGAGCTTCGAAAGCAAAGGAAAGGCGCATAACTGCCCCCCCCCCCTCCCGCCGAAACAGTGGACACCTCAGTCGTGCGTTAAGCTGCGTGGCGGTAGTGACAGATGTGCGCTGCACGGCTCGGAAATGACAACGTTGTGGCAGAAACGCGGCACTGAAGCCATAGGCCGTCGGCGTTCATTTCGTTCAGTGGCGTTTAGCAACGTATTAAACTGCGATGATTTGAAGGAAAGGTGCGCATAACTGGCTCCCTGGGTCAGTGGACGCCTGAATCGCGCTTTGAGGTACGGGGGTGGGCCTGCCACGGTGGCTCAGTGGTTGGGGCGCTCGGCTACTGAGTCGGAGTACCCGGGTTCGAACCCGACCGCGGCGGCAGCGCTTCGATGGAGGCGAAACGCAGAAGGCGCCCGTGTGCTGTGCAATGTCAGAGTACATTAAAGATCACCAGGTGGTCGAAATTATTCCGGAGCCCTCCACTACGGCACCTCTTCCTTCCTTTTTTCTGTCAGTCCCTCTTTTATCCCTTCCCTTACGGCGCGGTTCACGTATCCACCGAGATGTGAAATACTGCGCCATTTCCTTTCCCAAAAAAACAATTATTTTATATTACGTGGGGTGGTCAGAGAGAGATGTAGGCTGCAGGCGTTAGCGCTGACAGTGTTATAGCAGACATGCGGCACTGCACTAATAGGCCGCAGCGTTCACTGGGCGGGCCAACTCACGCGGTCAGCCATTAACTGTCACCTGCCAGAGGGGCAGGGTAGGCGCGCTGCCTATCCAGTGTCCGGAACGGACTCAACGTTACAGACGCCAAGCCGCGTACAGTTGCCCGATGCGCCACAGCTTTCGCTCTGTAACCAGGTTCACCGGTAGTTGAACCACAGCTAATTTTTTTGTGAGGCCACAACCTAAATGCTATCGCATCAGAAGTGCGTAACGTTAAATGATGTTTCAGGCTTCACTCGACAAGCACGTCTTATTTGCGAAAAGTTGCTGAGGCTCTCGGCACTTGTCAGAATCGGTCATGCGCATTTCCGAGGGACAAACTGATGACACTGACTACACTCTGTGTGTGGATGGACAGGCGGTTAAGGATGCCAAGGTATACTAAATAAAAAGAAATTACATCACATCAAAAGCACAACGCACAATCAAACACAGATGACCACGTGCGGGGGTGTGCGCTGAACTCTGGTATGAGTACCTCTCAGGGAAATGTAGTTTTCAACGAGGCTCTGTCGGCATGCGGGGAAGGTTGAGCCCTTCAACATTTTTCTGTGCATAAACCCAGCCAGGTAATACACAGTGCAGTCAGCAGCCTCTGGCTCTGCACATACCTCACCAAACGCTTCATCGCACTCAACCTCCGCGGCAACTAATCCATCCAGTTTGCATTTTAGCTGCTGAAGACGAGTCTCTTGTTTTCCGTCCATTTGGAACGCAAGCTTTAGATCAGCCAACGTAAGCATATGTGTTTCCCGAGCTTGCTCTACCTCGCAGTTCCCAAGCTTTGGTGGCTTGATCAGGCTGTACACTGAATGCATGTTATATAGCTGAAGAAATGTGGGTAAGGAGGGATGGTCATTCTGACCGCCTGCATGGCGGATTGTCCCAAAAAACGCTCTAATACATCCTGGTTAAATTTTCCAGTCAGTACGTACTTGAAGCCACACTGTTTGAGCAATCTTGTCAGCTCTAAAGCTGACAAAACTGTGACACGCAAGCCTGCTACAGTCTGCTCTGTCACAAAATGATCGCGAGATATCCTTCCGGCCATCACTTCCCCCTCCCACTTGTTGAGCCAGTACACGAAGGAGGCGAGAACTCTGAGATCTTTGCTGCCTGCACTGATGCCTTCTTTGGGATGATTGCGATTGAGTGCGCCAAACAGATCGTTAAATTTCAACGTGAATTCTACCGTGCCACTGTTTTCCTTTGCGAGTAAAACTCCAGCCCGCTGGCCACACTTCGACTGAACAGCTATGTAGCGAGTTTTACGCGCATCTTCTCCGTGTTCGACGGATTAATATGGGCATATGTGAGCTTGTGGCAAACACGGAAGTGTCCAGGCTGCTTTTGGTCTTGAACAAAAAGCTTATCATAGTGTGCCCATTGGACACGGCCACCAGGAAACTTTAGAACCTTTTGGGAATGCAGACGGTTGCGCACACACTTCATAAGATGCGCAGCATCCGAAAAGACAAATATGCTACGCTTGTCATCAACAGGGAGGAATGAAACAGCTTTTACCCATCACACAATACACAGGAGTGTATGACGGAAAATATAATAGCCAAAAAAAGACACGTGGCACAAAAACAAGCGCAGCGATCACTACCTCTCCTCCAAATGCAGTCGCCGGCACACACGCCGCCCATAAGCCCGCTGACCCCCTAATCTGCTAGCGCCATCTCACGACGCTCCCAGCAAACACGAGCCGACGGTCGACAACATCGCCTGCCGGAAAGGCGCTGTCGTGAGCCGAGCGCTACAGCGCTTTCAGTGTTTCTCACTAGATGGCGACAAAACACAACGCACTACGCGACTGCTCTGCGGCGGTACGGCCAACTATAAGCGTGACGTGGGTGCCCTTTACAGCGTACGAAACGTAGTGAGCGTTGCGTACGCAATGTCGCTACGTACGCAGCAACTAAAAGTGTCTAATTAGTAGGCTTATGTTGCGTAGAACGCTGAATCTTAATGCATCATCTGGAACAATGTGCGGCGAACAGTTGGCCCAAGTATTTTGCACGACACTCGGAAGAAATTGGCGCTACTTTGACACCAGCCAGGCAGGAGTATATAAACCGGATCGACATAGTTTGGTGTGGGTATGTGTAGACCAAACCTCCCGCTGTCACCTGCAGCTTCCTGCCATTCCCTTGCGGGATTTGGCGTGTATGTCCGGTTGCGGTTTACCGCGCCGTTCACGCTGCGCGAGCACCGTCGGTGTTTGCAGTGAACACTCCGCTTGAAATTTCGCGCCATCATGGTGTGATGGCTGCTGACTCGGAGATGTACCACCTCGGCGGCGACGTCTTCTTTGAGGTTTCGGCCTCGGCGGGTGTTTGCAAGGGAGGAGTGCGAGACTTGACCTCCGCACACCAATTATTTTCTTGGCGGGGACCGCCAAAGATGATTTCTCGCCATCATGGTGTGATGGCTGCTGACTCGGAGATGTACCACCTCGGCGGCGACGTCTTCTTTGAGGTTTCGTGCCTCGGCGGGTGTTTGCAACGGAGGAGCGCAAGGCTTGATCTCTGCACATCAATTCTTTTCTTGGCGGGGACCGCCAAAGTTGATTTCTATCTTTATTGGCGCTTTGCTTAGCTTATTTAACCTATTTATCACCGACGCTCACGATGTATTCTCGCTTTCCTTCTTTACTGAGTTTCCTCCCAGCTCTTCAGATGCACGGAAAAGCGGCAATACCACCGAACGCATAACCGCTTCCCTTGACACCGACAGCGATGACTCTTCCGACTCTGATTTCGCCGGCGTCTGCTCTACCCAGCCTTGTGTGCCGCGCGGACCTTTCTCCGTGAGCCTGTCAGTTTTCCTTTCGTTGACATGTTTTGTAGTTTTGTTTTGTTGTGCAGTTTCTCTTTTGCCTTTTTATGATGGCGTCTTTCCGTTTCATTTCCTTTAACGCGCAAGGTTTTCGGCACCCCGACAAACAGCGGGAAGTCCTCCACCTTGCACGTGCGCATAGAGTTGATGTTTTGTTTTTGCAAGAGTGCAATTTTCGCTCTCCTTCTGATGTTTTGTCTTTTCGTTCGCGCTTCAATGTTGACGCCTATTTCTCCTTAACGGACTCACGTTGTTGTGGCGTAGGCGTCGTTTTTCTCTCGCCGGCCTATAGAGCAGGTGCTCACTGTACCTTTGGCGTCGAGGGGCGCGTGATAGTGGTGGACATTTTTCTCGACGGACGCACGATATTTACGCGCCAGTTACGCGCGGTGTGACGAACAAGTTCTTTCGGGGGATTGCTCCACACTTTCTTCAAAACATGCCCCACGTATTGCTTGGCGATTTCAACTGTGTTTTGGACACTCAACGCGACATCAGGGGGCCCGGCCAGGGTGCTTCCAACTACCACGCGAAAGAGCTTGGGAAGCTAGTGCGGTCGCAACGCCTAGAGGACGCGTGGGTCGCCCTCCACGGCGACCACTTTCAAGCCACGCGCGTCTGGGGCCAGAGCGCGAGCCGGCTAGACCGGGTTTACATCCCCTCCGCTCTGAAGCCTTGCTTGCTCCAGTGCGCAGTCCTGCCTTTCCCATCGGGCCGTAAGTTAAGCGACCACTTCCCCGTGTTGGTTGGCTTGCGAGCAGCGCCTGGCCGTTCAAACAACCCCCTGATGTGGCGCATGGATGCCGCGGTGCTCTTTGATGAACAGTGTCTTGCTGACATTCGCACTGAAGTATTTATGTCCGTTGCTGGTGTTGAGCGAGTGTCTCCCGCTGTTTGGGACGCGCTCAAGTGTGGTTGGCGCGATGTGCTCGTTCGCGCGGGAAAAGCGCGGCGCGTTCGCGTCACGACCGCGCTGAACGACACTCTGCGCCGCATGCGCATCGTCCGCGATGCCGGTACCCTTACTTTCGCGATGCGAGAGTATCTCGAGACGTTGCGCGTTCGATATCACCGAGTCCTTGCGGACAGTTCGCGCGCGTCCCTCTCTGCCTTTTCCTCTCGTTTGCCGCTCGACGATGACGCTGACCTCGGCCACGCCCGTGCCATTAGCCGTCGCGCTGAGAAAGGTAGTCGCGTGGAGGCGGTCGCGTTAGCGGACGGCTCCACGTCCTCCGACCCAGCTGTTAATGGCCGCGTTTTCGGCGAACACTTCGCGGCACTCTTTACGTCCAGAGGGCTCGATGAGCAAGAGGATTTTGAGGACGCCGTCGGCTCGTTTTGCGGGCCCCTCCCTCAGCTCCCTGAGGACGCTAGCGCGGCGCTCACGTCGCCCGTTACTTTAGACGAGGTTCGAGCAGCCTTACGCGCCATGAACCAGTCCACCGCCCCCGGCCCGGACGGACTAGTGGCCGGTTTCTATTCGGCTTTTTTCGAAGTCCTCGGCCCCTTGTTAGTTGACCTCGTAAATGTCCTTTTTGACAGCGGCTCCTTTCCTCCCTCGTTCAGTGTGGGCCGTGTTGTTTTTATCCCGATGGAGGGTGGCACTGCGTCTAGCCCTTCGGCGTGGCGACCCATCACCCTCCTTAACACCGATTACAAGCTCGTCGCCACCTTGCTTGTCCGGAGGCTGCGTGTCCACCTGCAGGACTTGGTCAGTCCCTACCAGTCCTGCGCGGTGCCCGGACGGTCGGTGTTTGCCTCGCTCACACTGACGAGGGATGTGTTTGAGTATGCCTGCTCCAAAGGGGTCTCGGGAGCCTTTGTCGCTCTGGACCAAGCGAAAGCTTTCGACTGCGTGGAGCATGGTTATTTATTCGCGGTACTCTGCGCTTTCAGTTTTCCAGAAGATTTTGTTGACATGCTCCGCTCTCTTTACGCAGGCTTCAATTGCCAGCTAGTTGTGAACGGCAGCATCGCCGCCTCTTTTCCAGTGACGCGGGGAGTGCGACAGGGGTGTCCGCTCTCGCCGGCCCTCTTCGTCCTCGCACTTGACCCGCTGCTGCGTAGAGTTGCAACGGAAAGGCGCATTCGGGGCTTCCCGTTGACCGGGCAGGAGACGGTCGTTGTCTCCGCGTATGCGGACGACATATCCCTCTTTGTACGCGACAGCGACAGTTTCAGCGCTTTCTTGGCCATTTTCTCGCAATACGCAGCTGTCTCCGGAGCGCAGTTAAACACGACCAAAAGCCACGCCCTCCGCTTCGGCCAGTTCAGAGGTTCTCTGCCAGCAGACGTTCCCTTTGTGAGCGCGGTGCGCGTTCTCGGCGTGCTCTTCGAACCTACCGGGGTTTCTCCCCGCGTTTGGGACGACGTCGTCTCGCGAGCCACACGCGCTCTCTCCGACGCGGCGCGTTTCAAGCTGTCGCTGCACGCGAAGGTCGCCGTGGTTAAAACACGGGCGTGCGCTTTTGGCTTTTACGTCGCGCGCGTCGCGACGATCCCGCGTCGAGCGGCGGATCGCCTCGCGTCCCTAGTGGGGACTTTTGTGTGGGACGGCAGTACGCCAAGTGTTGCCCGCCACCTCCTACACCTTCCGACGAGCAGGGGAGGCCTCGGTCTTCCCTGCATTCCGACTGTGGCGCGAGTGCTCGCGTTAAGGTTAGTCGAGGCCTTGCTGGCGAACGATTCCTATCCGGGCCGCTCGCTCATGCTTTATTGGTTAAGTACGGCACGGCGCGCTTTTGTACCCGGGCAGCACTTGGGCCCACAGGCGGAGAGGCCTTTGGCCTTTTACCGCGCTGTCGCAGGCATGAAACAGGCGCTTGACGCCGACCTCCCCGACGTTGACGCAAACTCGTGGCATGCTCTAGGCTGTCGGCAGACGACCAGCGCGCGACAGCTGCCTCCAAGTGGCGCGCTTGGGCGAACGGTCGGCTGCCGCACGAATTGCGGGACTTTGACTGGCTCAGGCGCTGGGGTGTCCTCCCAACGCGCCAGCGTCTAGCCAGGTGGGGCGTTGTGCCAAATGCAGAGTGCGCCAACTGTGGGGCTCCCGAGAGCCAGTCGCATGTCTTTTTCGAGTGCGTTGTTGCCAAAACCATGTGGCGCCTTGTGTACAGACTATTTCAAGTGCGCCAACACTCCCGTGGCAGGCGGCGCCGTGGCTGCTTCGAGCAGCTTGTGTACATTGCAGTGCTGTTTGTTTTGTGGCGGCGTAGGTGCCTCGCCGAGGCGCGCCGCACTCCCGCCCGTGCCATGTACCCGGCCTTGCAGAACCTGCGTCTCGTCGTCTGGAAATACCTGTCTGAACGGCTCGAAACAGATGGCGAGGAGCGGTTTCTCCGACGCTGGCACACGCGCTTCTATGTCGTTAGCGAGGGTAGGCTCGAGATGCCTCTCATGCCCTACTAACCCCCTCCCCCCCCCCCCCCGCTTTGAGTTTATGGGCCTTTTCGGCTTGTTTTGTATGAATGTGTGCCCCCCCCCCCCCCCCCCCTACTGTTTTCGTTATCATATGTACCCCTGCGCTCTGTGTTCGTTTAGAAACGATTAGCAGGGCACACTGGGTTTTCGCCTTCTTTGCTGTGAAATTGTAGGGGAGACTTAGTCACTCCCCCCTCCCTTGTTGCAATGTTTTTAGTTTTGTATATGGAGCGCACAGCATTTTGTGTTCTGTTTTGTATGGTCCCTTAAGGGACGTCATGTATGTTCTGTATGTATGTAAGTACACAATAAATTCTCTTTGTGTACCTCCTGCCATTCCCTTGCGGGATTTGGCGTGTATGTCCGGTTGCGGTTTACCGCGCCGTTCACGCTTCGTGAGCACCGCCGGTGTTCGCCGCGAACACTCCGTTTGAAATTTCGCGCCATCGTAGTGTGATGGCTGCTGACTCGGAGATGTACCACCTCGTAGGACCTACAAGAAATCCATGGCGACGACGTCTTGTTTGAGGTTTCGGCCTCGCCGGGTGTTTGCAACGGAGGAGCGCAAGGCTTGATCTCTGCACATCAATTCTTTTCTTGGCGGGGACCGCCAAAGTTGATTTCTATCTTTATTGGCGCTTTGCTTAGCTTATTTAACCTATTTATCACCGACGCTCACGATGTATTCTCGCTTTCCTTCTTTACTGAGTTTCCTTCCAGCTCTTCAGATGCACGGAAAAGCGGCGATACCACCGAACGCATAACCGCTTCCCTTGACACCGACAGCGATGACTCTTCCGACTCTGATTTTTTTATTTCTTATTGAGAAATTTGTAGCAAAATACAACTTTGCCGTGAAGTCGAGGCTAAAGGTGACGTACAAACAGTGCTGCCAACACTAGGGATTTTATCCTAGATCTAGAGAATTTGGACGTTGTTTAGGGGAAAAAGGGTTTTTTGTATAATCCAGAGAAATTTAATTTGCTAGGAGAGTTTTTTGTTTCTCTCTCAAATTGGGAAGACAGTACAAGCCTTTCGTTGTTTTTTCTCCACAACTGACGGAGGCTCGCACAACACCGCCGCGCACTCCAGCCTGTTTCACATGCAAGTGAAAATGCTTTGTTGCTGCGGCGCAAAAGCTGTTTAGAGCCATCGCGGCGGCTCCAGCAGTCAGAGCGGCGATTCTTCCAGCAAGTTATAAATTTTTTGCAGCACTGCACTGCTCAGTTCTCAGTCGTTTGCATGCGAACCAGCCTTCACACGTAGGTAATCGGACGTGTATGGTCCATGACGCGGCCAGTGACACCCGCTGCTGTGATCTGGCGGGCCACCGCCTTCCCTCAACAGGCGCGCCCCTTCCTCACGCTGTGTTTGGAGCTCGCTGCACGACGTGAAATTCCTATTTAGCAAGCATATCTGCATGTTTATTGTAATAACTAGGAAAGAACAAGGGCGTCATTTTTGTTTGAGAAAGGAGCGCCTTGCTGGTCCAACTAGGGGAACCATTCCTAGTTCTGCCGCCGCGTTGGCTCAGTGGCTATGGTGCTCGGCTGCTGACCAGGAAGACGCGGGTTCGATCCCGGGCCTCGGCGGTCGAATTTTGATGGAGGCGAAATTCTAGAGGTCCGTGTACTGTGTGATGTGAGTGCACGTCAAAGAACACCAGGTGTTCGAAATTTCCGGAGCCCTTCACTATTTCATCCTTCATATAGCCTGGGTCGCTTCGGGACGTTAGACGCCCCAAAACCATAATTTCTAGTTACACCACGACGAACAAAGTGAGTTGAGGCGCACAAAAGTTGAAACAGTCATTATTTAATTGGCACATTGTTTAATCATTGTTTTAACTGACTCAAATTGCAGCATGCTAAGTCCGCCACCGTCTAGAGCAGCTGCAGCAGATGGAGAAGCAGCTTTTATGTCGCAGTTTCCTGACATTCCTCAAGCGACCGCCAGTCATTTTGCACATGGTATCCTTCGGCTGAAGTCGAAACCTACACAACGTGAGGAAAAAAATTCAGTTAATTCCACATGCCGATGCATGTTTACTAATATCTTGCGTACAGTGAAAAGAAAAACACATACACGATATAGAGCCGTTGATTTGTAATATCCAAAGAGCGCTATACGGTTTATCTTGTAGCTTCATTTAGAAGTTCTTCATTTTAGATCCTTCATTCAAATTTAGAGCTAATTTGCTTATCAACGACTGGTAATAGTGTAGCTGCATGATAAAACGTGCTACTGAACTACGCATAAATATATTTTTTTCTCAATTGAACGCTATTTTTCGTACCTAGGGAAATCTAGAAAATATTGTTTTTGGAAATTGGGGGAGAACCGGCGCTGGAGGTTGGCAGCACTGCGTACAAGTCCCCTGACTGGGAATTCGGCCCCGCCGTGCAACACAGAAAAGGAGACACAGAGCAGCACACACACAAAAAGAAGTCGGTCAACAGGTCGCGGATATAATACTTCGATAAACGAAGAGCAGTAACACAGAAAATGCAACCATTTGCATGCAACAATCGAACAGATTCAAGAAGATTTAGGGAGAGAACACTGCGCCAACTTAGGGCCATAATCGCACATTTTCCAATAAGTACAACTTTGACGTTCCTCTGAAGTTTGACAATGAGGTTGATTGTTCTAGAAGATCAAGTATGTCAGGGTAACTGTTCAAAAAGTTTGGGATTCGCCACTTTAATAACTGTACTCCAGACCCGGTCCTTATTCGAGGTTTCAGAAAATTCACATTTCGGAAAACGTAGCGAGGATCTGTGTTAAGGAATGTGTGTAGAAGCGCAGTAGAATGAGTTTTGAATAGTCCGCATATAAATTCGGATAGTCGTTGATTTTAGAGGGCTGTAATGCTTAATGTGTGAGCTTTTTAAAGTATAAACAGAATCATATCTAGAGAAGTTGAAAAATGAAACGAAGACCTTTCTCCATGCTTGTTTTTGTACCAGCTTCCCATACCAACCAGCAGCACTGCACACGAGACTGTACAACAGAAAAATACAGTTGTTTTTTCAAGTACTCTGTGAGTTAAAAATCCGCAATAATGTAATTTGACCATCTTTGAAAGTTTTTTTTTTTAAATTCGACCCTCAAACGGTTAAGATGGCAACCACTGGACTAGAATTCGTGTCATAACGCATAACGCTGAGACCCGCAATGCGAGAAGTAGATCTTAACGCTCTAAAATATGGTGACACTTTATCAAGCGTCCGTATGACGCTCACAGCAATCCGAACGCCGCCACATCAGACAATCCTCCTAATGTCGTTCGTCCGTATATATTCGCCATTGGCCGACCTCCATGTGGCGTCGGTTTTCCCAACATTTGTACCAAAAGTGTGGCGCAGCCGTTTGTCGTACAGCGCTAAGGGTGGTGTCATTTGCGTGTGGTGTCAAAGAACTCATTGGCCGAAATAAACTGAGTTCGAAAACCGCAACCAAACGTCCACGTCTTGTGTCCACGACATGCGAACTCGGCCAACTTCATCGCCGTGCAGAGAGAGGTGCGAACGCTCGCGGTCTGGTGCGCAACCAATACGCAAACACAAATTTATCCATTCATTTATTCAAATGCCTTAAGGGCCCACTGGTTCATTACATATGGATGGGGGGGGGGGGGGGGGCATAAATCAGAGCACAATTTTTCAAAGACGAAACACCATTTCAGGAGGTTAATACGGCAAGTTGAGAAACAACAGAACAACTAAAACACTGTTACAAAAAATGCACAAACAGCAAAGAAAGAGAACGTACTGGTTTGCGAGCAAGTGATATAGAAAGCAAATCTTGTTACTGAACGAGCTGGGATTCCAAGTAAGTTAGCAGTTCGGACTGCAATGAGGAAAACTGGGTTATAGTAGCAATACCGGAGGGCAACTCATTCCATTCTTTTATTCACAAGGTGAAAGGCGAATTCTTGTACTTTTCCGACCGAGCGAAGATAGGGTTAACTTTGTAGGCATGATCGGTGCAAAAAGGCGAACAGCCGAATTAATATTTAGTGCTATGTCGTTAATATATATTAAAATAAAGGCGGACCTATTACTGAGCCTTGAGGGAAATTCGTAGAAAACAACTGTAAAGCATGTGCAAACATTACGGGTAAACAATGCACCCACGGAGAGTAAAGGTTTCGCATTCCCACACGAAAGCAGCCCTAGATGTCTCTGTCGCTTTTTAGGGGGGGGCATCGAGTATCGTTTAAAAATACACCATACTCTAAAAATGTATTTTCGGTGCCAATACTCCGATGCTTTTATTTTTGGGAAGCGTTGCTTAATTCCGATACACAAAATGTATCGAAAGATAATATCGCAGATACATGCGTCTTCAATACAGCCTATGCTTGGTCCCCTTACAAAAATGCTTCTGGAGACAGTGTAGGAGTTCTCACGAGCAGACTCAACATGCCGTGTTGAAATTGTGTTGGGACTAGGATGGCCTAGTGTCGGTGAATTATTGAAGCCGAGTTGAAACTCAACGGAAAAATGGCCACCTTGCTAGAGTTGAGCCTTATCAACAGAATTTCTGCATTGCTTTCTTGTTGAACGCGTGTTGAAGTTCCTGTTGTGATTCAAAACATGAGTCTGAATCTCGGCTGTGGTAAAGAAAAAAAATCCTAAGAATACATATTCGTATTGAGCCAGATAAACCGACTGCCGATGCAATTTTCGGACGTATGTTCACATTTATTGCTGCAGTTTCTCCTTAACGTGACGCTGACATCCCCAGTCACGTAGTGCTCCACACATACGCAAAAACACACACGTGTGTGTGTGCGTGTGTGCGTGCGTGCGTGTATGTGTGTGTGTGTTTATGGTTTATGGGGGTTTAGCGTCCCAAAGCGACTCGGCTATCAGGGACGCCGTCAGCACCCGAGCGCCGTAACCACTGATCCACCGCGACGGGTGTGTGTGTGTGTGTGTGTTTGTGTGTGTGTGTTTGTGTGTGTGTGTTGTGGTTTATGGGGGTTTAACGTCCCAAAGCGACTCGGGTACGAGGGACGCCGTTAGTGCCCGAGCGACGTAAACACTGAGCCACTGCGACGTGTGTGTGTGTGTGGTTTATGGGGGTTTAACCTCCCAAAGGGACTCGGGTATATGAGGGACGCCGATAGTACCCGAGCGCCGTAACCACTGAGCCTCCGCGACGGGTGTGTGTGTGTGTGTGTGTGTGTGTGTGTGTGTGTGTGTGTGTGTGTGTGTGTGTGTGTGGTTTATGGGGGTTTAACGTCCCAAAGCGACTCGGGCATGAGGGACGCCGTTTGTACCCGAGCGCCGTAACCACTGAGCCACCGCGACGGGTGTGTGTGTGTGTGTGTGTGTGTGTGTGTGTGTGTGTGTGTGTGTGTGTGTGTGTGTGTGTGTGTGTGTGTGGTTTATGGGGGTTAACCTCCCAAAGGGACTCGGATATATGAGGGACGCCGTTAGTACCCGAGCGCCGTAACCACTGAGCCTCCGCGACGGGTGTGTGTGTGTGTGTGTGTGTTTGTGTGCGTGTGTGTGTGTGTGTGTGTGTGTGTGGTTTATGGGGGTTTAACGTCCCAAAGCGACTCGGGCATGAGGGACGCCGTTAGTACCCGAGCGCCGTAACCACTGAGCCACCGCGACGGGTGTGTGTGCGTGTGCGTGTGTGTGTGCGCGTGTGTGTGTGTGTGTGTGTGTGTGTGTGTGTGTGTGTGTGTGTATACACAGGGTGTTACAGGGAAGATTTTAAATAACTTTAAAAAATAGCTGTTCGGATGTCAAATTATTTTTATTGCACGAAGTGATCAGTGGTGTAGACGGCGCTATAAAATGGGTTCCGTGTGCTATTGAAGAAAACAATTACCTAATTTTCGTTATTTAACTTTTTAGTTTTAGCGGTTCAATGTCTGTTTGTAATTAGGAAATTGTAGAGGATCGTCAGTCAACCCGATATCCTTCGTTAGACGTAAGAAAATGTAATTGCGCCCAGTACTACAATGCTCAGAATCTCCGTGCCCTCCAGAAGCGCGCAACGGGCTCCGTGCGGCAGCTGAGCGCCGCGAAGTCACGCCCCGTGTTGACGTCACTCGCAGTTGTACATGTCACACGCAGACCGCGCTTTATCTTAGGCCCGAACAGCGGCTATAGCGACGTCGTGTTCATCATCTGCTGGGGCCTCTTCGCGCGCACAAATGTGACTTGTCATCGCGAGCGCCGAGTGCGGCCGCGACCTGCGATCCCGCGAATGCATTGCCCGTCGCGAAATGGTTTCGCCTTGTGGAACCTCCGAGGTCGTTTTTGAAGAGCCTTTTACGGCTTCTGCGCTCGAAATGAGTTATCGATTTCGCAAAACACAGCCAAACATAGACTGTGGTCGCAGTCATGAAACATTTATTTGTGCAGGAACGCTGAGGGGCTCAGAGCAAATGCTCAAAACGGTGGCCTTGCATGCCAATGCATAACTGCGCGCGATCTTTCACTGAACGCACACAAACGCACAAAAGGACGTTGGCCAGCGGTGCGGTGATTCTGGCCGTGAGATCCTGGGTGCTTGTTGGAGCCGTTTTATACACTTCACCTTTTACATACCCCCCCCCCCCCCCCCTCAAAAAAAAAAAGTCCTATGGGGTCAAATCTGTTGACCTCGGTGGCGATGGAATGGGCCCGCCGCGCCCAATCCATTGCGGAGGAAAGTTCACGCCAAGAAAACGCACAGCACGAGAAGAATGTGTCCTTACAAAAATGCTTCTTGAGACAGCGTTGAAGTTCTCATGAGCAGACTCAACACGCCATGGTGAATTTTTGTTGTGACCAGGATGGGCTAGTGTTGGTGAATTATTGAGGCCGAATTGAAACTCATTGCAAAAGTGGCCACCGTGCTAGAGTTGAGCATTCTCAATGAAATTTCTGCATTGCGTTCATGTTGAATTCGTGTTGAAATTACGGGATTGAATCAACACGCCATTCTGAATCTTGGCTGGGGTAAAAAAGCAAAAAAATCCTGGGAATACATTCGTATTGAGCCAGATGGACCGACTATACCAATGCAATTTTCTGCGGTATATTCATATTTATTGCTGCAATTTCTCGTTATTGTGAAGCCGTCATCCCCTGTGACGTAGTGCTCCCCAGATAGGCACAAACACACAGACACGTGTGTATATGTATACATGCTGACACTCTAGCCTTACACATCCATCAAATAAAGAGCATGGAACAGTACTGCACACGAGGCTTTGAAGAAAATTTATTGAAAAAACGAAATACGCAGCTTACAAAGGCCTATATATGAGTCGAGGGAACAGAGGACACGGGCCGTGCTGAGGCAGCGTGGCACAAGAGGAAAAAGTCTCGAAATTCGAATTTACAAATATAGGCAATCACTTTGTATGAACGTCATTGGTACAAACTGAAATGAAGGGAAACGAAATGAAATAAACTCCCGCGGGAGCTCCGGCCACAAAGCACGTTTAATACTGTGCAGTAAGTGGTCCTTTGGGCTCACATGTATAATGAGAGACGTGGGCCTGCGAATTCGCAAGCAAAACAAAATTAGCAGTACAGGCCTAAATTTCCAACACACACTGCGGGCGGGCAGCTGAGAGAAAAGTCGCCTGAAGTGTGGCAAATGCATAGATTAGTATGCTGTCACTAGTGCCACGGTACCCTTTCCGAGTTGGATATGGCGGGTCGACCGCCTGCGGAGGAAGCTTTGCTCGCCAAGGGTAAAGAGTTGGCTATCTAGGTAGCCCCATAAAAGCGCCGAGAGACGCGCTAGCATCGGGAACATGAACCGACGGGGTTGCCACGAGTGTGCGGATACGTTCCTATTCTGCCAAAGGATCAGGCCGATGGAGCGCATCAAGAGTCGCTCGAACGCCCCGCGTGGTTTCCCTTCGCGCGACACAGGGATGGAAAAAGCGCGCGACACAGGGATGGAAAAAGCGCGCGAAGCCAAACGACGGAATGTCCTATCCACAACACACTTTTCAAGAATATGCGTTTGTGACTCGACCTGGCCACAGTTTACGCAGCGCGAGTCTGGAACCACACCCCAGGAGTGGAGCCTCTCTTTGGTGGGGAGGACGCCCCACTCGACGCGCCGCCGGAAATCCCTCACCACGTGCGGCAGATTGCTAAAATGGACTTCCACCCACTTCGGGTGGGGCGCGCACGTCTGGCGAATGTCTAGCGGTAACTCGGAAAAACAAATGGCCTCACAAAGCTTGGATGAAGTCATGTCGCGCCAAGCTCCATCTGGAAACATCTCTTGCAACTGCGTATACATGCGTGCCGAGGCGGCGTAGAAGGCAAAAGGAGTTAGCGCCGTTGGGGCGTTGTTCCCGAGACCACGCGGTACCAGGACCCGCCGCCTACTTCCGAGCCAGTATAGCAGTAAAGGCCGCCTAACATAGTCCAACTGGTCCACAAGTTGTGCTGTTTATTGGACGCACAGCACCCGGTAGAAGGTAACTGGACACGGAATACTCCAGCCGCCATTCTCGCGGGCGAGGCGAAGGTGGGTACGTGAGACGAGCTCTGTCTTGCCTTCCCAAAACCAGCTGAAAACCAAGGTATTAAGCTCACGAATGACAGGAGTGGGAGGCAGTGCCACACGTGCCCCAAACCAGAGTTTAGAGCACAGGACATTCTTCACAAAGTACGCCCTCTCCGCCAACGGCAAGGGAGACGCTGATACCGCGGCCACTTGCTGATGCACGGTGCTCAGAATCCGCTGCCACGTGCGCGGAGAAACGCCGCCCGCCCAGAAAGTCACGCCAAGAATGGTGACGTGCTCGGTGAGGGCAAGAACCCCCGGCAACGAGTCAACGGGGCGTCCGAAACACAGCGCCTGACTTTTACAAGAGTTCAACTTGCCGCCAGAGAGAACGGCGTACTCAGCATACTCGCGCTAGAACCTCAGGCGGCTGTCTGTATCGCGTAGCAGCAGGGTGACGTCATCTGCGTAGGCAACGACTTTGACATGCGTGGCGCCCGGCAGCGGCAGTCCGCGTATCCCAGCGGAGCCCTGCATGCGTCGCAGCAGTGGGTCTATCGCGAGGGCGAACAGGACGGGCGAGAGCGGGCAGCCCTGCCTGACACGCCGCGTGACGGGAAAGCTCGGCGTGGGAACGCCGTTAAGCAAGATGTCCGCCGTTGTCGTCGCGCATAACTGTCCTAACAATGTGATCCAGCCAGCTGGGAAGTTATAACACGTGAGCACTTAGAACAGATAGGCGTGTTCTAGGCGGTCAAACGCCTTCTCTTGGTCCACGTTGACTACAGCACCGCTACCCTCGCGGTTGTTGATGTTAGCAATCAGGTCACGAATAAGGCTCAACGGAGTGAAGACTCACCAGGGTGGAAATTTGGGCAAGTCGGTATTGATCCATAACATAAGAGAAGCTCAAAACCAGGACGACGGACAAAAGGGGAGAGAACACACACCAACAACACAGGCGCTAGTGAAGACACTGCGGCCCGGAACGGAGCAAAATTGGTGGGAGCTAATTAGCTTCGGAGGAAAGCGGTTGACTCGGGCGACAAGCAGGGCTGCGAGGATCTTATAATATAAGTTAAGCAGCGTAATAGGTCGCCAGCCTGACGGATTGCGCCTGTCTGCACCGGATTTTGGGAGCAGCGTTATACGACCGCGGCCAAAAGAGCGCGGGATAAATTCTCCTTTGAAAACAGCATGCAAAGTCGCTACAAGAGCATGTTGGATGTGGGACCAAACCACTCTGTAGAATTCTACTGGAATGCCGTCGGTTCCCGTGGATGTGCCAGAGTTCATCCTGCGCGCAACTTCCCACACTTAGCTGCTTGTGATTGGGCGCATGATTGATTGCGCTTCCTCGTCGTCTAGCCGCGGGAGATCGAAGGCGAAACAAGCCATGCGCTTGACAAATTCGCGGCCTGCACCATATTGCTCGCGGCAAAACAGTTCCGAGAAGAAATTCCAAAACATGCGCTCTACATCGCGCCGTTCAGAGCTCTCCCATCCGTCCTCGCAGAACACTGACGAGACGTGTGACGACACTTTCCCCGTCGCCCCTGCATCACGTGCAAGGCGCAAGACATCTGGGTTCCAAATGGGGCGGTGGTGGGCCACCGAAGCAACCGCGGCGCGCGACTGCTGACATAAAAGTCGCGAGTACCGTTAGCGCTGAAATTGGAGGTACGCTGCAAGCGTGACGGTGCAAGTTAAGTTAAAGAAGATAAGCTTGTCTTCTTTTGCCTCCCAGTGGCTAATAAAACTCGCCGCATTTGTGTTTGTCACCTTTGGCCATTTCATAGCTTACAACGCCCGGCGCGTTCGCTGCAACTAGCACTCTCACGCTTGCAGACTGGCTCGCGTGGGCGCCGCAACCACCGTTGACATATCGGCCTGCCGGTGCATTGCGGTCGTCGCGCCTTGCCAGCAGCTGATTTCGTTCACTCAAGCCACGGTTGAGAGCAGCACAATCGTGGCGCGCGAGTGCGCTAGTCACGTGACTTTTTTGTATTTCGCGGGCTTTCTTTGGAGCTCGGAAAAAAGATACACGTGAGGCTTTCTTTATCGCAAATCAATGGAATGGGCGTTTCTGAAGGTGCTCTCCAACTTTGGTATTCACATTTGCTGTCTAAAGTCAATATTTACGCGTTTAGAAAAATTATCTTAATTGCTAATTAATTAATTGCAAAACTAAAAATTCCCTATGATGCGCAAGCCGGTTGGTAGACGTATGTAAGTAGTTTGCCTGGCCTACCTCAAATATTTCATTTTTTAACCCTTGGCTAAAGTTAGCGTGGACACCCTGTATACCAGGTGTTTCAAGAAAGACTATCAAAAATTTGCAGCAACAGGCTTTTTTGGGTAAGAATATGGGTTTTACTGGGCAGAATTTTGAGCTGACTTTTCGTTATTTCAGACAAATAATAAACAAAGCTTTCACGTACGATCGCAAGTTTGGGCAATACACGCGCACACGATAGGTTTTGCGACAGTATCCGTGAAATAATAGGACGGTCTGTCGTAACGTCATGGTTTGTGGATACCGAGTTTCGGCTTCGGCTTCCTGGTTTTAGCTTTTTTAAATACTTCTACTTGGTATATTTAAAAACCGCATTTTGCACTGAAGCAAGGCCACTCTACAGAATGCGATGTGATCATGTTAATCCAAAATCTTCAAAAGAAACCACGAAGTAGACCTTTACTCCATTTTCTCGGGCGGGCCCACTTCCAAACATACGGCTCCTCAGATTTTCAAATTTCGCGGTGCCTTACGATTGGTCCACAGCGTTGATGACGTCACGACCCTCTCGATCGTTTTCCTAAATCGCGGGGAATCCTTATGCCATTACTGACGCTGTGGTGCAGATGTTAAGCGATGCTCCACCGCCCAGCAGGTCGCTCGTCCCGAGCTCTCGTGGGGCTCATGCACAGCGCCACGGTGGGCAGGTGGCAACTGCGGTGAATTTATTTAAATGAATTTCCACTTACCACGGGAAAAGGGGGGGGGGGGGTAGGTAGCTCACAACACCATAGGCAGGTTGCCACGGGCCATGGTGGCCAGGTATATTGTCATGACGTCGCCAGGTCACGTGACTTCTCTTGACCAATCGGAGAATTTTGGGACCGAGAAGCCGGAACTTTTGAAGCGAAGGCTTCACTGCGCTTGGTAAAGCCAAGGTCACCGTGCTTGCGGATTTCACCTTCATTTGACCTTCAGATAAAGCAAAGGTGGGTTTTAAAGCGAAAGCTTTACCACAGCATGTTCCCAAAGTCTCACAGACCACGTCGCTTTGACCTTGAGCGACCTTCGGTTGCTCCAGAGCTGCGCCCAAACAGATAAATCAAAGGAAAGGAAAGGTGCATAACTGTCCCCTGGGAAAGTGGACACCTTACTCGCGCTTTAAGCTACGAAACCGATGAAGAGCCGGAGCTTCGAATGCAAAGGAAAGGCGCATAACTGCCCCCCCCCCCCCCCCCCCGGAACAGTGGACACCTCAGTCGTGCGTTAAGCTGCGTGGCGGTAGTGACAGATGTGCGCTGCATGCGGTGGCAATGACAACGTTGTGGCATAAACGCGGCACTGAAGCCATAGGCCGTCGGCGTTCATTTCGTTCAGTGGCGTTTAGCAACGTATTAAACTGCGATGATTGAAGGAAAGGTGCGCATAACTGGCTCCCTGGGTCAGTGGACGCCTGAATCGCGCTTTGAGGTACGGGGGTGGGCCTGCGACGGTGGCTCAGTGGTTGGGGCGCTCGGCTACTGAGTCGGAGTACCCCGGTTCGAACCCGACCGCGGCGGCAGCGCTTCGATGGAGGCGAAACGCAGAAGGCGCCCGTGTGCTGTGCAATGTCAGAGTACATTAAAGATCACCAGGTGGTCGAAATTATTCCGGAGCCCTCCACTACGGCACCTCTTCCTTCCTTTTTTCTGTCAGTCCTTCTTTTATCCCTTCCCTTACGGCGCGGTTCACGTATCCACCGAGATGTGAAATACTGCGCCATTTCCTTTCCCAAAAAAACAATTATTTTATATTACGTGGGGTGGTCAGAGAGAGATGTAGGCTGCATGCGTTAGCGCTGACAATGTTGTAGCAGACATGCGGCACTGCAGTAATAGGCCGCAGCGTTCACTGGGCGGGCAAACTCACGCGGTCAGCCATTGACTGTCACCAGCCAGAGGGGCAGGGTGGGCGCGCTGCCTATCCAGTGTCCGGAACGCACTCAACGTTACAGACGCCAAGCCGCGTACAGTTGCCCGATGCGCCACAGCTTTCGCTCTGTAACCAGGTTCACCGGTAGTTGAACCACAGCTAATTTTTTGTGAGGCCACAACCTAAATGCTATCGCATGAGAAGTTCGTAACGTTAAATGATGTTTCAGGCTTCACTCGACAAGCACGTCTTATTTGCGAAAAGTTGCTGAGGCTCTCGGCACTTTTCAGAATCGGTCATGCGCATTTCCGAGGGACAAACTGATGACACTGACTACACTCTGTGTGTGGATGGACAGGTGGTTAAGGATGCCAAGGTATACTAAATAAAAAGAAATTACATCACATCAAAAGCACAACGCACAATCAAACACGGATGATCACGTGCGGGGGTGTGCGCTGAACTCTGGTATGAGTACCTCTCAGGGAAATGTAGTTTTCAACGAGGCTCTGTCGGCATGTGGGGAAGGTTGAGCCCTTCAACATTTTTCTGCACATAAACCCAGCCAGGTAATACACAGTGCAGTCAGCAGCCTCTGGCTCTGCACATACCTCACCAAACGCTTCATCGCACTCAACCTCCGCGGCAACCAATCCATCCAGTTTGCATTTTAGCTGCTGAAGACGAGTCTCTTGTTTTCCGTCCATTTGGAACGCAAGCTTTAGATCAGCCAACGTAAGCATATGTGTTTCCCGAGCTTGCTCTACCTCGCAGTTCCCAAGCTTTGGTGGCTTGATCAGGCTGTACACTGAATGCATGTTATATAGCTGAAGAAATGTGGGTAAGGATGGTCATTCTGACCGCCTGCATGGCGGATTGTCCCAAAAAACGCTCTAATACATCCTGGTTAAATTTTCCAGTCAGTACGTACTTGAAGCCACACTGTTTGAGCAATCTTGTCAGCTCTAAAGCTGACAAAACTGTGACACGCAAGCCTGCTACAGTCTGCTCTGTCACAAAATGATCGCGAGATATCCTTCCGGCGACCACTTCCCCCTCCCACTTGCTGAGCCAGTACACGAAGGAGGCGAGAACTCTGAGATCTTTGCTGCCTGCGCTGATGCCTTCTTTGGGATGATTGCGATTGAGTGCGCCAAACAGATCGTTAAATTTCAAGGTGAATTCTGCCGTGCCTTTAACATTCTCCAGTCCCACTGTTTTCCTTTGCGAGTAAAACTCCAGCCCGCTGGCCGCACTTCGACTGAACAGCTGGGTAGCGAGTTTTACGCGCATCTTCTCCGTGTTCGACGGATTAATATGGGCATATGTGAGCTTGTGGCAAACACGGAAGTGTCCAGGCTGCTTTTGGTCTTGAACAAAAAGCTTATCATAGTGTGCCCATTGGACACGGCCACTAGGAAACTTTAGAACCTTTTGGGAATGCAGACGGTTGTGCACACACTTCATAAGATGCGCAGCATCCGAAAAGACAAATATGCTACGCTTGTCATCAACAGGGAGGAACGAAACAGCTTTTACCCATCACAAAATACACAGGAGTGTATGACGGAAAATATAATAACCAAAAAAAAAACACGTGGCACAAAAACAAGCGGAGCGATCACTACCTCTCCTCCAAATGCAGTCGCCGGCACACACGCCGCCCACACGCCCGCTGACCCGCTAATCTGCTAGCGCCATCTCACGACGCTCCCAGCAAACACGAGCCGACGGTCGACAACATCGCCTGCTGGAAAGGCGCTGCGTTCAGACACCTAGTATTATGGTCTCTGGAAGGGGTAGTGTGACGGGCGCCAGCGAGGGAGTGCTCAGTTTAGCGATGAAGTGCCTAGGTGGCGCCACTACTAGGAGGGGAGCTAACACCGGTTCAGCGCAAGCACGGAGAGCTCCGCCACCGCGTTTCTGCCAAAGTACCCGATTTCTGGGCGTTAATTCTGCATTTTTTTCGCATATTCGGCATAATAAATTGTCGAACAGCTACACTTGATGGCGTGAGATATGTACTAGGCCGATAAGATCGCGTGTAGCCGGCCACGTAGCTCTCACTTGCGTAGCGTGTTTGGGGCACGCAAAAATAAACAGGCACCCTTCCCAGACAACACTGAAATATCCTGAGGACATACTGAGGATGTTTTTCTGAGGACATTCTTTATCCTCAGGACGTCCTCAAATGATCCTCAAAATGTACTGAAAAGGTCCTCGTGTCCGGCCTCAGGACATCCTCAGAACAGCCTCGGAAGGATATTATATGATGTTTTGAGTACATTCTGAGGAGGTTATAGCTGGTCAAGCTGCATTGAAAAAATGCGAAAAATTCATGAAAATCATTTATTTGCTGAGCTCTTCAGTTGCTTCACTGCTGTTTGCCGCCATCCCTGTGTGCTGTGCCGGTCTTTTTACGTCTCTTCTGAGCTGCTGTCTTCTGTGCTGCCTAAAGAAATATAAATGGAAAGTCAGCAGTTGATTATGTGCAATTCAGTTCAAGCATTCAAGCACGGAAGCAAAAAGTTCTTAATGCTACTAGTACAATAATGTGCTGCAAATATGACTTGTAATATTTGAACATACAAGTTACAACTTACAGTGCAACAGTGCCCTTCAGCATGAGCAACTGCCATAAAAGTTAATCAACGCAACATGTATCCCTGCTTCTACACCTAAACGACGGTACTGTTCTCCCGACATTTCGGAAAGGTCACTCGACTTTTTCGGAGTTTAGAGAGCTCGGAGAGAGTTCGGAGTTTACGAGTCGGAGAGCTTAGCTAAACCACTAAGCTCTCGCCGATGAAGGAAGTGAAGAAAAACACCTGTGGCTGCGGAGCACTTTCAAAAGCGACGTTGCAGCGGCATGCGACGACCCAGATTCTACTGCCACGTTTGAAGCTTACGTCGAAAGTCGCTATGCCCTCATCATCGCGTTCGTGATCCGCTTCAGAACCAACCTAGCCATCAACCTGAGAAAAATGGTCTTGACTGCAATCAGCGCTTGCATCTACAAAATCAATACTGCCCCAGGTTCAATGCCTTCGCTTCTGAAACGACTCCTCGACACGTCCTGTCTCGCAAAGAATGTTTGCTTACACACAGAATTCACACTCAAACTGGTTGCACTGTTTTGGCAATTGATCAGGATCAGCTTCGGCACACGCAGCGAGCACAGGCTAGCGTCAACGCTTCGTTTTCTAATGCGGCAACATTGCCGCGCATGACTATCGGCACATATCGTGAAAATATACAAAGGCATCACTCACTTTTCTTTGCGTGTATCCATGATTTGCGCACAACAACGCGCACGTGCGAGTCACTTGCGTCTTGCGTGAGTCGATGTTGTGGATGCAGGCTAGGCTTGGCTTGAATTCAAACTGGCCACACACAAAAATGATGATGGTGACTTTGCGGTCGGCATGCGATTTTATGACGAACGGAACGATTGATTCTATGAAAAACAATTTTTTATTGCGAAACTGCAAACTATTTATCGAAATTTGTCTACAAGCAACACACAGATGGGCTCCAAGCACACCAGAATTCAAGCCTGTGGCTCGGGCCCTTTCGCCAAAGGAAAAGCTAGCGGCATGGCTAGCGACACTGTTTACATCAACGTTTTTAGGAGGGCTGGAAACGATTAGCAGAAATGATAAGCACGATAACATCATCGCATAAAAGAACGGCATTCGTAACTGCGATCGAGACACCAGAACTCAACGATTTTCACAGGGCATCAACCAGCAGCGATGCGGGTTGTACGACGTTGCATTACCCGTGCCCGAATCGGAGCAGCCCAAACTTTTTTCTGTGTCGTTTGCACTTCGTGCGCAGCAAGAACGTCTTTACATTAAAAAGCCTGCATGAATGCGCAGCATTCTGAATGCGGTTACTCTTGTTTCCGCGCGCAGAAATTTGCGTACTAGGCTTGCTGTCGTTAACCAAACAAACCTTTTCTACATGAGGTTGTCAAAGGGAGAGAAACTGTTCAGACTAAAGACTAGCGCCGCGCAGTAATGCATCTGGAAAACTAGGACAGCATAGAGCTATATATTAGAATTCAAGTTACATGCATTATTTTGCTGGTGATTTTCATGCATGCGTGTTCGCAGATATGTCCTCGAGAGGACATTTTGAGGACCACGAACCCACCCGTATGACCTGAGGACATCGTTCTGAGGACGTTTCCAGGACAATCCAACCTAGGACATTATGAGGACATACTGAGGATGTTTTAGAAGCCTTGAGGACATTTGGACCATTTGAGGACGTCCTCAGGATGTTTGGTGTTGTCTGGGTTCCTTCCCGGGAGTTATCACAGCTGTTTATTCAGAGCAGTCGTTCATTAATGACGCTGTTTTACGCCTAGATATGATGCTAGAGACGCTGCTAATAGCCATCGAACTCGCGATTCATGTGTAGCAGCAAGGAAGGTTGTGCATGAGCAGGTGCCAACATTCGTACATTATTGAAACGGTGCTAAAACACGATCAAGAAACTTTAAATTTCAACACGCACAAACTTATTAGTCACACGTGATTAACGCAACCGTTATGCTACGCTTCAAAAGCCTTAGAATGGACACTGACAAACTATTATCGGGCTAGCTTACCTCGCCTAAGAGATTCTCAACTTTTTTTTTCAGCTTGTCTTTAAAGGGAAGTATTTCACAGCCAAGAACACTAATATTATTTATAAGCAGGAAACTTCAGAGAAACCATTGGATTCAGGAAAGCAGTTTGCTGAGCACATAAGTACACAGCAACACAAATTCATAAGCATGTTTCAGGTCAGTTTATTGCTCGCAGATATCAAGAATTGTAAAAAAAGAGAATAAAGGGCACTCAGTGGCATCTTCGAAGCTTTAAAACTTTTTGCCGCTCCCTCTGTGCAACCCTTTAATTATATTAAGAGCCTTGGTAAAGAAGTGCAGCCGTGTCACCACAAATAATTGTATGAATACTTCGGGGCGTCTGGAAACAGAGTGGACACGGCGTCATCTGTTAAACTCGGCCTATCCCGGGGTACTTCCACCACTTCGTCGTTTATGATGTGCTGATGAACAGGGTGAATGTTTGGGCGAGTTGGTTGCTCATGATGAAAAACTGTAGCGCTCGAGACGAGGACACAACGAAGACGACAACACAGCGCATGTGTTGTCGTCTTCGTTGTGTCCTCGTCTCGAGCGCTAAAGTTTTTCATCTATGAACTTTTCAAAATGCCGCTCACAAATGCCGCAGTTATCTGACAGCTCTTTATCTGCTCGCTTAATATTACGCGCCCACTGCTCTCTTCTCAAATTATCCTTTGGAGGCCGAAAGAGCGATGCCTTTGTAGGGCAATATTTGTAGCCGCTGGTGCAGCCGGGCACGAAGCAAGTCCGTGGCTTCGGCGGCATGGTTTGCTTCACAGCCGCGTTATACTACTGTTTCGAGCCACGGGTAAACAACGCACCTGCAAGACGACACTGAGGTCCGCACATTCAATCACACACACACACACACACACACACACACACACACACACACACACACACACACACACACACACACACACACACACACACACACACACACACACACACACACACACACACACACACACACACACACACACACACACACACACACACACACACACACACACACACACACACACACACACACACACACACACACACACACACACACACACACACACACACACACACACACACACACACACACACACACACACACACACACACACACACACACACACACACACACACACACACACACACACACACACACACACACACACACACACACACACACACACACACACACACACACACACACACACACACACACACACACACACACACACACACACACACACACACACACACACACACACACACACACACACACACACACACACACACACACACACACACACACACACACACACACACACACACACACACACACACACACACACACACACACACACACACACACACACACACACACACACACACACACACACACACACACACACACACACACACACACACACACACACACACACACACACACACACACACACACACACACACACACACACACACACACACACACACACACACACACACACACACACACACACACACACACACACACACACACACACACACACACACACACACACACACACACACACACACACACACACACACACACACACACACACACACACACACACACACACACACACACACACACACACACACACACACACACACACACACACACACACACACACACACACACACACACACACACACACACACACACACACACACACACACACACACACACACACACACACACACACACACACACACACACACACACACACACACACACACACACACACACACACACACACACACACACACACACACACACACACACACACACACACACACACACACACACACACACACACACACACACACACAGCCTGCACCAAAAACAAACACGGACCACGGACAAATGGTTGCACAGCGCGGCCTGAACACAGCACTGTTGACATGCGGTAGTTCCCCGGCCGCCGCCGACGCCGCTTCCAACTCGCTCCCCTCCCGACTGCAGCGCCCCTAGCGTATTTGAAAGGTTTTCCTCGCGTTTCGTGCGCCTCCCAAGCATGGCGCGCATACAGCGCCCGTCACACTTCCCCTTCCAGACACCATACTAGTATTATGGTGGCTAGACTGATAGGTGGCGTCAACGCCGGCGCGTTCGCGGCGAAAGGGCGCGCCGTCAATTCATGCCGCCACCGCGGTGGCCGCAGCGGCGCTGCGGTCAGCACTTCGATGCCTCCCGCGCTCCCCGCTCCCTGCTCATGCGTGCGCACGTGCGGTTGTCGTCTGCTCGTCTCGACGGTGCTCCCACCAGGGTTGCCAGGTTTGGCTACTTTGCGCCAAATTGACTACTTTTTGGACCTCTTGGCGACAAAAATTTGAATTTGGCTACTTGGCTACTTTTTGGCTACATTTGAATTCGAAGTTGGGACTGAACAATAGACCTATTTTTTCGCCAATGGTCCCAGTGCATCTTTGCTGAAGTGCGTTAGAATGCCACACGTAACACTATTATTCTACGGTGCCTGCCCTGTTGTTGAAAATTTACCTGCAATCATCTCCTAGACATAAAATACTTCTCGCTCCTGTGATCACTTAAAGGGGTTGTGAAAAGAAAATGAAGCTGCCCGGTTTTAATTTTTACTGCTTCCGTAAACATTAGACATGCTGATTCCAAAATATTTCGTCTCAATATTGAGTCTGCATTTAATAAAGCCCGTTCGAAATTGCTGGCTTTTTGCGTTCATGAAACGACCATGCGCCGCCGTCGGCCGGCACACGCACTACTCGGCTACGTCATTTTAAGACCTTCAGAAACGTATAGAGATATCTTTAACTTTCGTTTGCCCTAAAATAATAGCTTTATGAGAAATTCAGAAAGTGAAACAAGGTTTTCCAATCATTTGCACGCGTAAATGCACTCTGTTAAACTGCAACGCGTGGTCATACATCAATCACTGACCTGGGACCAGTTTCGGTTTCGGTTCTGCTTCTCCATCCTCCTTGGCTTCAGTATCAGCGGCTCGACATAGCCTTGCTTACGTGAACCTATCTAGGTGGTGTTCCTTGACAGCGGTGGTTTGAGTCAGAGAACCGAGCTGAGCAAGGTCAGCCCATCTCGACGACTCTCTGTTTACATTAACTCGATACGAACGAGTCAGCTATCGCGGCGCGCATCGGTTCCGCGCTTTTGTTCTTTGCTGCAGAAAAATATATTCCAGAAGCGTGAAGAGGGTTAGGCATATTTTGCAGATGGGGCTGCGAGTCAACCCACCCCTTGCGATAGAGATGAAGACTCGAGTCCACGACCGGGTTCGGAGGTTCACGGTCGGGGCTCCCGCAGGCAGAGGTGTCGCGGGCTCTCGGCATGACTGCTACTTGCCGGGCGCGCGACGTGCCGTTGCGAGCGGCGTAACAACGACTGACAGCAGCTCGCTGCCTGCGCCCAACCGATGTCAATGACAGGCCGCACGCGGCGCGTCGCACTGACAAGGGGCAGAATGCGAGCGCGCAGAGCGCCAGCGTCATAATGACGTGGGGGCGCGTTTCTCGGGGCCGGCCTGTCAGCCTGGATGCCGGCCGCCGGCGTCAGAAAAACACGCTAGTATTTGTTCAGGCTCATAACAAGCACTGGAATAGATGAATGCCAAAAATGAATCATTTTTGAGGATCGTTGGCTGATTCCGAGTTGCTGGCAGTATTTAATTCGGCGATACAAGCAAATTTCATCCCATGACCGCTTTATTTACTGCCTGGTCGCCGCTCGCATAGCTGGCATTTGCTAGCTTCGCTGGCGTCGCGGAAATCGAGTATATCTTTATTTTATTATGGGACAGGTTCACAGTTAAAGGGGTGACGAGAGCAGTACCTTTTACAGCGCTGACCAGTTCCGAAGCTCCCTCGGCTGCGGTATCGATAGTATCGATGCAAAACCAGGTAGGCTTAGCGACGACCAGGGCCGCCGGCAAGCCTCGCAGTTCATCGCCCGGCGCGTCCGCAGGCGGCGTCGTTGCCGAAAGCTCGGCATGCTGCCACTGCTCGAATATAACAGGCAGCCTCTCTGATAGCATGGCTGTTTTGTCTTTTCTGGTGCGAATGTGAAATACAGCGATGGAGTCTGCAGGCCGGCCGGCAAACCTGGATCCCGTCCGCTGGCGTCATAAAAATGAGCCAAAGATTTTTCTTCGTGTAAATAATAAACTGTGGAAGCAAGAAGTGTGGAAAATAGATCATTTTTGAGGATCGTTGAACAATGCCGAGTTGCTGGTAGAAGCAGCAATTGTAATACGAGCAAATTTCTTGCCACAACCGCCGCTCAGCTGCCGCTGTCCGACCGTTGCGGTCCGGCTTGCGCGCCTGGCGTCCGCTATATAGCTCCGCTGCCGAGCGCACCACAACAATGACCATATTTTTTTGTTGTGAGGCGATGCTGTTGACAGTAAAGCGATGCCAAAAGCAGGCATTTTATTATAACCCAGGCTACTTCCGAAGCGCTGTTCACCGCGGCTTCGATGATGCCTAGCGACGACCAGGGCAGCCAGAGAGCAGTGCAGTTCGTCGCCCGGCGCGCCCGCGTCCAGCGCCGTTGCCGAAAGCGCGCTACGTGTGCAGGCATGCTTTGTCGCCGCCCGAGTACAGCCGGCAGTCTTTCTGATAACATCGCTATTTTGTCTTTTCTGGTGCGAACTTCGGTAGCCAAGCAGCGCGCAAGCGCTGGTGTGCGGTGGCAAATACGTGTTACACCGGATGTGGGCCGGGCATGAGTCTAGCGGCGCAAAGATGCTTGCCGCTCCGTGTCCCTGCTTGCAGTAGGCGGCAGTTCGCAAGCGGCGACTGGTGCGGCCAAGGAGGATTTGGGTGCGGCGCGCCGGCCAAGTTTTCGCACATGTGTCAGCTTGAAAGCTAGCAGACTCCATTCTGAGCAGACGACGGTGCCACATTCGAGTCAATATGCGTGCTGTAACCTCGGTCAACTATGGCTAAACAGGCCTCGCTACGCCGCCATGTTGTGTTGACGACAGAAGCCTCTGATTGGCTTCTTAAAATGACGTTTACTGCGAGTTGAGGGGGACGCGCGCTGGGAAACCGAAATTTAGTTTTTTTCGCTATTCAATCAACCCAAACGATGAAACGAACCAAGGTATACCATAGAATGCAGGGTCAGAATTCCAAATACACACGTCGTTCAAAATTTTCGGAAAACATTTCACGACCCCTTTAATGTTCGCCGGACTTGTTCTCCTATCCGAGACTCCGAAACTCTGGCTCTGCTATGCAATGCGGATATTTAGCTTCCTTAGAACTAGCAATAAGAAATTTCATATCTCCAGTCACTGACTGCACCTCCGGTTACTGGGGGAGTGTCTTGCTACTTAGCTGATGCACCTGTGTCCTCAGTTGACTAGTGGTTCAAAGCGAGTTGATCGGCCGCACATGACAGCCCGACAGCCACTTGCATGATGCTGCAGAATTACAGTCGTGATTGAAATTTTTCAAGACACATGGTTTTTTTAGCCGATTAGTGGCGAGCGGGGAAGACCAAAAAGTTTTGAAACGTGATGATGAAGGATCTTGGTATCGCATAGCGATATAGAGCTGGGGAGCCGTAAGTGGCTGAAAAGCAACCCATTTGACCTGGAAAACTTTGGCCAAGGCCGCATGCTTTCTATGCCTTCAATACATATGAACTGCACGTGGCGGTCAGTCTGTTTTGCAATAGAAAACTGAAAAAAAGATCCCAGGAGAAAAGCGGTACAAGAAATAGGCGCATATGAAATCATGCCCTTGTTTACAGAACAGTGAAGAAATTTCATTAAAAAGATGCCATGCATGCCATATTTATATCAGAATGCAGAGTGTTCTGGCATTGGCTTAGGAACCCAAATTATTTCTCCTCTACAGAGAAGAAAAACTCTTCTGGTTACTTTTCCAACATTTTCACTCCCTTTAGAAATTCTTCGCGTGTTTCCGTGCTCCTGTTCCATGATGTTCATGTATTTCCTCCCATTTGATTTGATGCTTTTTTACTTCAGTTATTCACGTCCAGTGTTAACCTGCATTCGGCAAGAATTACAAATTTGTTGCGCTGCTTTTCTGGAACTTTGGCGCTTTTTTGGCGACTTTTGACACTCCGGCGACACGTTGGCTACTTTTTGGCTACTTTTGCTATTTTTGTGGCGCTTTTCTGAGTTTAGGACCTGGCAACCCTGGCTCCCACGTGTTTTTCGCAGTGTTTCTTTTGTGAAGGGTTACTGGTTGGCATGCATGCTTCAGGTCCGTGTCCTGGATCAGCAAATGGATCATCGTGCAAAGAAAGCGAGACAAACGCACTTCTTTGCGGCTAACTGTACGTCTGGCTACGTATCGTCAAGGGAGTCGGGTGAGCGTGTCACTTTTTTTTCTGTGCCAAAGGACCCCGAACGCTTTGAAGCATGGCGACGAGCCGTGCCCCGGGCTGACAAAGCTCTCGACGAGAACTCAGCCATCTCTGAACTTCACTTTGATGAGCAGTATATTGTCCGGCACTTCACGCACGTGATCAACGGAGCAACAGTCAAGATTACCCGCGATCGACCCGTGCTTACAAGCGACGCGGTTCCAACGATTTACCCAAATGCTCCGTCGTACCTTTCCAAGAAAGCCCCTCAAAAGAGGCAATCGAAAACGTCGACATGCGGCCTCCCCTCGAAGCTCCAACGTTGCGAAATGGGTGCCTCTTCCCAAGGCGTAGAGACCGCAAATGATGAAGGGAGTGTTTCAGATCAGCAGGCTCTTGCATCTGAATTTTGCGTTCAAAGATGCGAGCTACCAAGCGTGTATTGGTCCAGACACCAGATCGCTGGTTCTGATAACCTCACGGCTTTCACTGTGTGTGCGTTAGAAGACCACAATCTCTACTTTGAAAAGGTAGTCCTCGTGATGTCGGACACCAGCGCGATTCAAGCGACGGTGTTCGTGCAAGCAACCCAAGTCAGAAGCGTTGAGGTTACCGATGCTAAAATGATTGAAGATCTTCTTCTAGAAGTAGACTCCCTTATTCCATGCAAAGGCTTTGGAAAAAAGGGAGAGTTCGAAGCCAACTCCAAGCACCGAGGGAAGACCACTGCTTCAGTGTGAAGCAAGTAAGAAGCGACAGCCTAATGGACTTGGTATCTTTTCTCCAGCTTACAAAGTTGAATCTTGTAGGCTGCCCAGAACACAAAACAGCACTCACAAACAGAATCATCAAGTTCTATGTGCTCACAAGGCTTCATTTCAACGTGAAATCTCAGAACGCAAAACGGGACAAAACGCGGGAGCGAATGAAGATGTTAAAACTTCGACGAGTGCTCTGAAGTGTGCCTTCTAAGCTTTCCACTTTTTAATTAGCGACTTTTATAGTTTCAGTCATAAGGTACATGTGCAGTATGTTTCTGTGATACATGATGTTCCTGACGATGGTCTAAGCTATTTTTCAACGAGTCACTTTATTTTTTCTGTTACGTGCAGTAAGTCTATGTGATTCATGCATGTTCCTTACCCTCTAAGCTTTCTATTTTTTAACGATCGAGTCACTTTTATAGTTTCACATTTGTGCAGTATGCCTCCGTGATAAGTTCCTGAACGTAGTGTGTAATAAGTCATATTCACATGCTGGTTTGCTTGCGCAGGTACATGACTACTTATTTCTGTGGCGCTCCTTTCGTTGAGAGTTGCGAGATCGTGTGAGACTCGCAAGATTACTCTCTATAGTGAGCGCTTTCACGAGCTAAAAGTGTACGCAGACTCATGATCACTGTAGGCTGTAAAGTCTTCACCTCAGTTTCAGACTAATCTGCGCGGGTGCATCCAGCGTGAACGCAAAAAAAAATCCAGTTTTCTGCACGCGCGGCGAAGCCGGCGCAGCCAGCCTTTCCTGCGCGCAGCGCGCTCGCCGCATCGCACTACGGACAGCAGAGCCACCTACGCATGGCATGAAATGGAAGCGCGGCGATCGCCTCCCGGTCGCGTCACCTACCCCTTCTAGCCACCATACTAGTATATTCGGAAGCTACTAGGGAGAGCAACGGGCCCGTCTATTTCTTTCTGTCCACTTCAGTCCGTCCCTAGCAGCATCCAGCTCTGTCCCTCCCTAGGATTCCCCGTCCCTAGGAACATTTGTTCGTGTTGTTTGTTTAAATAAAGATTCTTGATACGACGGCAGTACAAAACTTATGCATTTTCTAAAAACTTATGCATTTTATAATCACGTTTTTTTTATGTTCTTGTTTCTATATGAAATGAATTTGTTGGCGCGTTGGTATTACTTGTATCCGATCGCGTGACTACTTCGATTTCGCAGGCGCAGATTTCAACCGGTCACGCTGTCATCGGTGGTGTGCTGTGCGAGCCCTAAACTTTGTTCAGCGTGCCTGCTGAACGGTCCCTGAAAGCTGCCCAGCGTGCCTGCTCAACGGTCCCTGAGCGTGCCTGTTCTTTTAGTTTTCTACCTGTTGCGTTAATTGGTGTACTGTAGAGTAATTTTATTGTCTTGTTTTGGCGTCGTTGTATCGTTGCTCGAAGCTACTAACCTCACCTCGGCTACGTTAGGACAGTGGGTTAGGACATCGCCGTTAATTGCGTTTGCGGGGCTCGGGGATTTTTTTCTAGCTGTTGCGCTAATTGCACTTGGTGCATATTCTCCGTTGCTCTATTCTCGCGAGTTTGCGCAGTTGCACGTGCTTTGTTTTAAGTTGTTGTTTGAAGTTTGTTTTCAGTGCTGTGATCATTGTCCTTGCCACCCTCGTGGCCTGATTGGAATGGAAGAACCAAGTACACCACCTGCTGAGCCACCAGCACGAGATAAGTATCGCTGCCCCGTGTGCCAAGCTGAATTCACTTTTCAGCAATCCCAGAGGAGGCATGTGCGAAATAAGCATCCCGAAGCTGCGAGGTCATTAGCTCGTGAGAAAACTTATGCATGTGACCTCTGTCCTAATGCTTTTCTCTACTGTCGTGAATTGTTGCAGCACCACGAGCAGGAGCATGGGTTCGTGGCGAGACGCAGCACTCAGCAGTTCTCTTCCAGTGCAGGTGAGAAAGATGCACGTGTTCTTAACGTCTTTTTTTTTAACATCCACGCACGGAGGAATCTATGTTAGCTTGTGTACAAACGAGCAGGTTTATCTAGAGCGCTCGCGCTGTGTTCTGCAGAGCCCCCCCCCCCCCCCCCCCCCGAGAAAAAAAATAAAGACGTAGTGGTTTTTGTGCCAAAAATGTTGTCCAGCTCCCTAGGAATGACTATAGAATGAGCGTTGGGTCTCCAGAGCACAGCTCTCTAGACGTCCGCTCACCTCTGTACATATGTGCGCATTACGAGCAGGTGAGCAATATGCAAAGCAAATGGTGGGCTTAAACACGTGGTTTACTCAAAAGGCGGTATTTCTATGTGCAGGTGCCATCGCTGAATTTGCCAACGAGCAACAGAAGCATGGGAGGAATCGTTATCCACTTAATGGTTTTTCATGGCTTCCATGCATCTCCTTACCTGCTCCTTTGGTGGGCTCAGTAATAGTGCCTGCTTATATAAAGTGGAATTAACTAAGTCCAGTGCTTAACCTGGGTTTTCTTGTGGTGTGTAATTTTTGATGCATAATGCTTATAGACACCAGCAATTGTTACCAGTTAGACCATGTTTGTGCTTTGACAAATGTGCATTATTTCAGAGGTTGAGAATTGAGACTCAGTGGTACTACAGCTTGTACATGATGGCTGTCTTGTTAGAAGATAAATTTTTGTTCTTACGGCTGGTGAAATACTTAATGTTTCCTTCTGTGAAATGTTTACATTGTTTTACGCAAATTACTTTTACCTTGTAAAAAAAATGTGGACCTGATGGTCTTGTGAAACTTTTATTCATGTTCATAGCATTCTGGCCTGTGTCACCTGAGAGTATATTTGTACACTGCGTATGTTGAGGCAAATGCAAACGATTAAACAAAAAGACAAGACGTGACATGCGTGCGGCCAGGTGGGGCCACTTTACATGCGCAGGAGACCTCTGGTAGACTGGCATACGTGTCTGGAATGTTGAAAACATCTAATGACATTAACAAGCAGTGGCTGTCTAAATTCTTGTAGGCGTAAGGAGCAAATGTAGACTGAGCAAGTTGTGTTCTAATGGTCTGCAAAAAATAAATAATAATGAGCAGGGCATGTAATGAGAAGGCAGGATAGTTGATAGTCGTTATGGGTAACTGACTCGATTCAGAGAGACAGAAACCATATCAGAAGGCGGCAGAAATTGAGGTGGGCAGATGAGATTACGAGGTTCACAGGGACAGTGTGGCTGCAGCTAGCACAGGACTGCATTAATTTGAGTGCTATGGGAAAGGCTTTTGTCCTGTAGTCGGCTTAGTCAGGCTGGTGAGATGATGAAAAAAATTCAGGGCACTTTGACTGTCTGAAGTGCATAGAGGTGAAAGCGTTTTCCGCATCACTTTGCCTATGTGACACTGGTGACGTCACACAGAATTGATGACGAAGCAATGGCAAATTACTAATTAGTTGCTAATTACTGATTAATCAATAATTAACTGCTAATTAGTTACACTTAAGCTTAACCTTTAGGAGTGGAACGCGACAGCGTGTTGTAGTGCTGCCAGGCAGTGCATGGAACCCCACCACCCGTTCCGCACGAATGCTTTTTGAGGAACCGAATTCATGCAGTAATTCTGTCATCTCGGTGGACACCTGAACCGCACCGGGATGCCTTCCCCTTTGAGAATGCAACGCTTTTTGAGGAAAGGAAATGGCCCAGTAATTCTCTGCCATCTTGGGGGACATCCTAACCGCACCGAAAGAAGAGTGCAGGAAGGGAGGAAGTGGGAGTGAAAGAGGGGCCGTAATGAAGAAAAATTCAGGGGGCACTTTGACTGTCTAAAGTGGGTAGAGGCGGAAGCGTTTTCCGCACCACCTTCGCTGTTTCTGTGGCACTGGTGGCGTCACATATAATTGAGTACTAATTACTAAGTGATGACAAATGAGTAATCAATGGTTAATTACTTATTAATGCCTGAATACTAATTAACTGCTAATTAATGACGCTTAAGCTTCGCCTTTAGGAGTGGAACGCGACAGCGCGTTGTAGCGCTGCCAGGGAGTCCACGGAACGCCACCACCCGTTCGGCGCGATGCCTTGCCCTTTGAACGCAACGCTTTTTGAGGAAAGGAAATGGCGCAGTAATTCTCCGTCATCTCGGTGGACACCTGAACCGCACCGTAGAGGAAGGGAGGAAGTGGGAGTGAAAGAATATAGATAAAGAGGAGCCGTAATGAAGAAAATGAAAATTGTATTTGAGGAAAGGAAATTACGCAGTAACTGTCTCACAAAATTCAGGGGGGCACTTTTTTGACCTAAAGTGTGGTCACTTATGTGTGGTTAAGATGTTAAGCTTCGCCCCTAAGAGTGGAACGCGACAGCGTCTTGCAACGCTGCCAAGGAGTCCATAGAACGCCATCGCCCATTCGGTTCTACGCCTCGCTCGTCGGTAAATTGGTTTTTGAGGAAAGGAAATGTATCTGTCTCTCATTTGTCGGTGCACACCTAAACCTCGCCGGAAGGGAATGGAGGAGGATGAGAGTGAGTGAAGACACCGTATTCACTAGACGCGCCTTTGTTCATTCCAAACCATCGAGCTGGCATGGCGGAGTGGATAGCAAGCTCGTCTCTCACGCCGAAGACCGGGGTTCGATTCCTGACCTCGACCAATTTCTTAATCGGTTTTATTTATTTATATGGCCTGACTAGTAAAGCTAATTAGGCTAATTGGGTAATTAAGCAATTAACCAAGCTCAGTCCCACTTACTTGGAGCAGCACTATACGATACTAGCCAAAGTACAATTGGCCCCGTTTGAAATTCGCGCACTGTGACGTCACGACCGTTTTCACCAATTGAAAAGCGTGACATTTTCTGTCGACAACTGCTGCTTACAACGATGAGACATTAAAGGCTTCCGCCTTAAAATGAAAATTGCATCTCAGGAAAGGAAATTACGCAGTAACTGTCTCGCATATCTCGGTGGACACCCTTCAAAAGCGTGACACATCTGACAGGGCTGCTGCTGCGACAGCTGGGACAGGGCTGTTGACAGGGCTGCAGACACGGCTGCTAAGGACAGTATGAGGCATTAAAGGCTTTTGCCTTAATATATTTAAATGCCTGGAGGAAGTGCAGCAGGAGGCACGCTCACCACAGCACCTGGTTGATGGTCTGCAGAGTATACCTAAGTGTTCAAAGCTGTGAAGTTTTTAGTGTACGGGATTTTTGCACGGTGGTAGCAAGGAAATACAGGGAGCCCTAGTGGAGAAAAATTGAATAGAAATATTTTTGGAGCTGCGACAGATGAAAACTGTCGCACCTTTCTGTGTGCATTTTGTCAAACCGGTGCCACCACCAATCATACGTGATGAAATAGGGACGATGGCAGCTGTGTGAAACCCCTTTTACGCTACCTATAGGGACCAGGCGGCCATTGTATGGCACCAGCGTTGCCTCAACGGAACAGCGCCGCCCGTGGCAAAACACTCGTCAGAGGAATGAGGACTGAGAGGCGTAGCCAGTTGCGCTGGGCAAGAATGGCTCTACCCGTCGTTCTGTGGTGCAGCTTTCAAAGCTTAAATAATGACACGCAGTCTTTTCGATCAGGGGAGAGCCTTTACGAGGCGAGCCATCTGTACGGCTAGTGCGAGTGTCAGGGTGTGGTCACACACATATTCCCTAAGTGCATACTGCAGACAAAGCTGAACCCACCAAGCTACGATGTGGACCTGGAAAAGTCCAACTTTATTCCTTCGGGTAACCGTTGTAATACACAAAACCGATTTTACATGTCTTATTACTGCCTGCATGCAGTTGGACGCATCAAGGAACATAATTGCAGCAAAATGCTCCTGCAAAGTCGGTGTAGACGCCCAATGCAAGCATGATGCAGCACTCACATCGTCGTTGATTAAGGAACGGCGTCGTGCATGAGCGCCAGTCGAAGTTGGGGGCGCCTTCTAAGAATATTTACCCGAAAGGAAAATCCTGTGCTCATGGGACGACGGTACATTACCTCATTACTTACGGCAGAATGGATGCGAGTTTCACGGTAATACGAGGACGTTTGCAACAGCCACAGCAATGCGTTTCTAGAATAAACACCGCTTGACAGTAAACAATTACTTCTTGTGGAAATGCAGTGCTTTATGCTGAATTGGAAAGCATGGTGCCAAACTTCTCTTGCTGTTCCTTGGAACAAAAATTCCAAGGGTGCACTCAAGTATGTTTGGGTGCAGTAATGCGAACGCATTCCTCTTATTGCTGCCAATAATGTTAATTGCTGCGTGTTTGTTATTTTATGCCTGTGCCATTTCTAAGTCGTGTTTTTGGTCTAACTTCGGTTCTATCGCATCCGGTGACATCGGTGCCCTTTCTAGAGAGTCTAGTAAGCTAGTGCTGATGAATGCTAAAAGTAATGCACTAATTGGGCTAATTAGGTCAATGATTTAATTGCCCAGTTAGTTTAGTCGTGGTGACTTAACTGAATGTAATGCAACTTAATTTTGTTTAATTAAGTAACTAATTTACAAATTCAAAAGGTCTTGTTATGAAACACCAAAGCATGAAAGCCTCTATCCCAACAGAAAGAATAGTCTTTCGTCTCCCGCTTTTTAACACTGTTACTTGGTTACCTCGGCGAAAAGCCGTGACCAGAAGTCGAGAGGTTGCTCTCCTCTAGCGACCTGCCACCTGCAGGGCAGTGGTGCGTTAACTGTTGTGCAAGGAATGGTCTGAGGACTCCCAATGATTTATGAAGCTGCCCAACAGATTGGGACTGGCAAGGGGAGGGGAGCAGTGAAATTATTGGTGGCAATAGGGTGCTGGGGAAGAGCGACTTGGGTCTCCCAAGCCCCATGGGTGGCTGTATCGGTCGCTCAAATTGCATCATTGTTAACAAAACACAATTTGGCAACACTTTTTTTGATTTCATGCCACTCTAACATTCTTGTGTAGAATTTGCAATCAACACTCCTGGTCGGCAATTGTTCTGCACGTGCAAAGGGTCCTGTGATGGGTCGCCATCTGCTGGGGCAGCTGTGAGTAGAATGGAGGGAGCACATGGAGATCTGGTAAAGTTGCTGCACGTGTGCACTCATGCACCATAATGGCAACCGGTTTAATCTTTGTCAATTATCAGTTGCCAGGTCCCTAGTCTGGAGGTCAAAACCTCCTCAAATTTGATTGACTACCCTCTCTCTCTCCACCGTTACAATCGAGCAACTGCACTAAGATGGCACAGTTTTGTTTTCGTGTGCTTGCTTCGCTGCTGTGGTGGAACTTTTTTTATCTATTTTTACTGCAGCAGTTGTTTCCTAGGGGAGAAAAAAAAAATTGGCAGGGGCTTGACCACGTTTGCACCGAAATGTCAAGAGAAAGCCCTGTGAAAGGCTTTGAATGTTTAACTGTTTATTTTGACACTTTTTAATTGAAGACATTTTGGTGATCTGTGAGGTAATATTTCAGTTCTGTTAGAGTTGCAATATTTTTACTGAGTAGTTGCATGTCCTAGACAGGTGATGAAGCATTTTATGTTGCTTCTCTGTAATGTCTCATTCGTTTCATGGAAACATTGTAAAAGTAGTGCTTTTGAGGCTGAAATAAACAACCAGATAAACAATGGCACAAAAATAAATCTCAAAAGGTCTGTGTGAGTCAACAAGAACCTAACACTGCAATGACGCCTGCTCAAGCATTTCTGTCAACTAGGTTGGTCCAAGGTGCCCGGTTCTGGCACAGTTTTGCAAGAAATGTTGCAGTAAATTTTGCCAGGCAATTGTCAGCCAGACAGCGGCTGGTTTTAGTGTAGCATAGTCCTTCTCGTCCCCTGTGGTTCGTTTCCCCGCAATGCACCCTCCTTAGTTGTGTTGCTTTAACTAACCGGTGAGGGTACTGGTGTCCCAGCGACACGGGCGCCACGGATGGCGTGTTTGCTCTGCACTTGCGGGGAGACACGGTCCTCTTCGGCTGGGAACGTGGGAAGTGCACTGACGTCCACACGGAAGGCTCCGCTCTCCGCTGACGGGCGACCTCGTGGTGGAAACATGTTCCCGTCAGCTCGTCCCATCTGGCCTTGGAGTTTCCCCCTGCCCTAGCGTGGGCGAACGTTCGCTCGTAATTTTGCTGGTGAGCCGGACGTCCTCGGTTCCTCAGCGTATCTTGTTGCTAGCTGGCGTTATTGTTGTAGCAATAAATGCCTTGTTTGAGTCAGCCAGAGTGTCGTTCCTTTGTTCCCTCAGAGCAAGGCCCGCCGTGGTCGGCATGCGCTCGATAGCATACGTGACCACGGGGTGGTGTCCGGTGGTTTTCAACTGTGTCAGCCGCGGTTAAACGGGGAAAACGTATTTATTTCTTCATTAAAACCCCACACCCTTTAATTTCAACCACCCAAGCTTTAGCAGCACACAGTCATGGAGAACAGTTTATAGGAAGCAAGTTCATAGAGAATGATTTATTTCCTGCATTAAGTCACTGGCCAGGCAGTAATTAGAGCACGTGTGTCCTTCATGCTTGTATACGACGAGCACCCCAGACATAATAATGGAGAGGTAAAATCTCAAAAGTTGTTTGTTCTTTGACCTTTTTTTCTTTCTTCTTTGACACAAGCAGTGCCTAGTTGCAAACATTCCGAACGGCTGTCTTTCAGTGCGATATGAAATTTTCATTCTGGCACTAGTCTTGTGAAAAAAATGGTGCAGACTAGGTTACATGACACAATAACACCCAGTTGGGAAACTTTTATTTCATACCACAGCAAGTGCAGCAGCCATAGATAAACTGCTGGCCTTCCCTCTTCGCCGCAGGTTTTGGGTGAACATGTCAGCACTAGTAGTGGTCGTAAGAAGGCCGCACACTACCTTGTCGAGGCCTCTTGCTTTGAAAATGTACCATCCAAAACTTACCTTCAGGTCACACCATGTATAAAAAGTGCTAAGAATGCAATTCTATAACAAGTACAAGGCATCCATTAATACCCGTGCAGTGCTTTGACACTGTACTCTGGCAAACAGAAGCTGCAGTTTTGGCCAGAAATGAGGTTTAATCCGATTACTTATAAATGTGCCTAACAGAGTTCCACCTGAAAACGAATGCTCATGACAGAGTACACAACTAAATTTTAGTTCTGTTCTGTCACCTCAGAATGTCGTGCAGCACATTAAAAAACAAATGGCCACGTGGACTGTGCCAACAAGCGTTGAATATTCAATTTACAACTGCCTTTTTCTCATGCTCTTACGGTTTCAACTGCTAAACGGTGGCTGTGATGTACACAACGTATTCAGATCGCGTAAGACAAAAAACTATTTTTGTAAATATTGTACTTTTTGCATGGCCTCTGTGACCTGAATGTATCTTGTGTGTGTGTATGTCACTGCCGCCGTGCATCTTTTGCACTGCAATGACATGGGAAAAAAATCAATTATAAGTTATTCAGCTGGCTTAAGTGAATTCCACACCCTAATATATGCAACTGTCCAGTGCATCGCTCCAAAGGAAACGATATTTGCACCCAAAATTTGTTTCCTCTACTGTAATATTTCGCTGAGCGGTCACAAAGTCAGGTATGCTATTCACACTGCATTATTGCACTACAGTTAATTTTATTTTATGCGATTTCTAATGCTGAATTGAAATCTGACCAACGATCTTATAATTTCTACCATACTCTTGTGACTAGTTTTGCCGACTTTCCTTTCATTCTCAGTATGGCTCATTCTGGCGGTGCTGGTGTTGGTGGTTCTGCAACAGACTCATCCACTGCTGTGAAATTTCCATTTGAAATTGTTTTCTGCCACCCTGTTCAAGCTCATCAGGCGTGCATGCTAGTGATGCAAAACTATCGGAACATTGACTATCGATAGTACGACTAGCGATAGTACCGCTATCGATAGTGAAACTGTCAATGGTAAGACTATTGGTAGTAACAATATTGGTATTATGCATTTGTTGGCCAGCGATATAACCAAAACATTTGCGATACCTGATTGGTTTGACGGCCTCATGTGGCTTAATGTCCCAAAGAGACTCAAGCTATAAGGGATGCCGTAGCATGAAAATACATGGAAGCCCATCTAATAAAGAGCTCATAAAGGAAATCCAAAAATGACACCTATGCAAAATGAAAAAACTACAGAGAATGTTTACTGCATTGGAATCGGTACAAAAGCATGGATTTGTGCCACATAAAAGACGACGGTGAGCAGGCAGTGCCACGGGACGGACCAGATGGAAGTTGATGAAGACGACGCTCTACAATGCACAGCGCGAGAGTGCAACTTATTTACACTCACAACTCATTTAGGCTCATTCAGACAAACCACTCCGCGGTCAACCACTTATAAGTTGGTTCGATTCGCCTGCACTGGTTCGCTAAAGTTCCGTGGAAGTGTCGCGAGCGTGCAACGCCAGTCCCTGCAGTTCAAGTGCAGCTTGGCACTGGCTGCTTCCAAAACAAACGGTCGAGTGCATCGTCTGCTATCCTTGGCGTCACCACCCAGCCAGCAGCGTGGTGCCCATATATCAACGGCCGCTTACATCCCGAACTGTGTGAAGAATTTCAAACAGCACATCATAGCAGCGAGGTGTTGCCATGCATCAGCATCAATGCAATCTCGCAGCAGCTAAGCGAAACGCACGTGTGTTCTTTTACTCAACACAACTGAGGTGTGCGCGTGACGACTTGCATGTTGAGGGGTTGTTGCAACAACATGCATAATGATGCATGCACGTGTGTACTTTTTAGTTAACATAACCGGCTTTAAGTACTGTTGTAACTTTACGGGTGCGTCGGCAAGCACAGTGGTCGAGAAATACAAGGTACGTGCCAGCGAGGGCTGCCGTCCTCACCTCCGTCGCCGCCTTCTCGGGTGGCCAATTACTTTCTATTAGAGTCGGGTCGGTGTGGGGCGCCGTTCTCATCGAGGAGTGGAATAATTTGACTATCTCCGCCGTTTATCGCAAAGCGCAAGCTGTCGGCTGCTGCTGCACCATTTAGGCCCCGACCACTGAGGAGGTGCACAGTTTTGCTGAACTAGACCTGCACGTCTGCAGTTTTTTGAAACGAATGGCGTCGTGCAGACGGCGCCATTTTGCACTGCTAAAACGAATGGCGAAGTGCAGCACTGCATGAACCAGTTCACGTAGTGTAGGCGAATCGAACGGAGCTATGTGACTTGCGTATCACTCACTCATGACTCGTTTAGGCTTATCTTGACTCAGGGCTCCTATAAGCTCACACATCGAACAGCTGAATCGTTTATATGCCCAATGACCCAAGATATGCGCCTAAAACGCCAAAAAAAGTTGTTAAAAGCACAGTGATGTCATGAGCTCTTAATTGCAGCTAGACTAGCCAGGCCTGGCCTAGAGGCCTGTAGCTGCCACCTGTAGGATTTAAAGATCTGAGGCCACTGCATGTGTTCGGCAACCAGTTAAAAAACAGTAAAAAAGTAGAACTTGACAAAGCAAGCAACAGCTAATATCCAACGACACCTTGTGCGGCTACTAATAAACTGTTCTCACCTTTCTGTTATGGTTCTAGAGTGCAGCAGCCACAAAAATTACCACAAAACAATGAAACAGCGGTACATCATCATCATCAGCCAAAGCGTATTCAGTATTATGAGTTCACAGCAAACTCACGTTCATGAACATTAAAATCACGCCCAATCGGCATCTTGGATTCACTTGGGATTGTGGGATTGTTCAACCTTACACCATGGACTATTTAATTTGATAGGCCCACACTTACCGGACTGACCAGGATTTAGATCATGATCTGAACGTGAGTCCGAACTCGCAATTTAAATCATGATTTCAACGTGAGTCTAGACTCATTCACTTCTCAGATCATGATCTGAAATGAGCCTGAGCGAGTCCGCCGAATTATGCCGGTGAGCATATAATTTGAATGTCTGTACCTCTTTGATTTATTATATTGCCTGCTTCCTCTGAGATTCTCCCTTTGATATAATTATTGACTGTAGACATGAAGTCACATCCAAGTGGCTGAAGACTGCGCCCGGACCCAAGAGCGCTGAGCCGTCGTCTATGCGAATGGGTCATCCCATCCTTCTCTGTTGGATGGCAGTTATTTCATTCAATCCCGAATGTCAGGCAGAAAGAAGAAGGCGAAAGTACTCCATGGGTAATATTCAGTTGCAGAGCTCTGTGATCATAATGCCTTTTGGTTAGGTATCGCAGACACGGACATAAAACCGATATCCACCACTTCCATATGGAGCACAAAGGCACATGAGGAGGAAGAAGCGGCCATTGCCTTAGCCATTTTAAGAAAGAAAGCCATGACAATTTTCAGTGAGTGTATAGTGTACTACTATAATACTATTCTAGAACACTACAGCGACTCAGAAAGAGCTGTTCGAAACATTGCAAAAGGGAGCGTCCACAAACCCGCTAGACAACTTCTTGAAGAGCAAAACCTTAACGCAAAATCCATTAGAATAATATGGGTTCCGGCCCACGTGCCGCATCCCGGGAATGAGGTGGCCGACAACTTAGCCCGATGTTTAGTCAACCGTGCAATAGGCAAGCCAATCTTGAAGTCTGCCAGAGAGACCTTCACCACCTGCCACAGCATTACATTACATTGTCACATACTGGTGACGGCAGTGAAGAAAGCAGCCAAACAAGGCTTCCAAAAGAAACTGTTTATTGGGCTGACCTGCACCCACAATGAACTGAATGACTCGGCGGCGGTGAAAGCAACGAGTGTGCTAGGCGGTCATTGAACAGAAAAATGCCCGCTGCTCTCGGCCCTGCTCAGTTTGAAGCTGATAGCGAACTTTCAAGGTATAGGTACAAAGTTACTGCAACAGTCTGGAACATCCTAGAATTAGCTCCACCTGGATGCGATCAAAGAAGGTAAATCTGGTTGCGTCTTGCGAAACAAACAAAGTCACAAAGCCGCTTGGCAAGGGCTTTGAAGAAGAAACAAACAAACCGCACAAAGATTCACGGCAATATTACAGAAACATCAGGCGGACACTCCCACCGCCAGAAAAAAAGCCTTAGCAAACATCAACAGGTGGCATGGCGAAAACTGCAAACACATTCCCAAACACCCTATCTACACAAGGCCTATCCAGGGGTCTACATCCCTGAATGTAAGCTCTGCAGAGCCACAAAGGCAGATTTAAAGCAAATTTCATTCGAATGCAACAATCTAAAACAAGAGAGAGGATGCGGTGTCCAGCTCAGACCCGCCTGCTCAACTGCAGGCGATCAACTGGGCTTGGGAACTCGGAACGAAAAGACAGGACCTCGCGACCACAGCATGCGGAACCAGAGGGCTGATCAGACGGCCACCTCATGCACTCTGGAAGCCCACTAGAATCAACCAAATCCTTTCTGTTGACGATATATAGTTGTTACCACCACCACCTGCAAATGGCACACTACAGACGAGCACAGCAATTCGACACGACAGGCACACAAGTATACACAATACGCGATGGCCACACAGTGACAAGCGACTGCAGCATGCAAAGAACTGATACCCGGAAGACCAATGCCAATATCGAAAGATGTGTCACCTTGCTCCATTTTATACGGCAGACTTCTCACTGGAGAACAGCATAGTGCAGAGGTCTTCGGAAGACGAAAATATGATGAAGCCTGACCGCTACGCAGTCCAAGTACGTACGATTTGCACTTCCCTGTGCCACCTGCAAAATGCACACTCTGCGTCACCCTTGTGTAGAGCGCTCTAGCAATGTGCACCGTACCATAAAAACCTATGCTGGAAAGCAGCCCATGGTTTCCGGGCAAGGTGCTTGTGCCCATCTTGCCTGCAGGTCTGTGTGGCTCTACTTCCGCTCAAGCGTTGAATCTAAATGCTAGACGCTGCGATAAGGCATCCATCTCTAAGCAGTGAAGTGCGTCCCTCGAGCGCTCTAAACAAGGTTGATGCAAGCTGTATTGCCCACAATACCTGGCTGGGCCTCTAAGCGATGTGGAAATGCACGTTTTTCGCGATTTCAGAGTTTCGAGAACTTCTGCGGCTCCTGTACAGGAGCGGCCGAAATAGTACGGTGCACGCTTCAACGTGTAACTTTCTCGCGGTGACCGTGCAGAAGATAAGTTTTTTTCCTTTCTTTTGCCTGTTACTTGTACGATCGCATAGGCAGCAATGGCTAGTCTGTGTAAACGTGTTCTCCATATTATGACCGCACCTGTACGAAAGCATGTTAAGCAATGAAAACAAAAACTGCACATTGAGTATCTGCATGCTCATTAAGAAGGGCTATTTGCGTTCTAACTCACATTATAAACGCCGCCACCGCCGCCGCCGTCAGTCACCTGCATTCGATCCTCTTGACACCTTAATTCTCTCGAATCAGGTGGTAAATATCAGACGTCGCTCTCGCTTAATATTCTACACATTCGCGATGACTTTCCGTGTTAAGCAGAGGCCTCCTCCGCGCGAAATGCAGTTCGAAATAAACTCCGCGTCGCACTATGCATCGCTCATACTCCGCCATGTTTGTTTGTTTCTGTTTCTCGGATTTGTGCTAGGCTAAAGGCTCGTTCTGACTTGCAATGGATACAGACTCATGAAATGATGAAGCTTACAAATTTAAACGAATATATTAATTCTTATATTAAATATAACTTATACATTATTAAATATAACTTAAATTAAATTGCCTTATATTAAATAACAGCACAATTTCAGATAACCGTGCGTTCTTTTTCGCACAGTTGCCTCCGTTTTGCTTATTCCTTTTTAAAAACAAGCCCAAGGGCGCTGGGCTATGGTTGCAGCGCAAGAGCTGAGGATTAAGCTCATTTCAGTCAGCAGTCAGCGGCAATCCGCTTCTTTGTCTAACCCTGCTTCTCGCTCTTGGCAGGCCGATCAGGTGTACCGCGATCTTCAAGGGGCGGCTGCGCCCGCACGGCGATCTCGGACGCTGCCACTAGGACTGTCCCGTTGCGCATGCGTCCACCTGGTCGGTTATCATCCACGTGCAGCCGACAAGCCCAAAGTACCCGGATGCAAGAAGCCGGGTGGAGGATCACGTGGTGTCTGCCAACAGCTATATAAACCGTCAACACCCAGGCATCATCGCAGTCAGCGGCAATCCGCTTCTTTGTCTAACCCTGCTTCTCGCTCTTGGCAGGCCGATCAGGTGTACTGCGATCTTCAAGGGGCGGCTGCGCCCGCACGGCGATCTCGGACGCTGCCACTAGGACTGTCCCGTTGCGCATGCGTCCACCTGGTCGGTTATCATCCACGTGCAGCCGACAAGCCCAAAGTACCCGGATGCAAGAAGCCGGGTGGAGGATCACGTGGTGTCTGCCAACAGCTATATAAACCGTCAACACCCAGGCATCATCGCAGTCAGCGGCAATCCGCTTCTTTGTCTAACCCTGCTTCTCGCTCTTGGCAGGCCGATCAGGTGTACCGCGATCTTCAAGGGGCGGCTGCGCCCGCACGGCGATCTCGGACGCTGCCACTAGGACTGTCCCGTTGCGCATGCGTCCACCTGGTCGGTTATCATCCACGTGCAGCCGACAAGCCCAAAGTACCCGGATGCAAGAAGCCGGGTGGAGGATCACGTGGTGTCTGCCAACAACTATATAAACCGTCAACACCCAGGCATCATCACAGTCAGCGGCAATCCGCTTCTTTGTCTAACCCTGCTTCTCGCTCTTGGCAGGTGAGTTTGATTTGCCAATTGCTGAAACTGGATATATTGTATATTTTTTCGCCGCTGACTGCAAAAATGCCTGTTACATGCTCTGCTTGTTCCAAACCCGTGGACGGAAAGTGTTTGACTTGTTCTCGTTGCAAAAGTAGCTACCACTTTGGAAAGAGCTGTTCTGCTATCACGAAAAATGCTTTTTCAAAAATGTCGACTGCTAAGCGTGAAACCTGGACATGCCCATCATGCGAATCCAGTGCAAGCAATCACTCAGACTCGGATGATAGTGACGTTTCTTTTGGTCATGAATTCTCTGCAGTTAACAGCAAACTTGACCAACTGAGAGTTACGGTTGAAGCTCTCACAACTAAAGTGCAGGAACTGCTCCAATTTAAGGCAACAGGTGAAAAGATGGCTGAAACCGTCACTGAAATCCAAACGTCAATTGAGTTCCTTTCTAATAAATATGTCTCTGTCATGTCTGCCCTAGAAGCGAACCAAGCTGAGTTAACCCAGCTACATGCCCGAGTGGAATCACTTTCTGAGACTGTTGTCGCTCAAGCTGAGCTGCTGGATCAATCAAGGTGCGCAGTTAATGATCTTGAACAGTACAGCAGGCGATGCAACTTTGAAATACATGGCCTCCCAACCAACCCTAATGAGAATTTGGTTTCTTTTATGGGCGATCTAGCTCAGACACTAAAGTTTCCAGAATTTGAAGCGAAGACAGTCGCTTCAATACAGAGACTGCCGAAAAAGGACAGTTCGTCTCCCCCTATCCTTGTTCAGATGCATGACGTGGCGTCTAAAGAAGTATGGCTTGCTCTAAGGAAAAAGCTTCGCGATTTACTTACGGATGAGTCTCACCCTTGGCTGTATTTCAACGAAAATTTGACACGGACAAACAAGGAGCTTTTCCGATTGGCCAGGTCTAAGGGAAAAGAAAAGCAGTACAAATTTGTTTGGACACGTAACGGCAAAGTTCTGGCCAAGAAATCAGAAGAAGTCAAGACTGTTATCCGCATTGAGAAGATGTCTGACCTGGATAAGATCTGCTGAGCATGGGTGATCTCGAATTCCTTGCATGTACAACATTTTCCGAAGTAACAAAATTTTTCACAAGTGACGCACAACCTGCTTTTTGCGCGACGCACGTTAATATCCGCAGTATCCGAAAGCACTGGGATGAATTCATGGCACTAACTTCACCTTCTCGTTCTACATTTGACGTATTTGTACTGACGGAAATCAATATTTCAGCCGATATTTTCAATCAGTATGCAATACCAGGTTACCAAGCAATTTCCTGTACCCGACCTGCTAGAAAAGGGGGTGGCGTCGCAGTTTTTGTGAGAGACAGTTGGACTGTCACAGAGCTAAATTCTGACTTCCAGCAAGCAGAAGTAGTAGCATTGCGTTTGAGCACGCCAGCTCTCTCTCTGATACTCTTTTCAGTATACCGACCCCCCTGCTTCAATGGCAGACTCTTTTTGGCCGAACTTGACAACGCCCTCTCAGCCCACTCGCATGAAGATTATATCTGTGTTATAGGCGATGTTAACATAGATACCTTTCGCCCTTCTAGGGCTCTGGTCTCAGATTTTCTTGATCTGTTATCAAAATGGGGACTGCAACCAACTATCCAGAAAGCTACGCGAGAAGAATTTCTGTCAGGGCAGCTTGTCGTCTCTTGCATCGACCACATAAATATAAGAGCTCCGAATTGTGCCCTACAATCTGCTATCGTCGAAGCAAAGCTGTCACACCACTACTTTGTCTGTTGTTCTTTAGCCCGGAAATCGAACCCTCCAACAGCAGATAGCGGTAAAAAAGAAATTTCCATCTGCGATCCCAAAATCTTTTACCGACTGGCATCGGAATACGATTGGGAAGTGTTCTTGGAAAACGTGCCCCCGAAAGACATTTATGATAAGCTTGTTGAGCTATTACAAGAGTTTAAGAAAGCGGCTGCTCGCGTGGTTGAAATCAGGCAGCGCAATAAAGAAAACTCATGGATGACCTTAAATATACTATCAGCTATAAAAGAAAAAGATTTGCTCTGGGCCCAGTCGAAAAGGGCACCTGCATCTATCCTGCTACGGTCCAAGTTTAAGGTTGCAAGAAATAAAGTAAACGCAATGATTCGTCAGGCTAAAAGAGTACATTTTCGTAACAAGTTCAAGAATGCAGGCTCTGATACTAGAAAAACGTGGTCTTTGATTAACAATCTACGAGGTGTCAAAAGGCGTGGCAATGATGGCAAAGATTTTGTGTCGTATTTCGGCACTGATGAAGAAAAAATAGCTAATGAATTCAACAGGTTCTTCTCGCAAGTTTCGGGCAGTGCGCAACAGAATCCCTTATTTTGTACTCTGAAGAACAGCACAGTTGAATCTGCACACCTACCTTTGCTAAGTGAGGATGACCTCTGTTCAATTATTTTTGGTCTTAAACGCAATAGATCTGTGGGAATAGATGGCATTTCAGTTGATGATTTGCGAACCTTGTTCGACATACTTAAAGGCGTGTTGCTGTCGCTGTTCAACAGCATTATCTCAAGCGGCATGATCCCGGTGAACATGAAAGCGGCTATAGTTCCCCAATTCACAAAGGTGGTGCACGTAATAGGTATGAGAATTATCGTCCTATTTCAGTCTTGCCCTGTTTGACTCAAATAGTAGAAAAACATCTGCTGTTTACAATGACAAGTTTTTTAGATAAGCACAAAATCCTGTCACCGTGTCAATATGGTTTTGTACAAGGTAAAGGGACGGAAATGCTTTTGGAGGATTTTTCTGACATGTTAAATCGATCTTTTGAACGTAACCAAGTGGTGTGTGCACTGTTTCTGGATGTCAGCAAGGCTTTTGACAGCGTGTGTCACAGTGTGTTATTGTGTAAACTGTCCAAGTTAGGCTTCCGTGGAGCGTTTCTTTCGCTTTTGGAAAATTTTTTACTGCAGAGAACGCAATATATCTCCATTGGCCGGGCAAAGAGCGCTTCTTTGTTAATTAAAGATGGCGTCCCGCAAGGTTCTATAATTAGTCCCCTGTTATTTAACGTCTACGTGAATGACCTTTCAAACTTTGTTCCTGTAGGCCTGTACCAGTACGCTGACGATACTGCACTTGTAACCCAGTCACCGAACTACTCTGACTCAATTTCTTCTCTTCAAGCTGCAGCAATAATTTCTATGGACTGGTTCTCAAACAACCTAATTAAAGTTAACAGCTCTAAGACTCAGCTTATATGCTTTCACAGCCCGATGAAGAAGGTAGATTTAAACCATCACCTTTTCTTGCACGGATCTGATTGTTCCCAATGTCAATGTGTACCCTTGAGCTATACAAATACAGTGAAATACCTAGGATTATACTTTGACAGTGCTCTTTCATGGAATGATCACTTGTCCCACGTTTGTAAAAAGCTCCGAACCGTCTCCTGTGTGCTTTACAACATCAGGTACTACATGCCGCTTTCAATACGCAAAGTTATCGTAAACGCCCTTGGTTATAGCATACTGCGCTATGGCATAACGATTTATGGTCGCTGTGCAGTTCGCTGGAAGTGCAGGATTAATTCTCTCCTACGATCTTTATTAAAAAATATCGGCTATGATTTAGGCCTTCCCTCCAATTCTGATCTCTTTAAGGTATATTCTCTACCTGATTTTGATCGCCTTTTGATGGAAACGATCGTCCTGAAACATTTTTGGCTTAGTGACTATAAGATTCCGTATGTTCCCACACGGTCTCTTCGACCGAAGGAACCTTTTTGTATTCCCCGACGGTCTACAAGATATGGAAGGCGTGTAAGAGATTATTACGTTCCCTTTCACTTTAACAGGTTACCTCCAAGTGTTCGCCGGGCAAAAACTAAATACAAAATAAAAAAGATGCTGCGATACATTAATTAGAGGGTTTACGACATCATGCATGTGCTTTACCACCTGTCAAGTAAATCTTGTGATTTCATTGGTTACTGCTGTATTTATTGCACTGATCGGAGGTATTGTCATGCCACTTTGGTTTTTCTTCCTTGCGATTTAATCTGATGAGGATTTTTTTTCCTTCACGTAACATGAGTCTTGTGTCTATTTTGTTCTCACCGTCATACTAATTTGATGTCCGTTATTTTGAATGTGTTTTTTTTTTTGCCTGTGTGTATGTCTGCGCGGTTCCGCTGCCTGTCGGGCTCTGCCGCTCAAGCCCTATGAGGCTTTGGCAGGCCGGATTTCTGTACATTTTTTTAAATATTTGGCGCAATAAAGTATTATTATTATTATCATTATTATTCAAGAATGCCTTTCTTTGCACAGTTGATCTCCACATAAAATTGTCCATGATGTCACTGAGATTTATTTTCCGTGTCGGCTCTGTGTGCCCATGGAAAAGCGCTATGTGATTTAAATTCACAACACACTCACCGATTCCCCCCCCCCCACCCTAAAAAAAAAAGAAAGATAAAAATGGAGAGGACGCACAAGCTCCACCTTACGGGTATGACGCGATAGCGTAGTGGGTTAGGCTTTTCATTCTGAGCAGTTTGACACCTGAGAACACATTTTTCATATCCATTACACACTAACTTTTCGTAATTAGCATCATCAAGCATTGCCTTTCCATCCTGAGCACCTTTGAACCCACTTTTTCCATTTTTTCATTACTTTAATTAATCAATAACAATTATTTCATTAACTCGTCATCGCCTAGCTATCACACACCAATCACAAATTATCATGATGAGATTTTTTTTACGCAGTCCCTGATTATTTACAACACGTAGTGCCAACTATGCCAATGGTTTTTTCCAACGAACGAGCTGTCTACATTGTTGCCTAAAGGTTTTTCCGAAAGTCGTGAAAAGGTCTATGGAGTATACGAAAGTTCCACACGTCATGGCCCAGCGAATGCTGTTGTGCAGCTTTACTTCTTCAAGTAATACCATAGGCACCCACTGCGAGGAGGCTAGAGGTCTCCAGCCGCCCCCCCCCCCCAGAGGTTGAATGGTGTGGTCAGGGGCAGCTTATCTTCTTTCGTACAGTTTTGGACAAATTAATTAAAGACCTAAAGTTGCCTAAACACTGGAAGAACAGCACAGCCTTAAACCGCCACAGGTACATAGATTCACCAACGAAGGGCGACAATACTAAGCGTTCTCAAGGCTCTTACAGGCAACTGGAGCTCACTGAACACCTGTTCGAAGTCTCTATGCGGAATCAAATGACTGGCCACTTGATAAGTGCAGGTTTTTCTTTTGTGCTTGCACACAGTCTTTTTCAATACTTCGAACTAAACACTCAGATCATGTTTTGACCCAAAATATCAACTATGAGCGTACCGTTCAAAATAACTCTTCTGTAACTCCACTTTTTGCTTTTCTCATGAACAGTGCATCACAACACTAGTTTTTGCAATCTCAGCATGAATAACCTTAATTTTCTACGTAACAGGGTAACAAGCGGGTTTTCCCAAGAAGTGACGGAATTCAGAGCCAACACAAACCTGAGCGAGTGTGTTGTGAATTTAAATCACATAGCGCTTTTCCATGGGCACACAGAGCCGACACGGAAAATAAATCTGTGACATCATGGACAATTTTATGTGGAGATCAACTGTGCAAAGAAAGGCATTCTTGATTTCGTAGTAGCCTTTGTATGAAACGAAGAACAGTAAAGTAAAGTAAAGTAAAGTACACTAGCTTTCTTGAAGCTATCACAATTGAAATTAATCCTTCCTATAAAATCAGCATCTAATTCCCTGTGTTGCTACTTCCAATTACAACCTTTGCTCTTTGATTTCTGTTTATGTCTTTTGTTTTGTACCCAGTTTGGTGGTTCGTTTACAGTTTTTAAAGACAAAGAGCTTTTAATCCATCTTTAAATTTTGGATTGTTAGCACATTGTGTAAATGTTTGTAGAGCCCAATGTTTCTTAGACATGAAAAGTTTAAATATCTTTTTAGTTTTGCATTGTTAGCTTATTGTTGTGGTGTTGTTTGTGTTGCCCCGTGAATTTTACAAATGAAGAATGAGTCCCCGATGTACGAAATTGTTAGCTTGTTGTGGATATGTTTGTGTTGTTCAGTGTTTCCTTTCACTTCTAAGGATGTTATGAATGTCTACCTACAGTTTAGGTATGTTTCAGCTGTTTTTGTTAATTAATTAATTTATTTAGTACTTTAAGAACCATGGGGTCATTTTGTCAAGCATATTTGCTCAACTAAGACAAAACTGATGTTTACATCTATAGTGCAAAAGGACCCCACCCCCATCCCCCGGCAGACTGAAAACTCGCAGCCTATGACTAGTGCATTGACTCCCAAGTCATCTCAGTATAACAAAGCGGATCAGTACACTAAAGTAGATATATTACCCAATAGAATACATTTTACACATGAAAATATTTTGCATGTAACAATATTTCTCAGCAGGAAGTGCACTTGGACAGCTTGAATGCATGCACTGTCAATGCTAACCCGACAGCCTGTAGCCACACAGCAACTACGAATGGGCAGGCAATGGTATTCTAACACAAAGACCGGTTCCAATATAAATGTAATTTGAGAACAAGCATTTAAGCACCATGCGTTGTTCCGCTACTACGGTCATCACACAAGAAGGTGGGTACGATAACTATCGACTACCAGGCTGAGCACTGTGACCGCAAGAAGAGTATCAATCACTCAGACGGAACCATAGCAGCAAACCTGAGTGTATGAGCCCCCATCAAGAGGAGCTTTGCAGATGCATATCCACCTCTGGAGATGGACTGGACATGCTTTGACTGAAAAAGAGATCTGCAACGTACGTAAAGTATCAGATCCATGTTGAAAATGAAGGCCCTTACAGATGCACATTCTCATGCTGGAGATGGACTGAACATTCACTGACTGGAGAAGACATCTGCAAACTAAAGTACAAGCACTATGTTGGAAATAAGGACCAGGTGCACATTCCCAGCCTGAAGATGAAGATAGCTTGACTGGAAAAAGACATTTACAGTCAAACCTCCCTATAACGAAATGGATTGTGATGAAATAATGGATATAATGAAGGAGTGGCTATTCCCCATGGAGGCTCCAATATAAGCCCATATAACTGATATCTCGGTTTTACAAAGTAAAATGTTTGTGCAATGGCATATAACGAATGTCCAAATGAACCGCATTGGCCATTTGACGCTAAGTATAATGGTTTTTAACAATTCCCAATGCTTCCATGCCAATTTTGTGCACAGAACTGCAATCGCCGCGTATTACCTGCTCTGCCGAGTAGTGCATAAAACATGCGGAAAACTTATCCTGTCTCAAGCAAGGGCCCGCATACAGCCTTTGTATGGACAATTTGTTAGCTTTCTTATTTTATTTATTCATTCACGTCACCCCTAACGTGAACCACATTCATGTGTGGTTTGATGCTGGCACACCATTCATCACTAAAAATTGAGTATGCTGTCCCTTGAATGATGCTGCACTGCGGAGCACATGGTCTACTACAGCTCGATACAGTTACCAAGGTTGCTGCAGTTCCCTCATTCTCCTTGCTCACACGACCCACTGGGAGCTCGCTATGCTTCGCTCTTTCAGCAGCCAAGTCTGAACTCCTTCTTTGATGTTGGAAAGACCCGAGGCCACCTCGTGCCCGTGGACATGCATGTTTGCATGGAAGGCAACGCGATCCTTAAAGTGTCCAGCTTTTGCATACTGAATCTACATATACAACAAGATAGTAGTGTGGCTTAAAACCATCAACTTACTTCAGAAGGGAGATCTTCACCTCATCTAAGCACTGATCAGCAGCTGGATCACGTACATGGCCCCCTCTCACACCCTGAAATTAGCTGAAATTAAAAAGATAGACATCCTATTTAGGAAAGCCTACGACACAGCCCTCGAGCTGCATCCCATGGCTTCCACTGAACAACTTCATGCCACTGGAGTTGCCACCACCTGGAAAACTATCAAAGCTCACCTCACTAGACAACAAGGACTCGAAACGTCCCAAACCAGCCAGTGTGTCCTTCGAATCCAGGACTACCAACGCTAACGCTGGATCAGTGGTCAGAGCCTAACACCAACACCCTTGCCATTAGAGATCAGAAGCCAAATACAAGTTGCCCCTCTCCATAAGAACCTGCACCCAGAATGCCATCAAAACTGGCACCGAACACGGGCAGAAGCACAATGTGGCATCCACATACACATGAATGCCAAAAAGGCATTCATGTGTACGTGGATGCCACAATTGGTGCAGAAAACGTTAGTAGAGCGATCCAATCAATGCTCTAATGTGCACTGGAAGCTCTGAAGCTAGGCTGATAAATGCAAAATTCAGGCTGAGAAGTGCGAAATTACACTTAAAGAGGTTGAATTTTCCTGTAATAGATACTTCAATTCCTTATGCCGCCTACTGTGAATGTGTCAAGTACACAATAACAGTGATGACTCATTCTGACATTTTTGTGATACGACCTGCTGCAGTGTGAGCAGCAACTTTCTTTCTGCTCTGCATTGGGCATGCCCTCTTTCTCTTTTCCACCTCCTAGTTGTGCTGTCCCAGCTACATAAGAAAGCCCCTAAAGAGCTTGACAGATCCGTTTTCTATGATGTCGGGCCATAAATACCTCATTCACGCAGCCTGCACTCCAAAAAAATGTTTACTTATGAATATTTCACACCGCATACTACCCGTAGCGTAGAATGCATGTTTATCCCGTGGAGCAACAATGGATTTAATTTAGACATCGACTCTTTGCGCCACAATGGCTTCGGAGCCTTTTTTTTTTATTAGTACCTCAAAGGCCCACTAGGGGCATTACATGAGGGGTGGGCATACATATCATTGAAGAAAAAAATCAGTGATGAATGATTTGAAGTATTCCAGGCCAGGATGGATGAAAGCTTCAGCGGGGAGGTCGTTCCAGTCTCTTGCGGTCTGGGCGAAGAATGATTTTAGGTGCGCAGAAGTAGATGCTCGAGGTGTATGAACAGCTTTCGGATGACTGATGCGAAGTGAAAGGCGGTATGCAGGGGTGATAACAGATTGGCTGAAATGCGAATGATAAAACTTGTGGAAAAGGCAAAGTCTGGCTATTTTTCGACGGGATTCAAGGCTGGGGAGGTTAGCTTTTGTTTTCAATGCTGTTACGCTCGTATGATATGAGTAATCAGAATATACGAATCTTATCGCGCGGCTCTGGACGCACTCAAGGGTTTTGGCTAGGTTAATTTGTTGGGGGTCCCAGATTGAGCATGAATATTCAAGTTTAGGACGGACAAGAGTTAAATAGGCGGACAGTTTTACGGAAGCAGGTGCCAAACGCAAGTTACGCTTTAGATAATCACCACTCTCTTGGCAAAATTGAGATGCAGAGAGCACTCTCACAAAAGTATCGTAATTGCACGAATATACCACGAGTTTTCCCTCACTTCACTCGTTTCAGAATGCATAGCACTCTATATTCGAAACCAAGGGACAAATACAACGTTTCCTCGCTGCAATTTAAGGTAGCCACAGCAAGCTTCACCACCAGACTACCAAACTACTAAGAAAAGCAAGCTTTGCGACGGCCTTGGGGCCACGCAGCGCGCAAAGGGTAAATGAAAATTTTAACGTGAAAATAAGGCTGCGCAGGCTGCTGAGAAAGAGAAGGCACTGAAATAGTTCGGTGGAGTAGCAAAAAGAAAGAAGGGCGAAAGGAAACAGGACTGGGCGGCACAAAACATGACCCAATGGTGGCATGGCGCTGATGGCGGCTGCTACCGTTTTCGAGACTGCATTTAACGCATAGGAAGCTTTGCTGTGCACGTTGCACGCTGTTCTGGAATGTTGCCTCTGAAATGTTTACGTAATGTTCACATAAAGAAAATACGTTGCTTTTGTATATTTATGTACCATCTCCATTTTTCCAAGTTCTCGGTTGTAGTTGGCATGAACACGCTGAGATCGCATTATAATTAGATTTTTTTTTTCGCTTCCATTAGGTCTCAAACTCCTCACTCGCGTTATATTCGTGGTCGTGTTATTTAAAGCATGGACAGTGCCCAGGACCATTCAGCTGCACTTGCACTGACCAAGTGATTTCAGAATGACTACAATGAGAGCATGTCAGAACGTGAGCAGGTAAAAACAAGTGCAGTTTTTACCATGGCATAATTACAGACGAAATTGCAGTATAATTGTGAAAGCAATTGGGATACAATACCAGCTACATAAAAGGTGATTCACTGCAGAGCTGAAAAAAAGCGTGCACAAATACAGAAGTGTATGAAACTGCAATAACGGCTAACAGATACGTCATGAGAAACAATGGACATGGGCTGGGCATTTAATAATAAGGCAACATAACCGATGGTCATTAAGGGTAACAAAATGGATTCCCAGAGAAGGCAACCGTAGAAGGGGGCGACAGAAAGTTAGGTGGGCAGATGAGAATAGGAAGTTTGCAGGGATAACGTGACTGTGACTAGTGCAGGACAGGGTTAATTGGGGAGACATGGGAGAGGCATCTGCCCTGCAGTGGGCATAGTCAGGCTGATGATGATGATGTACCCGAAAGGTCCTGGGGGGAGGTTCCAGACGAAAGCCGCCTCACGTGGTCATGAAGGAGGAACCAGACATGTCACATGTCATCACTTGTTTGTGCAGGACAGACGAAATGAGATCTGGGTGCAGCACGGCGAATGCTACCTTCAATATACAGCCCACCTGCAGCTGTGCACATAAAGAACCTGTTATGTCAAAGCGTTGTCGCATAATTCAATGGTAAGTGATTGAGCTAGCTGATTTTCATCAGTGACTTTCCTGAGTGGGGACTAAGGTGTTTGTACCAAATGTTCAGCAACACCATTATGCAGGAAGTCATGATGGAGTGCACAGCTATGTCATTCCATTTGCAATGCAGAAATATGTTGAAACAAGCAATAATGCCGGACCACAGTGAGAGGCAATGAAGCCAGGCAAGCCATGGCTAGAGAACATCAAATGGACTCCAAATTGTGGCTTCTTAGGGCCACTAGAAAAGATTTAATCCATTTTGCAAAACCATCCTCTACGACAATGTGCTATCAACCTGTAAGAGGCGCTGTAAATTCTACAAGAACGCACAACTCCAGCTATTGAGGAAATGGTTAAGGTAAAAATGGTGCTGATCAAGCAAGTCTGCGATGGTCCTAACATACAAGCCAGTGATAGAGTGTGGTAGTTGTATCTTCATCTACAGAAGGGCACCCACTACACCTTTCGCTCCAAGATTAATTTTCAAGACACCCCATTCCACTTTGTGACTCAATTGCAGGATGGCATGGTGTAAAAATGGAGCAGTTTTGACTCTAGTACTCAGTAATATGCAGTTCTAAGGAACAGAGCTCTGTTGACCTTGTATATTGCTTCAAAGCTGTACCAGATGTGTCACTGCATAGCCAAACATCATCCAAAAGCTTCCCTGGGGTTAGATTGTTTAGTTGGCTCAGCCAGAGCAGAGGCAGACAATACTCTTGGGTATGACTCATCTAGCATGAATCCTTCTGCAGGACAGACTCCACAGTTGGAGAAGACATCACCACTAAACGACTCAGTACTTAAGCGTTCACAATGCAAGCACCAGGCCTGTACTTTAGAATGTCTTTGTATGTTCACAGCATCCACATGGCCGACACAGTAAAACATGTTTTCTAGTACCACTTAATATATACTAAGTTGTGTGATGTTGGTGGAGGAAAATGCAAATGCCACCTGTGAGACTTAAAGATCTTAAAGGCTACTATGACAGTGCAGGGCTAAAAGTAAGGAAGTGGTGCTGTTGCATCTGACAGCTGAGGGCAGTGATGCTGTATTTCATTAGGCACCTAGATGCTAGGCAACCCTCTTCATGGCACTTCATGCAACAGTGTCAGCCAATGACTGGACTGGGCAAAAGGCAACTGCGCCATACAGTGCAAAGGGGCTAAGTAGCAAGCTCACTTTGTAGCAGCAGGCATATCCACTGTGCAGAGATTATTTGGTGGGCTGGAGAGGTGCAGCAAAGGCACATGGCTATGTCTGCTATTGCCCTCAGTTACATGAACGACTTTGGGATCATCTTGAGCAAGTGAGCCTCAAAGGGGCATTCATGTGGCTGTTACTATAACAGCTCATCTAAATATATATCGCCTGGGCTCACCGAGACTATGTAATGGGGACCCAGGCCAAGGTCTGAGCAGTTTGCGAGGAAGGTGACAACAGAGGATCAGCACTGTGTGGCTGCACTGACAGCAGTAGACTGACACTAAATGCCTGGCAGGAAGGCTGCACTTCTTAGGTGTTGGACATCTGTCGATAATTGGCAGTGCGGTGTAAGCACAACTGAAGAGCAACTAAGAACTAGGTTGTACCTTGCATACAACTAGTGTTGCCATTGTGTTAGCCAACTGTGAATGCACTGATGATTGCTCACTTCCATGGGTCCCATACCAGGTGCTTACTGGCTGTCATCTGATGGCACTTGGCTGCTCCGCAAAGTTTATTGTCGGCAGTGCAGTGAGTGGTCTGTGGAGACCACGAAGCAGACTGCACCATACATTGAATGTCTTCGATTCAGAGGCATGCAGTTTGCTTACGACCGTGGCACGCTGATACATCGGGCACTGTGGTAGCATGTATCTGTAGCATGTATCTGTGCCATATGCGAAACCAAGTACAGAGGTGACGACGTTGGTGAAAGGGCACCGCAAAGCTCCGTGGGTGCTATGGCTGCATGAAAACTGTCCAACTAGTGCCAACACGCAGCACTACATGTCTGCGGGGTGCTGCTATTTTGAAGCAATGAAGACGTGACCACACCACACATGTATAAAATAGCTTGCCATTTGCAGGGATGCAGCTTGCAGAGAAGTAATATATTCCACACACTTCATGTCCTTCACAATTATTCTTCCCACCCAAGATATCCAACTTGTCATTGGTAGGCATTCTGAAGTAGGCCAGCACAACATCAGTCAATGTATATAACCCTTGTCATATGGGCTTTAACTTCCAGAAGAAAGTCCAGAATGGGCTTTAACATGGGCTACAAGTGACGCCGCAGTGGGCAGCTCTGGATTAATTCCGTCCACAATTGTGGCCACTTCGATGAGGGTTAAATGCAGAAATGCCTGTGTGATGCCACTGCACATTAAAGAGCCCCAGGTGATGTCAAGAGATTCCAAGCAGTAGATGCAGCTCAGAAACACATCAGAAACAGGCCTCACTGTCACTGCAGTATCCACTGCTATGAGTAATGCAGGTAGTAGTGCAGGTCCCACAGCCTCCAGTACTCACAGCAGTACCCATGCTGGCTGCCCTTGGCACCACAGTGATGGCACTGATAAATGATCTGCCTGGCTGGTGCACCTAAGAAAGGTGCAAGAACGCCTGCTACGTACATCTTTGCCAGACCCCTGATGAGGATCTTGGCTAGCTCCTCAATTCCTTTGCCCGCCACCATGTGGTACTTGTCAGCAGCAAAAAGGTGCCTCTTTGGCGCTTTTGCTGCATCCAAGAAGTGAAGCTGAAAACAAAAATAGAATCTGCTCAAAAATATACCAAATTGAGGAAACACACAAACCATGGTGTGGGCCTCAACATCATCAGACTGACTATGTCCACTGCAAGACAAGGGCCTCTCCCACAACTCTTCAATTAACCCGGCCCTGTGCCAGCTGTGGCCACCGTATCCGTGCAAACTTCTTAATCTCATCCGCCCACCTAACTTTCTGCCGCCCCCTCCTATGCTTTGTTTCCCTAGGAATCCAGCAGTCTGTTACCCTTAAGGACCATCGGTTATCTTGTCTTCGCATTACATGCCTTGCCCAAGCCCATTTCTTCTTGTTTTCACCTAGCATGTCATTACCCCATGTTTGCTCAGTGACCCACTCTACTTTCTTCTTGTCTCTTGATGTCACACCTATCACTTTCATTCCTGTAGCTTACTGCGCTGTCGTATTTTAAGTTGAACCCTTTTCGTTAGCCTCCACATTTCTGTCCCACAGGTAAGCAACAGTAAGATACAGCGTTGTACACTTCTCTCTTGAGGAACACTGGTCAGCTGCCATTCATGATCTCAGAATGCCTACAAAATGCACTCCACCCAAATGTTATTCTTCTAGTTACTTCAGTTTCGTGGACCTGGACCTGTCTGGACCTGTGGGCACTACCTGCCCTAAGCAGTGGCATAAATCCATGCAAATTTCAAAAGGTACATGTAGAGGTGGAATCATTCTGAATATGTGCATTTTATTTCTTCTTTTTTTAAAGATACGATAAGCAAGAAAAGGGATTTAACGGCATTAACCAATTGCGATGCTTTTAGCACGTTTTGATTTATTGCATTATGATGCCAAATATAATCTTTCGAATGGGACAGTATAAGCAGAAGACAGAATATAGCACAGTGGCAGAGTTACCTTCAACTTTATTAAAATATAAAATGCAGCTCACGAAAATTTATATACATATCTAGTCATCCCAAAAGTAAAAAAAAAAGATCACTAGAACATTCAACAGATGCCTCCCCGTTGGGTTAATCTCACGTTTAAACAATAAGTGATGAGAATAACACCGGGCCAAGTAGTCATACACACAGCCATGCATACGTTGCATGAAGCTTTGTGTAACTTGTTAATAATTTATAACTTCTCAGGGGGGGCCAACAACCAAAACACGGCTTTGGCAAGCACTGACAAATTTTTTCATCAGTTCAGTCAAGCTGGTATTGCTGTAACTTCGTGATGAGATGCGCCATCGCCATGTACAACAAAAGTGCTCCTTTCCCATCCACTAGATTTAGGATTTTATAAATCTACCAGCCCAGCTCAAAGGGGAGCTGCCTCCTTATTTGAAAAGAATACAATTCCATATTTCTCACTGCTGTACGAAGATTCCTCGCCATGTAGGTGAAAGTAACATTGCCATACACCTCGACCAAAAATGCCTGTTCACCGGCTGCTCCCTGACCTGCTCGCTGAATCAAACTCTGAGTACGCAGCAATGTGCTCATAATGTGCTAGGATGCTAAGCATCCCAGCTGGTGTATCTGTGAGGGGAACAAGTTACGCTTGCGCTAAAGTGCCGTTGTTTTTAGAAACTTCTCTCCTGAAGTGTTGCCTAATGAGCCTTTGAACAGGATGGCATGCAGTTCTTCTTTAAGCTGATTTTTTTGGCTGTGCCACACTTGAGTAGGCACTTGTCGCTGGTACAAACCTGTGGTTTGCATTCCTTGCTTCCTGCAACTTTTTCAGCTGCTACACAAAAGTTTATTTACTGATTTATGTTTTTTCGTTTTTTTTATGCAGTGAAGTTTCGTCATGCAAAGCAAATGGGTCTGCATGGGCCCAATCGAATGAGCACCGGGCCAGTCATTAAATTGATAGCAGTCGCAATCAATCCAGACCGAAGTAGTGGCAAGGGAAATACCGGCCCATGCCGACCTCTAGCACAGAGTGCTAAGTTATCTTTTCTAGCTTTCCTGGAACCAACATTGTGCTGGTTAAACATTCCAGCTCAGTGGTAGTGTTATTTCTACAGCATTTAAGCAGCATCGCTATCTCGCCATATATTTCCAGCCTCCATGTCCCTATACTTTTGGCTCATAGGAGACGTGGGCCCAAGATGGTCAAAGAGACATCCATAATTTTCTTATCGAACCCATGGCTTTAAGAAACTGTGAGTTACAGTAGCATTTTACTGTGTTTTACTTTTTTCCTTTTTTTAAGTAACGATGGTTACCTGAGAGGAAGTATTTTTATCCATACCACCAAGGCTAGCTACACCTGTCAGTGCCCGTCTCGCATACTGTTAAAACGTTACCCAGGTCCAAACAAGAGAAAGACCCTGAAGAAAGGTTCGAAGGTTTGCATGGTGCCGACTCTTGAATGCGCACGACACATTTAGTGTCTCTGTCTAGAACTCAGCTTGACTCGATGCCAGAAAAGCGGACGCTTGAAGTTAAATACAATCACACATAGTCATGGCATGTCCCTTGATTCTTGTCAGATTGTAATTATGACAGCAGTCTGATCCTGCTGAGCCATTCCGTGGAAGGGAAGAGTCCTTCTCGCACCTGTGGCTTTCCCATGTTGCGTGTGCTGCTTGTGCCATTCGATGCCGACCGAGTAGTCTATGGAAGCACCTCAGAGTGAGCGGGGGGACACTCGCATGCCCTGACCCTCTCACCCTCAGCAAAGGGGGTCAGTACCCCCTTATCCTCCCCCGCGATTTACACCACTGGCTCTAAGTAGATGTATTCCTTTACCAATTCCACTGTCTCACTACATATTGCAAACCGCCGTTCCCTTCCGAGACTGCTGACTTTAGTTTTCTGTATATTAATTTTTTGGCCCACTTTCTCCTCTTCCTGTGTAAATAATTGATCATGCTTTGCAGTTTGTTGCCCGAGTCGCATTGGGTTAGGAATTTGTTGCAAGGCAATGTCAACAGCGAATGACAGATTACTAAGGCATTTTCTATTAACTCTTGTCCCAAAATATTCCCAATTCAGGTCGCTAAATACCTTCTGTAAACACGTGGTGAATAGCATTTGAGAGACCATGTCTGTCTGACACTCTTCCTTACTGCAGTTTTCTTACTTTCTTGACAGAGGACTATGGTAGTTGTGCAGAAGCTATATTTCAGTGTTTTCATATATGCCTCTTCTACCCTGTGATTAATCCCTGAATGATTGCTGAGGTTTCTACTGAACCAAGTGCTTTCTCATAATGTACGAAAAATGTTATTTACGACTGATTCATTATATATATATAGACGGGAAACAGAGGGCAAGATGGAGTGAGCTTTAATGCCACCCGCGAATATGACGACCAACCCTCCAGAAAAGAAGATGAGCGATGATGATGTGATGATGAATATGTAGAGATGAAGATGAAGGTTGCATGTTGTGCTTACAATATGTATATATATTATAAGCATCATCATCATCAGCCTGACTACGCCCACTGCAGGGCAAAGGCCTCTCCCATGTCTCTCCAGTTAACCCTGTCCTTCACCAGTGGCGGCCACCATAATCCCGCAAACTTCTTAATCTCATCCGTCCACCTAACTTTCTGCTGCCCACCCGCTGTCAGCCTTCCGGGCGACTGACAGCGAGAATCGAGAGCATTGCCTTTTGGAAGGAGTGGACAGCTTAGCAAAGACTATTACGAAGCCATCGTCAACACGAAAGAAGCAGGCCAAGATAGAAGTGCTGAACTTTTTTAGAGAAAACAAGTTGCGCTTATTGCAGGCAGATAAAGACGGTGGATTTGTCATAGTACCTGAAGGTGTGTTTAGGAAAAAGGCAGGCCAGGCAATCTGTAAAAAAATTTAGGTCTGTTAGCAGGAATGTAACTAGAGTAAAAAGTAAGGCTGTGAGGTTGTGCAATGAACATGGTCTAGCGCAGGTAGCAAAAGATATAAACAAGTGTACTGGCAATTCGTTACAGGTGTTTTTCGTAGCAAAGACTCATAAAGCGGATTTCCCATTTAGGAGGGTTGTAAGCGAAAGAGGCTCATGGCAGAACCAGGTCAATTTGTTTCTTCAGAAGCAGTTACAGAGGCTAGATGTGTTTGACCCATTTGCTACTAGAAATGCACAAGATGTAACAGGCTATTTGAACCAAAACCAAAATGTTGGGTTTATGCTTTCTGTCGAAGTCCAGGACCTCTTTTACTTCATACCTCATGCTGCATTGCTGCAGTATGTTAAATCGTGTGTAGAGGAGAACGGCGAAGTTCCCTTTCAAAACGCAACAGGAATGACTAGATAATTTTATAACTCTGCTTGAATTTTATCTTAATAGCACGTTTATAACTTTTGATAATGGATTCTACCTGCAGCTTGGTGGTATTTGTATAAGGTCGCGTGTTGCCCCTGTCCTGTGTAACATTTTTCTGTCTTATATTGACCGTTCCCTGACAAACGTCTTTGACACGGCCAAAGTTTTAAAAGTTTTTCGATATGTAGATGATCTTTTAGTCCTTTTAAAGGAACAGGATACCTTTAACTACCCTGGCTTGATGAATGAGGTTTTAAATGTTTTTAGACTACACGGCAAAAGTTTAACCTTTATGCATAAGGTACCAAATGATAACAGTCTACGGTTTTCGGACATCAAAATGTTTGTCTCAGAAAAGCATCTGTGTTGGATGTACCATCCCTGAGTTGCGAAACATCTTATGCTGTATGGGTCAGCACAGTTGAAGACAGTGAAGAGAGGCGTTGCGGCAATGTGCCTGGAGTCTGCACTCACAAAGTCGTGTCCGCAGAGAATTGGTGAAAGTTTCATAAAACAAGTGTACCGGATGGACAATGCGGGCTACCCCTACACGATCCTGACAGCGGTGAGTGAAACTCTCATGCAAAAAATGAAAGGAACAGCGCGCAAAAGGACCCCAAAGTAAGGTACAAAGCCTGTAGTAGCATCTTACATGCATAAGGCAGCACACAATTTGAATAAGGTGGCCATTAGGTATGGAATGCCTATGGTATTCTCAGCGCCTCTGAAGTTAGGCTGACTTTGCTCAATCCCGGCAAAAGAGAGAACCAGGCTGACCGGATGCGCCAAAAAGCATGGCAAGCCCTTTGTTAGATGTGCGAAAGGCGTTGTATATGAGATCCCACTAACATGTGGAAAGGTCTACACTGGCCAAACAGGACGCTGCATGAATGATCGCCCAGGGGAGCATGAGCGCACGTTAAGTGACAAGGAAAGTGGCACGAATTTGGCCGAACATTGCCGAAAATGCCATTGTAGGCTGCGACTGAATGAGATGAAGATTCTTGGTCAGGGCAGCAACACCGTGGCACGAGAAATAATGGAATCTTTCTTGATTAAGAATGCACAAAATTGCGTCAGCGATACATTTCTTACCTTGTATAGAAGCGAGTCAGCTTTGTTAAGATCTATCTTGTAGGGTATGATGGCGTTTACGTTTACCAGGCATGCTGTGGTTGTATCCACCGTGCGTGCACCTGATTGTCTTATATTTAGAGGTGTCAGCTTCTTAATAAACCAGTTGTTAGTTTGTGCTCATCCTGTCGTGTCTTCTCTTTTCGTGTCATATTTTATGCGCATAACCTTTCATGGCATTACAAGTATGAAGTCAACTAGCCCGACAACATCTCTTGTTGATGCAAGAGAGAGAATTACAATTGCAACACTTTATGCATAACCAGGAAACGTAACCTCTCATTTATTAGAACACTGTTCACTCACTGACTGAGTTAATGGGCATCATGTTTTTGCGTATGTTACCCACCATTTTAGGTGCTCAAAAAGGAAGCTCTTCATCGGCCAACCTTTTTATGATGTGCACCAGAGTGTGAAGGTAAAGAATAACAGCAAGATTTTGCTCTGCCTTTGTTACAAAGGCTGTGAACAAACTGAATTTCCCAAATGTGATTGTTCTAGCACATTTTCTTCAATGGAAATGAGGAGATAAGTTGGAGAACAGGCACATATGTCACACACATACACAGCTACTGAAAACATTGCTCCATTTTGTGACGACAAGATCTCTTATGAGCATTCAAAACAACACATATTTTCAAGGATCTTTCCACGATTTTGCACAACTGTATGGTAAAAGTAGCCATGTTGCTGCATGTTATCACGAGTTAAACTTTCTCTCGTGTGTACACAACGTTTTATACTGCAGTCCTTTCTGGTGCAGCAATTAAGCACCTAGCATGCATGCTTGCATGAATAGCTACTCTGTTATGAAATGCTGAGAGTTAAAACTGGCGAACAACCGAACTAAATTACCTATGGGCGCAGACCTCAACTCGCGGACTGTTTTGCCCTGAGAAACAGATCACCTGACGCAGGGAAGTATGGATGCTGAGGTGACTGCAGCAGGGGGCGAGGACTGTAACAATGAAAGCCCATCTGGTCAGGAAAACTCATGGCGGAAAAGAATTGCGCGCCGAACAGTCGTTCAAACAAATGACGTTTGGCCCCGCTGAGGGAAAAGGTGGGGGCCGGGGATACGAGAGCTCGCCAGTTCGCGGAACATGAACGCCTTAAACTACTCGACTGTGGTTTGCCATGAACAAACGTCGATTCCCAAATGCTGTTGCAAGCCAGCACTGTTCATCTGGTCTTCCTTTTACTAGCCTTCTTGTGCTCGATCTGTTCATCCGAAAGGCGTACAGCAGCATAAGTCGATACTTACGTCCGGGTCGTAGCCGTCAACGCCTCAGCGTCCACCGCGGCAAACCATCACGACAAGATCTTGAACGCGAACACCACAGGGGCCACCTCGCGCAGCAGTTGCAGGACGACGGCCTAGGATGCGAAATGATGATTCAGAATTCATTACATAAACTGGCAGAGATTCGACGCATTGTACAACAACGACGTACCTTCATGCTGTCGCAGATCACCTCCAGACTCACGTTCGACCTCGACAGGTCATTGCTCGCTGCATAGCGCATGACGTCTTTGCCACCAAAGCTTGTTGTGCACGCCTCAGGCTGCCATAATGGTCGCACGTTCGAAGTTCGCGCGGTTAACTCGCATTGTACGGAAGCAGGATGCCTGGGTACTTTCCGACACAACTCAAATGCACGCAAACATCGCAACCTAAGGATTTTTGAAACACTTAGAGGTCACAAGGCGCTAGGGTTTATGCGCTAGGGGGCTGATGTCTCCAGGGCTCCTTGCTAGGGGGCTGATGTCCCCAAGGGTGTTTGCTCCGCATAGCCGCGTCCGTATATTCTTCCACAGTGAGCCGAGCGCTACAGCGCTTTCAGTGTTTGTCACTAGATGGCGACAAAACACAACGCACTACGCGACTGCTCTGCGGCGGTACGGCCAACTATAAGCGTGACGGGGGTGCCCTTTACAGCGTACGGAAAGTAGTGAGCGTTGCGTACGCAATGTCGCTACGTACGCAGCAACTAAAAGTGTGTAATTAGTAGGCTTATGCAGCGTAGAACGCTGAATCTTAATGCATCATGTGGAACAATCTGCGACGAACAGTTGGCCCAAGTATTTTGCACGAATCTCGGAAGAAATTGGCGCTACTTTGACACCAGCCAGGCAGGAGTATATAAACCTGATCGACATAGTTTGTAGTGGGAGCATATGTGTGGACCAAACCTCGCGCTGTTACCTCCTGCCATTCACCTGCGGGATTTGGCGCGTATGTCCGGTTGCGGTTTACCGTGCCGTTCACGCTACGCGAGCACCGCCGGTGTTCGCAGTGAACACTCCGTTTGAAATTTCGCGCCATCATAGTGTGATGGCTGCTGACTCGGAGGTGTGCCACCTCGGCGACGCAGTCTTCATGGCGGCGACTGCGTCTTTCTTAAGGTTTCGGCCTCGCCGGGTGTTTGCAACGGAGGAGCGCGAGGCTTGACCTCTGCACATCAATTCTTTTCTTGGCGGGGACCGCCAAAGTTGATTTCTATCTTTACTGGCGCTTTGCTTAGCCTATTTATCACCGACGCTCACGATGTATTCTCGCTTTCCTTCTTTACTTAGTTTCTTCCCAGCTCTTCAGATGCACGGAAAAGCGGCGATACCACCGAACGCATAACCGCTTTCCTTGACACCGACAGCGATGACTCTTCCGACTCTGATTTTTTTTAATTTCTTATTGAGAAATTTGTAGCAAAATACAATTTTGCCGTGGAGTCGAGGCTAAAGGTGACGTACAAACAGTGCTGCCAACACTAGGGATTTTTCCCTAGATCTAGAGAATTTGGACGTTGTTTAGGGGGAAAACGGTTTTTTGTAAAATCCAGAGAAATTTAATTTCCTCGGAGAGTTTCTTTTTTCTCTCTCTCAAATTGGGAAGACAGTACAAGCCTTTCGTTGTTTTTTCTCTACAACTGACGGAGGCTCGCACAACACCGCCGCGCGCTCCAGCCTGTTTCACATGCAAGTGAAAACGCTTTGTTGCTGCGGCGCAAAAGCTGTTTAGAACCATCGCGGCGGCTCCAGCAGTCAGAGCGGCGATTCTTCCAGCAAGTTATAAATTTTTTGCAGCACTCCACTGCTCAGTTCTCAGTCGCTTGCATGCGAACCAGCCTTTACACGTAGGTAATCGGACATGTATGGTCCCTGACGCGGCCAGTGGCACCCGCTGCTGTGATCTGGCGGGCCACCGCCTTCCCTCAACAGGCGCGCCCCTTCCTCACGCTGTGTTTGGAGCTCGCTGCACGACGTGAAATTCCTATTTAGCAAGCATATCTGCATGTTTATTGTAATAACTAGGAAAGAACAAGGGCTTCATTTTTGTTTGAGAAAGGAGCGCCTTGCTGGTCCAACTAGGGGAACAATTCCTAGTTCTGCCGCCGCGTTGGCTCAGTGGCTATGGTGCTCGGCTGCTGACCTGCAAGACGCGGGTTCGATCCCGGGCCTCGGAGGTCGAATTTTGATATACCTGCGTGATGTGAGTGCACGTCAAAGAACACCAGGTGGTCGAAATTTCCGGAGCCCTTCACTATTTCATCCTTCATAGCCTGGGTCGCTTTGGGACGTTAGACGCCCCAAAACCATAATTCCTAGTTACACCACGACGAACAAAGTGAGTTGAGGCGCACAACAGTTGAAACAGTCATTGTTTAATTGACACATTGTTTAATCATTGTTTTAACTGACTCAAATTGCATCATGCTAAGTCAGCCACCATCTAGAGCAGTTGCAGCAGATGGAGAAGCAGCTTTTATGTCGCAGTTTCCTTACATTCCTCAAGCGACCGCCAGTCATTTTGCACATGGTATCCTTCGGCTGAAGTCGAAACCTACACAACGTGAGGAAAAAAAAATTACAAGGAAATTTAGCGGCTAAAGTGTGAAAGGCGAAAGCCTGAGTGCTGCATTCTGCTACGCGATTGTTCACTGCACATTTTGTTGGTGCATTAATTAACTGCCAATTAATGACGCTTAAGCTTTGCCTTTAGGAGTAGAACGAGACAGCGTTTTGTAGCGCTGCCACGGAGTTCAAGGAATGTCACCACCCGTTCGGCGCGATGCGTTGCCCTTTGAGCGCAACGCTTTTGGAGGAAAGGAGATGGGGCTGTAATTCTCTGTAATCTCGGTGGACACTTGAGCCGCACCGTACAGGAAGGGAAGAAGTGTGAGTGCAAGAAGAGGGGCCGTAATGAAGAAAATGAAAATTGTATTTCAGGAAAGGAAATTACGCAGTAACTGTCGCACATATCTCAGTAGACACTAGTCGAAAATTGTATTAGAGGAAAGGAAGTTACGCAGTAACTGCCTCACATATTTCGTTGGACACCCGTCAAAATTCGCGCGCGGTGACGTCACGACAATTTGCACCAATCTGAAACGCGGACAAATGCGCTTTGCTCGTCGGTAAATTGGCTTCTGAGGAAAGGAAATGCATCTGTCTCTCATATCTCGGTGGACACCTATACCTCACCGTAACGGGAAGGGAGGAAGATGGGAGTGAACGAAGACACCGTATTCACTAGACGCACCTTTGTTCATTCCAAACCATTGAGCTGGCATGGCGGAGTGGTAGCGTGTTCGACTCGCCTTCCGGAGACCGGGGTTCGGCTCCCAAGCTCGGCCAATTTTCTACTCGGTTTTTATTTATCTGGTCTGACTAGAAAGGTTAATTAGACTAATTGGTTAAGTATGCAACTAACTAAACTCCGTCAAACTTGCTTGGAGCATCACTATACGATCCCTTTAATTGGTTGCATGGTTAGTAGCCAAAGTACAATTGGCCCCGTTTGAAATTCGCGCACTGTGACGTCACGACCGTTTCGACCAATTGAAAAGCGTGACATTTCTGTCGACAGCTCCTGCTTACAACGATGAGGCATTAAAGGCTTCCGCCTTAAAAAATTCAGTTAATTCCCCATACCGATGCATGTTTACTAATATCTTGCGTACAGTGAAAAAAAACACATACACGATGTAGACCCTTGTAGCTTCATTTAGAAGTTCTTCATTTTAGATCCTTCATTTCAAATTTAGAGCTAATTTGCTTATCAACGACTGGTAATAGTGTAGCTGCATGATAAAACGTGCTACTGAACTACGCATAAATATATTTTTTCTCAATTGAACGCTATTTTTCGTATCTAGGGAAATCTAGGAAATATTGTTTTTGGAAATTGGGGGAGAACCGGCGCTGGAGGTTGGCAGCACTGCGTACAAGTCCCCTGACTGGGAATGCGGCCCCGCCGTGCAACACAGAACAGGAGACACAGAGCAGCACACACACAAAAAGAAGTCGGTCAACAGGTCGCGGATATAATACTTCGATAAACGAAGAGCAGTAACACAGAAAATGCAACCATTTGCATGCAACAATCGAACAGATTCAAGAAGATGTAGGGAGAGAACACTGCGCGAACTTAGGGCAATAATCACACATGTTCCAATAAGTACAACTTTGACTTTCCTCTGAAGTTTGACAATGAGGTTGATTGTTCTAGAAGATCAAGTATGTCAGGGTAACAGTTCAAAACGCTAGGGATTCGCCAGTTTATTAACTGTACTCCATACCCGGTCCTTATTCGAGGTTTCAGAAAATTCACATTTCGGAAAACGTAGCGAGGACCTGTGTTAAGGAATGTGTGTAGAAACGCAGTAGAATGAGTTTCGAATAGTCCGCATATAAATTCGGATAGTCGTTGATTTTAGAGGGCTTTAATGATTAATGTCTGAGCTTTTTAAAGTATAAACAGAATCATATCTAGAGTGCGCTGTTCTCTAACTTCTATGTACTGCCCCACTCAAGGAGCCTGTGAGTAACTTGAGTAAAAGTTGAAAATGAAACGAAGACCTTTCTCCATGCTTGTTTTTGTACCAGCTCCCCATACCAACCAGCAGCACTGCACACGAGACTGTACAACAGAAAAATACAGTTGCCTTTTTCAAATACGCTGTGAGTTAAAAATCCGCAATAATGTAATTTGACTATCTTTGAAAGTTTTTTTCTTTAATTCGACCCTCAAACGGTTAAGATGGCGACCACTGAACTAGTATTCGTGTCATAACGCATAACGCTGAGACCCGCAATGCGAGAATTAGATCTTAACGCTCTAAAATAGGGTGACTCTTTATCAAGCGGCCGTATGACGCTCACAGCAAGCCGAACACCGCCACATCAGACAATCCTCCTAATGTCGTTCGTCCGTATATATTCGCCGTTGGCCGACCTCCATGTGGCGTCGGTTTTCCCGATATTTGTACCAAAATTGTGGCGCAGCCGTTTGCCGTACAGCGCTAAGGGTGGTGTCTTTTGGGTGTGGTGTCAAAGAACTCATTGCCCGAAATAAACTCAGTTCTAAAACCGCAACCAAACGTCCACGTCTTGTGTCCACGACACGCAAACTCGGCCAACTTCATCGCCGTGCAGAGAGAGGTGCGAAAGCTCGCGGTCTGGTGCGCAACCAATCCGCAAAACACAAATTTATCCATTCATTTATTCAAATGCCCTAAGGGCCCACTGGGGCATTACATAAGGAGGGGGGGGGGAGGGCATAAATCAGAGCACAATTTTTCAAAGACGAAACACCATTTCAGGAGGTTAATACGGCAAGTTGAGAAACAACAGAACAACTGAAACACTGTTACAAAAAATGCACAAACAGCAAAGAAAGAGAACGTACTGGTTTGCGAATAAGTGATATAAAAAGCAAATCTTGTTACTGAACGAGCTGGGATTCCAAATAAGTTAGCAGTTCGGACTGCAATGAGGAAAACTGGGTTATAGTAGCAATACCGGTGGGCAACTCATTCCATTCTTTTATTGACAAAGTGAAAGGCGAATTCTTGTACTTTTCCGACCGAGCGATGATAGGGTTAACTTTGTAGGCATGATCGGTGCAAAAAGGCGAACAGCCGAATTAATATTTACTGCTATGCCATTAATATATATTAAAATAAAAGCGGACCTATTACTGAGCCTTGACGGAAATTCGTAGAAAACAACGGTAAAGCATGTGCAAACATTACGGGTAAACAATGCACCCACGGAAATTAATGGTTTCGCATTCCCACACGAAAGCAGCCCTAGATGTCTCTGTCGCTTTTTTTGGGGGGCATCGAGTATCGTTTAAAAATACACGATACTCTAAAAATGTATTTTCGGTGCCAATACTCCGATGCTTTTATTTTTGGGAAGCGTTGCTTAATTCCGATACACAAAATGTATCGAAAGATAGTATCGCAGATACATGTGTCTTCGATACAGCCTATGCTTGGTCCCCTTACAAAAATGCTTCTGGAGACAGTGTAGGAGTTCTCATGAGCAGACTCAACATGCCGTGTTGAAATTGTGTTGGGACTAGGATGGCCTAGTGTCGGTGAATTATTGAAGCCAAGTTGAAACTCAACAGAAAAATGGCCACCTTTCTAGAGTTGAGCCTTATCAACAGAATTTCTGCATTGCTTTCTTGTTGAACTCGTGTTGGAATTCCTTTAGCGCCTATGCAGGACAAACAAAGAAACTAAATAATATAACAACAATATGACACAAACAAGCATGAATAGAGTAAATCAATGACACCAAATAAAATAACAATATGAATAAACAAGCATGAATTAAATACATCAATGACAACAAATAATATAACAATATGACACAAATAAGCATGAATTGACAAATTTTATGCCGCAGGATGTTTTCATGGAAACAAAGACTAGTCAAAAACATATATTATAGCGAGTATAGGCCACAAAACTAAACAGGATTCTCTTCCAAACATTTTTTTTATACATTTTTAAAATACCTTAGTTGATGACGAGAATTCCCGTTCTAGTGAAGTTTGGTTAATGACAGTTGGTACCTGGAAAGTTAATTTCTGTTTTCCGTAGTTAGTGCGAGTGATGGGCACAAGTTTTTTTCGTGTTCTCAGATGGTACATTATGGCAGGCCTGTCAGGTAGAGTGGCATAAAATCTGTTATGGTGAATATACTGCAGTAAACGAAAATAATAAATTTGTTGTACTGGTAGAATAGCATGTTTTTTGTATAAGGGTTCTGTAGGTAAATCTCGCGGTCTCCCATAATAGCCTTCAATGGCTCTTAGAGCTTTTTTCTGGAGAACAAGAAACCTATTAAAGTTACCGGATCCAGTGGTTCCCCAAACAAGAATACAGTATGATATTTTGGAATAAAAAAGAGCATAATACAATGAAATCTTGAGCCAAGTTGGTATTAAGTTAGTAATTTTGTAAAGACATCCTACAGTTTTACTGAGATCTTTCACTAAGTTTGAAACATGCACATTCCATGAAAGGTTTTCATTGAACCAAACACCTAGAAATTTGTGGTTGGACACTTGTGCGATGATATTGTTTTTGTATTTTATAACTACAGCACATTGTACAGTACAGTTGATCGGCCTAAATATTATGTATGTGGTTTTCGTGAGATTCAAGCTAAGTTTATTTGCCATCAACCAATTCTCTAACCTATTTAAATAATCATTGGCCCTTATTGCTAATCTAGGCAAGGAACATTTTGTGAAAAAGGCATTTGTTTCATCAGCCTACATTACTAGATCGGGTGATTCAGGAATATTATTTATGTCATTAATATATAATATGAATAATAATGGTCCCAGAATTGATCCTTGGGGAACACCTTGTTTTATAATCATACTAGTGGAAGAGCAATGATGAACTTGCACATACTGTAGCCTGTTATATAAATAACTTCTTAATAAGTCCAGAGGTATACCACGCACTCCATAATCCGCCAGTTTGTGTAATAAAATGTCATGTCGAACGCAGTCGAAGGCCTTTCGAAAGTCAAGAAATAAACCAAGTGTGTATTTCCGACATTTAACATTATCAATTATTTTCTCTTTAATGTTTAAGAATGCTTGTTCTGTAGACTTTTTCTTCCTGAATCCATACTGCGAGCTAGTGATAATATTGTATTTATGAAAAAATCTTTCAAGCCTAATGTTTATTACTCCCTCAAACACTTTGGATAACACTGGCAATATAGAGATCGGCCGATAGTTTGATATTTCATTTCTGTTTCCGCGGTCTATCGGTTTATCGGTCGGTTTATCTGAGCCAGATAAACCGACTGCCGGTGCAATTTTCGGACGTATGTTCACATTTATTGCTGCAGTTTCTCCTTAACGTGACGCTGACATCCCCAGTCACGTAGGGCTCCACACATACGCACAAACACACACGCGTGTGTGTGCGTGTGTGTGTGTGTGCGTGTGTATGTGCGTGCGTGCGTGTATGTGTGTGTGTGTGTTTATGGTTTATGGGGGTTTAGCGTCCCAAAGCGACTCGGCTATGACGGACGCCGTCAGCACCCGAGCGCCGTAACCTCTGAGCCACCGCGAAGGAGGTGTGCGTGCGTGCGTGTGTGTGTGTGTGTGTGTGTGTGTGTGTGTGTGTGTGTGTGTGTGCGTGCGTGCGTGCGTGTGCGTGTGCGTGTGCGTGTGTGTGTGTGTGTGTGTGTGTGTGTGTGTGTACACACAGGGTGTTACAGGGAAGATTTTAAATAACTTTAAAAAATAGGCGTTCGGATGTCAAATTATTTTTATTGCGCGAAGTGATCAGTGGTCGTAGACGGCGCTATAAAATGGGTTCCGTGTGCTATTGAAGAAAACAATTACCTAATTTTTGTTATTTAACTTTTTAGTTTTAGCGGTTCAATGTCTGTTTGTAATTAGGAAATTGTAGAGGATCGTCAGTCAACCCGATATCCTTCGTTAGACGTAAGAAAATGTAATTGCGCCTAGAACTACAATGCTCAGGATCTCCGTGCCCTCCAGAAGCGCGCAACGGGCTCCGTGCGGCAGCTGAGCACCGAGAAGTCACGCCCCGTGTTGACGTCACTCGCAGGTGAACACGTCACACGCAGGCCGCGCTTTATCTTAGGCCCGAACAGCGGCTATAGCGACGTCGTGTTCATCATCTGCTGGGGCCTCTTCGCGCGCACAAATGTGACTTGTCATCGCGAGCGCCGAGTGCGGCCGCGACCTGCGATCCCGCGAATGCATTGCCCATCGCGAAATGGTTTCGCCTTGTGGAACCTCCGAGGTCGCTTTTAAAAAGCCTTTTACGGCTTCTGCGCTCGAAATGAGTTATCGATTTCGCAAAACACAGCCAAACATAGACTGTGGTCGCAGTCATGAAACATTTATTTGTGCAGGAACGCTGAGGGGCTCAGAGCAAATGCTCAAAACGGCGGCCTTGCATGCCAATGCATAACGGCGCGCGATCTTTCACTGAACGCACACAAACGCACAAAAGTACGTTGGCCAGCGGTGCGGTGATTCTGGCCGTGAGATCCTGGGTGCTTGTTGGAGCCGTTTTATACACTTCACCTTTTACATACCCCCCCCCCCCCCCCAAAAAAAAAAGTCTTATGGGGCAAATCTGTTGACCTCGGTGGCGATGGAATGGGCCCGCCGCGCCCAATCCATGGCGAAGGAAAGTTCACGCCAAGAAAACGCACAGCACGAGAAGAATGTGCCCTTACAAAAATGCTTCTTGAGACAGTGTTGAAGTTCTCATGAGCAGACTCAACACGCCATGGTGAATTTTTGTTGTGACCAGGATGGGCTAGTGTTGGTGAATTATTGAGACCGAGTTGAAACTCATTGGAAAAGTGGCCACTGTGCTAGAGTTGAACATTCTCAATGAAATTTCTGCATTGCGTTCATGTTGAATTCATGTTGAAATTACGGGAGTCAATCAACACGTCATTCTGAATCTTGGCTGGGGTAAAGAAGCAAAAAATCCTGGGAATACATGCGTATTGCGCCAGATGGACCTACTACCAATGCAATTTTCGGCGGTATATTCATATTTATTGCTGCTATTTCTCGTTAACGTGAAGCCGTATTCCCCTGTGACGTAAGTGCTCCCCACATACGCACAAACACACAAACACGTGTGTATATGTATACATACATACACTCTAGCCTTACACATCTATCAGATAAAAAGCATGGAACAGTACTGCACACGAGGCTTCGAAGAAAATTTATTGAATAAACGAAATACGCAGCTTACAAAGGCTCATATATGAGTCGAGGGAACAGAGGACACGGGCCGTGCTGAGGCAGTGTGGCACAAGAGGAAAAAGTCTAGAAATTACAATGTACAAATATATGCGATCACTTTGTACGAACGTCATTGATACAAACTGAAATGAAGGGAAACGAAATGAAATAAACTCCCGCGGGAGGTCCGGCCACACAGCATGTTTAATACTGTGCAGTCAGTGGTCCTTTGGGCTCACATGTATAAGGAGAGACGTGGGCCTGCCAATTCGCAAGCAAAACAAAATAAGCAGTACAGGCCTAAATTTCCAACACACACTGTGGGTGGGCACGTGAGAGAAAAGTCGCCTGAAGTGTGGCAAATGCATCGATTAGTATGCTGTCACTAGTGTACGGTACCCTTTGCGAGTTGGATATGGCGGGTCGACCGCCTGCGGAGGAAGCTTTGCTCGCCAAGGGTAAAGAGTTGGCTATCTAGGTAGCCCCATAAAATTGCCGAGAGACGCGCTAGCATCGGGAACATGAACCGACGGGGTTGCCGCGAGTGTACGGATACGTTCCTATTCTGCCAAAGGATCAGGCCGATGGAGCGCATCAAGAGTCGCTCGAACGCCCCGCGTGGTTTCCCTTCGCGCGACACAGGGATGGAAAAAGCGCGCGAAGCCAAACGACGGAATGTCCTATCCACAGCACACTCTTCAAGAGCATGCGTTTGTGACTCAACTCGCACAAATGCAGTTATTGCGCTGTGACGCTGTTGAGAATGTCAGTATTGATTGTAAAAAGCAGGCACAAACATAGTCATTGCGGTGTCAGACGATAAACAGTGTCACTATTGAGTGTCGAAAGGGACAGAAATGAAAGGGACGCATGTACGACACGCACATACAATGTCAATGGACTGAGGCACTACGAAAAATGTCATTATTGCTCTGGCGCAAAAGGAAGTCACTGTGCACTATGCCGTGACATACTGCATAGTGCGGGAAGAAATGAACGCACAACATGCACAAACACAGTCACTGTACTGTGACGCAGTAAAAAAAGGCACCGCGCACAGTCCCAATGCACAGAGAAGACAAAATGATGTACTACAGGCACATACAAAGTCATTGCACTGTGGCAAAAAAGGAATTGTCACTACGAATTGTCAGAGTGCGCTGTGTTGAAAGGAAGGGTCTACAGCAAGCACGCACACTGTGAAACTGCACTGAAGTGATTCACAAATTGCTGTCACACTAGAGTGTGATGAAGAGAGCGTATGTACGACATACACTGCACATTGCACAGTGGTGAATGTATATATACAACACAGAGACACACTGTCATTTTGCTATGACTCGGAGGAGTCACGAAGCGCTGTCATACTGCAAAGTGACAGAATGAGGATAGGTACTACTCGGAATGCAGTAGGAAAACAGTGAATTGTCAGTGGGACTATGAAGAGCGGTATATGTGTGTTTAAAAAAATGCGATCGAAAGTGATGAAAAGGTGATAAGACTGGGGAGAGACCTGTATCGTCAAGGAAAGTGAGGAGTTGTTGGCAGGCTCGAAGGATGTGCCGCTTGTGGAAGAGAAGGTGATTCCCGTTTTCTGCAGGCAAACCACGGTTGTCGATAGCTATGTATTAATATTTTTCGTTGTTCGTCACATGCAGGGCAGGCAAAGAGGAGGAGACCTCTGATTCACCGCACTGTGAACAGTGAGGTTCTGGCACTAAGCCGCGACTGAATTTTCGATACCTTGTCCAGGTGCAGCCAAACTAGGCGAAGTAAAAGAGAGCGTTCCCGCCTGATAAGGTTGGCAGGGAGACACTTGAAGGGAAGAACTGCAGAGACTCTGGAGTCAAGATGTAAAGAGAGTACATTGTTACAAAAATGTCGTTTAGGGTAGTAAAGAACTCTGACTGTTGATGACACTTCAGGGGAGGATGAATGAGCCGACTTAGGCAGAGCATCGACCACTTCATTGCCCAGAATTCCGGAGTGGGAAGGAAGCCACTGGAGGGCAGTGTCCAGCCCGGTATCCACTAAAGCCACGAGGCGGGCTTCAAGGAGAGCTGTGGCTGGTGAGCTATGGTCTGACCATTGTAGGCTCATGAGAGCTGCCTTGGAGTCAAACAGTATGGAGACAGAACACTGAGGGCGGAGCTGTCCAATCGGATCCGCAGCAAGACGGAGAGCAGCTACCTCTGAGGCAGTTGAGCTGGCCGAAGAACGCCGACATGTTCTGGAGATATTGAGCGAAGGAATGCGAGGGACGGACCCTCCCATGCACGTCGGATGGTCGCTGCCTGTCATCGAGTTCTCCAGCCCCCTCGGCACTTCGTTACTTCTGTTGGTCATTCTGTTGGACTGTTGGTCATTCTGTTGGTCATTCTGTTGGACTTCTCGCCCTCTCCACACAAGATCTCCCTGCCTAGCTCCCGTGCGCCTTGCCTGGTGTGCACGTGCTGCGCCTCCGTTCTCGGACCACCCTCCCCAACCCTCGGACTCACAACACCCTCCCCCCCTCCCCTGGCTCTGAGCAGCGATCCCCGCACAGGGCAGCAGAAGAGAAAGCCACAATCTCCTCCCCAAACACGCGTGTTTAGGGCACTGATTGGCGCCTCTGCGCGTTTTTCTCGCTTCCAATCACGGTATTCTTAGTGCGCCGAAATAGCGAGCTCATCACGCGCCGTTCGTTCTTTGTACGAGAAGCATTAATCTGGAGCACGTTACAAAGACAATGCACTTATTATCTCTGTCCGTGAAAAACGAGTGAGCGTTACAATCTACGGCGCGTTAGAATCGATTAAATGCGGTACCATTGCGTTATTTTCCTTCCAACTGTTATTGACATAACACAAATTTACTCAGACTGCCATGAAATATATACTGCAGCTTGCTTACATTGTTAATTTTTAAGTCGAGTTCTATTTTGAAGTAGTCGTCGCTAATTTTCACACATTTCATCGTGCAGCGATCAATACCTACACTAAAGGCTCTCTCAGTGCATGCGCTGGAGGGAAGGGTGGCGGTATTACAGCGTATGAACACGTTGCGCACCAGCTCGTAGTTGTGCATTGCTTCGATGGTAGTGTCTTTAGTTCCTCTGTGAAGCGCCACGCTTCGTTGTTGCTCCGTGCTTTGTGTGTAAGCCTTCGCGTTGGGTGTAGTGGGAGGCAAGTTGAGGCGCCGTCTAAGAGCGGTGAAGAGGATCGAAGAGCAGAGCGGTGAAGTGATATTTATCGGGCCGAGAACTGCCGTAGAAAATGGTAGTGACCCGGTTGTAGTCCGGACACTATCGCGCGCGATGATTCTCCACAGCCGGTTGTGATGTTTGCCCTCAGATTGACGTTCTCAAAGTTGTACCGTTGTGTACAGCTTGTTTTTGAAACAAGTAACTGATTACCAATAATCAGCTACAGAAAAAAGTAATTGAATTACCCGAAACATTACCGCTCGAAAAAAGTAATACGTTAATTACAAAATTACAAGAAAACGTAATTGGTTGGAAGTTTTCATTTCCTTATAACGGTTACGTGCAACTCTGTTTTGGAGGATGGAAGTGGGGTGGAGAGGTTGGTCCAGAGGGGCGGTGGGTAGCGGTGGGTGGGTGAAAGCCCCTCAGGTAAGGGGTTGGGTAGGTTGCTGGTGGGTCGTGCTGGAGGAACTCCGTCTTGGAATTCGATTCACCTTCGCTTTTTCGTTTCGCTGCCGCGTGGGCATGTATAGTGGGAGGAGGCTTTGTGTAGGGTGGAAGTATAGAGGGGCTCGTGGTGGGCGCCGCTTCTGGAGGGTAGAGTAGTTGCATGGCGCCTCTCGAGGTTGAAGATGGGTGGGGTGGGAAGGTGGACCGAGAGGGGCGATGGGTGGGAGGGAAGCTAAGGGGGTGCGGTGGGGAGGCGGCAGGTCGGTGGTGCTATCTGGACGATGGAGGTATTACCCTCCGAGGCTACACGAATAATACCCCTGTCACACGGGCATTTCGAAGGCCCTCGACTCGAGGGCCTTCGAGATTTTCGATCGCCATCGAACTCGAGGGAGTTGTGGCGCTGCTACACGGCAAATCTCAATGGCCATTGAAATGGTTCTCGCGTCTTACGCCAAGGATGTGTGGCGCCACAGTCGCTACTTTTGATTTTGCGCAAATAAGAAAAATGTTTTTATAAACCGAAATTATAATGTAACAATGAACTTTTTTTGGAGTCATAGAAAGCTTGTAGCTATTATTAAAGGCTTATTACGTTTTCTTGTAAGACATTTTTGTACAATTTGCTGTCGAAGTTTTGTAATGCTCTGGAAACACTGACACCGGTGGCGTTTCCGTGGTCTCTTTGCTTCCTACTGCTTCGTGCATAGGTCGTGCTTTTTCGTGCTCTCGCTTACGGAGGTTCCAATCTCTCGAATCCTGCGTGTTGGTGCCTTTTCACCGCCATGGGTGACGAAGCGCGACACACTCGGGATGCACAGACGGAGGTCATGGTGCTTCTGGCTGCCATCGCTCAGCTTGACGCTGACATCGAGGCGTCGAAAGCCGAGGCAGATCGGATCGAAGAAGAGCTTGTTTACGTCAGTGCACTGAACGCGTCCATATTCGCATGTGGCAGGACCGTGAACCGCGAAAGGTGGTGTTTTGACCGGAACACGAAGTGGTTTGAGGAGACGCTGCCGCAGCTTGGCGAAAGGTACTTTAAGTGCGCGTTTCGTGTGACGCCTGCTACCTTCCGCTACATTGTCGACACTGTGCGACCGCTGCTCGAGCGGCAAGACACCAACATGAGCGAAGCTATCCCTGTCGACAAGCGAGTCGCCATCGGGCTGTACCGGTTGTGCTCTTCAAGCGAAGAACGCAGCATCGCAGAGTTGTTCGCCGTCGGACGCTCGACAGTGAACCAGGCGTACCGCGAGCTTTGCGAGGCCGTTGTCCACCTAATGGAAGGTGACTGGGTGAAGATGCCGACGCTGGACACCATGCCTGAACACATCAAGGAGTTCAACGCAGCGTGCCAGTTTCCGCAAGCGGTCGGAGCGTTGGACGGGTGCCACTTTCCCGTGTCACCTCCCAAGGAAAACGCCGCGGACTACAGGAACTACAAAGGATGGTAAGCAACAATGCTAACATAGGGACGAGTTGGTTGACTATATCGGAGTCTTATGCGAAACTAAAAAACACAAAGGGACCAAATAACAAATGAAACAGGCGCAATTGCAAGTGCCTACCGGCGTGAGTGTCAATTTGACTTTGCGAGCGAAACACGCATTTTCACCGTTAGTGTCAGGCAGTGTGTTGTCCCCTCATAGCATGCAGATGATTCTCCCGAGAGCAAGCACAGGCATATGGTATGCATTGTAATGTTGTCCCCTCAAAACATGCAGATGTGTCTCCCGAGAGCAAGTAGGGGCATATTGTATGCATTGTAATGTTATGCTCAAATCACTATCATCATGTGTAATGTGTCAGTCATGTTAACCGCATATTTTATTTGCAGGTACAGCATCATCCTGCTTGCCCTTGATGATTCACACGTTTACAGTGGCTCCAAGCTGGAACAAGCCGTGAATGGACCACTGTTTCGTCAGCCACGTGCCATCATGGGTGGCAGAGCAGTGCCTCCGGTCATTTTGTGCGACCAGGCATTCCCGCTTTCTACCAACTTAATGAAGCCATTCAGCCACCGCGGAAACCTGACCAGTGATGACAGGCTTTTCAACTACCGCCTGTCCAAAGCCAGGAGAGTGGTCGAAAATGCTTTTGGCAGGCTGAAGGCCCGGTTCCGCTTCATTTTGAAGCGCATGGAATGTTCGATAGAAAATTCCCGCCTGGCTATTCGTGCGTGCTGCATTTTGAACAATGTGTGCGAGGAGTTTGGAGATGCGGTCCTGCAGCAGTGGCTGACAGAGCTGGAAAGCAACAACGATGGTCTCCAGCAGCCATAACACTGTACAGATGTTCAAGAAGGCACTGGCTGTGAAGTGAGGACGGCGCTTGTGCACTTCTTCAAGCATGGATGAGTTCCATAGCCGGTGCGGCTGCTTACACCCTGCAGGGTACCAGGAATGTGATGTGCTTGACGGTCGCCTCAACAAGAACGGTCCTTTTCAGGGCCACCAAGAGTCTGCCTTGGCAGAACCATGGAGATGACGTCTCCGGAACCGTTTGTTCCCTTCTCAAATCAGTGTCATTATTTACAACATAATCTAGACGCAGACAGCTATCTGCGTACTTGATCTTAAGGTTCACAGTATTTAACTTTATCAACCTCATTTTTTGTAGCAATCAAGAGCTCATTGCACAAACACACACATGCCTCCGTGTGGAACTAAGAAACACTGCAGAACATTTGAAATTCAAATCATAGGGTATGAAACATGGTTTTCCATTTGGCAGTATTTTTTCCATGCCTCCAGCAGTAGACAGCATTGAAAATGTCAGTGCCAAAAGGTTTTCACTGTAATGTTTGAGACCCTGGTGAAATGACAAATGCATAGAAAAAAGAAACAGCTTGCACTGTATTAATGTCATTTCAGTGGCGTCACTATTTTGTGTACAATAAAAATTCGGAAGCTGTTTGTGTCAGCTCAGTAGGGACAGGTAGGAACTGAATTGCAAAAAAATTGCAACTTGTAGGAAGCAACATGCCAAAGTAGGTGCGCCAGCAATCCTGGACCGAAATGACAGACGAGTGGTATGCATGCAAGCATGCTCTGCATAGCTAATGCTTAATGCACAGCATGTCTATACACGATCCAGCATTACACCACAGGGTTGAGCTGGTCATGTTTGCACTGCTGACCTCTTACGGCACGCATTCAGGCCATGGTATTGTAATGAACACATAGAAATTAGAATAAACTAGCTTTTATTGCTTTACTTGCTGCAGAATTTTTCTAGGGCGTTCACTAGCTTCTCTTGCAGAGCAATCTGCCTCTCTCTCTGCTCGAATTCCTTCGCCCGAGCTGCTTGTAAGGTCTCCCGCAAGAGTTTCTGCTCTTGCAGGAGCCCTCCATAAATTTCAGCCAGAGCAACTGCCCCCCTTTTCCTCTTTCTGGAGGGAGGCTGGCCTGTGGCTGGTGTCACAGCCTCGGCTGCGACACCCGACGATGTGGCTGGTGTGGCAGCCAATGCTGTGGCTGGTGTGGCAGGTGATAGGGCTCCTGGTGACCCGGCAGCTGATGATACGGCTGCTGGTGACCCGACTGCTGGTGGTGTCATCGGCTGCGGTGACCCTGTGTCATGGTCATCGAAGGGCAGCCTGTCGTGCACTGCCATTGTGGTGGTGACGGCTTCAGCGGTTTCACCTTGTTCCATCTGATGAATGATCTGCGTGGCCGTCATACTGTTAGGCAGGGCAAGAACAGAATAGGCAGCTAAAGATGACTTTTGCAAAACTCCACAGTTCACGTTTCCATTTGGTACTGGGTGGCCACACATCCATTACATTCTTAAGCAGCACACACAGCTCACCTTACTGACATGACTAGGCTGAAATAAGCACTGCTTAGTGTTAGTTCTCACAGTGATTTTGAGGCAAACCCTGTTATGCTGGGTTCACTGCCATTATTATACTGGCGGTATCTTGCAGCAATTAATCTCCTGCAGAAAGCTGTAAATAAAAGCCTTTCTGTGAAGACATGCTGGCTAAAATCACTTAAGGTGCCGCAGTTTCTGCAGCTGTCAATCTTTATAGATGCTGACTGCAATTTCCATTTGAGAATTCCCATCATTGACTTCAAAATAAGCATTTGCAAAGCACTATTAAAGAAAATGATGAGCTAATGTGATTAGCTCTTGCACTACCAAGCATGCTGTGCAGCACTAATAGCTGCTATAAATACTACAACATACCTCTTCAACTGTTATGTCGCTTTCCTGTGCCGTGGAGGGATCATTGGCCGGCAGCGTGCCAAGGAACTGGTGTATACGCCAGAAGAATTCCCATGTGACCGCTCCAGAACCGGTCGTTCTCTTCCTCAGCCACAATCTGAAAGTTTTTTGCAAGGGCGACTGAGACAAGAAAAAAAATTGGAGGACACTTCAGCTTCGCCTGGTAGGCCAGAGCGCCTTGCAGCGCTGCCAGGGAGTCCGCTGAACGCCATCGCTCGTTCGGCGCGGCGCTTTTTAGGAAAGAAAATGATGCAGCAACGTTCTCACTTGTCTTGCTGGACATCCGAACCGCGCATGATACGCAGCGCCCGATTATAGGTCACCGGTTCGAATCCCTGCCGCGAACTAGGCTCCAACTTAACTAGTACGTTTATGGTGCACGAAACGTTGGATCGTATGACACCATCCGGAACGTTCTGGGCTAAACGGGTGGCATGATACGATTTTTTCCGACGCGCGGTGCTCGGAACTACTACGACGCCGACGGCTTTTCGACCGAACGCGCTATATGAATACCGCTGTATACGCCGTCACGCAATAAAGGAAAGTGCTGTGACGAGCTGTACCAACACCGCTGTATACGCTGTCGCGTAATAAAGGCAAGTGCTGACGATCGATGTGTCATTTCGTGCTGCCCTACGTAAATCTGGACTGACTGTAGTCACTTGAGTCAGCAATGTTTACAAACTGCGCTGCTGAGAAAGATGCCAGTATGCAGCGCAGTGAAAAACAATGTTGCGTTACAAAGGGCGTCTCAAAAACAACGCTGACAAGGCTGCGAACTTTTTACCGCGACAGACCGCATGCTTGCAATCCGCGCGCACAGAAAAGCCACTTACCGGTACGTTTGCCCCAAGTTTTCGATCTTGTTGTGAACTTGGGCGCGCGTCCTATAGTAGCCGGCTTCTCGTAAACGTTGAGCAATTTCTTCGTACACGCCGCCGTTCCTCTTCTGACGACGCAAGTCGGCGAGGCGATCTTCCCATAAGTCTATCAACATAAGCGTTTCCCGGTCTCCCCACAACTGCCGTGGCGCCGACGTCATTTAAGAAAAAATAAAATAAAACAAAAAAGCTGAGACAGAAAAATTAAGGGGGACGTAAAAGGCCTCGCACCACCGCAGGCAGAATAAAAAATAACGCGTGGGGTGGAATCGGCGGAAAATATACAAAAAAAAGCCAGGAAAATTGTATGAAAAACTATCGCGTAAAAAGTGATCTGAGGACTACATCAAAATGGCAGAGCTTTTCGTTGTGTTTGCTTCTCGCACGCTTGTTACTGCGAGCGAGAGTATGAAATTAATGCGTTGTAAACCAAAACCATACAATTGTTAAATAATTTTATAGGCTAATATTTTTCTGCCTGCTTTAAAGTTTAGGAGAAGAACGTTTTTTCACGCTCTCATGCCGCAAACGCACCGTGCACGAGAGTGCGCGTTGGCGCCGCTCGAAGCAACGCTAGCAACCTTGGGAGCGCTCGAAGGCCCTCGAAATCTGGATAGAGTTCCGGGCTGCTCCGTTGACTCGATAGACTATTGAGTCGATGGCCATTGAAACTGGCCGTGTAGCAGCGCTCGATCGCCTTCGAGTCGATAGTCTATCGACTCGAGGGCCTTCGAAATGCCCGTGTGACAGGGGTATAAGACTGCTCACTAAAAAAAGAAATAACCATCTCCGAGGCTGCAGATGTCGGTATTTTCGCACTAGGACACTGGTACATGCTTTCGCAGTAAAAGTCTTCCCCGAGCGGGATTCGAACCGACTCCAGCGCCAACAGAGCAGCTTTGTTTTCAGACGCCTTAGACCGCTCTGTCATCGCCGTTTTTTTTTCAGAATTAATTGTTTATTAACAGTAATACATACGATTGTTGCACGAGACAAAAAAAACAGAAAAGAGGGTCTATAAATTCTAATATGGGCGTTCATATACAGCAAGACAACGATGAAAGTAGCCCTGAAGGATGCAATATACATGCGATTATACCGCTGTTTTTTCTTTGTTCGATGGTCCGACTTTTTTTTTTACAGAAAACTTGGTCAAAATTTCTTTCAGCTCTGTGCTACAATGGGGCCAACGGCTGGCACAAGGTAAGAAGCAGAATGCTTTAGTTCAGGGGTTCTCAAACTTTTTTGCTTGGAGGAACCCCAAAAGCCTTCAATAAGTTCCAGGGAACCCCCCCTCCCCGCCCCCCGCTTTCACTTACCTAGCAATGTTGTCGAGGGCATTTTTGCAAAGGGAAAGTTGCAGAGGTTAAATGTTTATGTGATGTGTGATGGGTGGTACTGCTTCCCTTTTAAGAGCAAGTCAAAGCGTGGCTCAGTAGCACTCAGAGCCAGTCTCATATCAGCTGCCGGGTCAGGGACGGTGAGGGTTCTCGCGGAACACAAAAAGACAGCCCGCGGAACCCCTGTGTTCCGCGGAACCCAGTTTGAGAACCCCTGCTTTAGTTAGTGCGCCAATTAATTAAAGGCGTTAGTTTGCACTTTTAATGTTTAGTTTAGGGGGATTGTTGTAGCAGCAGATTTGGAGATCATCCTCCGAACAGTCTAGCCAAAAAAAGTTTCATGAACGAAATTTAAGCGCGCTTAACAAGGCGAGAAAAAGTCACCCTGGTAGGAGGCTTCACACTGTAACCCACCGCCAATGAGCGCCTCTCATGTCGATCGCTCCGCCCTGCGCTGTGCATCACACTGCCGACATCACCTGATGCCCAGACGGGCGGGCCGGCGGTATCGCTGCCAGTTTCGCCTCGCTCCACGGCTTCGTGTTGGAACCCCATTAGGAACTGAATATTACATAGCCGTGAGCCCCTAAAAGGTCACTTTGAGCTCCATCTATTCCGTTAACATCGGGTGACAGCTAATTATCGAGATATTTCCTGTTTGTTTTGCTTCAAGCAGAATAACCCAAGCAAAACTGGCTGACTGCCGACCATCGGCCCGCGCTCGGCTTGTGGCAGAATTTCGATGTAATCGGCGCACGAGCTTGGCAAAAGCGCGGGTCGAAATGGGGAGCCAGGAGCACAGGCAACACCTCGGTCACCGACCCTGGACCGGCCATTTAGGCCCACCAGATGAAAAGCGAGAGGCCGGCAGTGCGTTGGGCCTGCGCGGTGGCCGAGCGCTCCTATACACAGCTTGCAGGCACGCTGGTGCTGATTCGCCAGTCACTAGCTGACTCCATATTTTAGCGGTGATGCTTCCGGGCAAAAATCTGAAATCTTCACTGGCAACCTGCATACGTCGTCACAATTTACAAACTGAAGTTCTTTTTAAGCATGAAATGCTTTTAGCTCCCGTTGTCGGCAGTGGTGTGACGTCACGCCGAGACCGAGAGCCATAATCCGGGCACTGAATTCCACTCATCCGGGCTCTGAAACGAGAACATCCGGGCACCGTACGAGACTTAACGAGATTTAACGAGACTCTCTAAGCCCTCCTACGGGACCGGCATACAAGCGCCGGTTGCTCTCCAAACGAGTCACAAAAAATACTGCTGCCAGTGTCTTCTCAATGTTTATCAAGATATCAGTCGAGCTGTGCATTTTATAATGCACGGAATTATAATTTCCGATGTCTAATAACGCGTGCAAAAAGCACATACATGCCACAATACACTTCGTTGTCATACGTGATCTGTTAGGGGCTTTGAGAGAAGGCCGCTTAGAGAAAGAGAACCCGCGTCTTTCGGGACAGCAGCCGAGCACCATAACCACTGAGCCACCGCGGCGGCCATTTGAGGAAAGGAAGTGCACATACCTTGCTCCCTGGGTCAGTGGACGTCTGAATCGCGCTTATAGGTACGTGGGGTGATGAGAAAGAGATGTGGGCTGCAAGACCCTCATCCTTAGACCTGCTATGCCACTGCAGACTGACAACGCAAGACCACGCATGCGATGGAATTATTGTATACCGACCAGCTCCTTGCATGTAGAAGGCGGCATTATAGCTAGTTGTTATCGCGCATTTCACGCTAATGTTCTATTTACCAAACCTCGACGTATATGAACCAAGCTGATTACCACTGCTAACTACAAAAAAAAGTCGTTTATAGTGCTCTCAGTGTTTGTAGCCTTCAAATCGCCGCCGCGGTGGCTCAGGCGCTCGTATCTTGACTCGCTTTGGGAAGTTAAACCCCCATCTATAGCCCACATTATTTGTGACTGTCCTGCCTACAGCTCCGAATGGCAGTCTCTCAGCCGTGCGCTGGAGCGCCTAGATCCACGCCCACTGACGGAAATGAAGATTTTCGGCCACTGGCCGCGTTGATCGTCGGCGGTGAAGGCATCCAAGACACTGCTCCGCTTCTTGAGAACTTGTGGCCTGCATGATAGGCTGTGACTTCAACGAACAGAGACTTTTTAGAGTGACTTCAGTTTTCTGCTACTCTTTTTTCTATTTCTCTTTCTTTTATCCCCTCTTTCCTTTCCCCCGTGAAGGGTAGCAAACCTATTATTCTTCCGGTTATTCTTTCTGCCGTTCCTCTTCTACCTCCTCCTCCCTCCTCCCCTCCTTAAACCCCCATAATCTATCCAATCCGTATTCATTCAACTTCCTTCTGTGTCATCACCTGAACATTATAAACTTGTATAATGAGCCGCCGAAGGTATTTCACCCTTAACATATTAGCTCTCGTACTGGGCACAGGTTCTAGAGCGCAGCTCTTAGGCGTCCGTTTCTGCGTTTCTGCGTTTCGCGGCGTCGCCGGTGTGCGTTATAACCAGCAGTGGTTTTGTTCTTTAAACTGGATCATATTTTTGGTTTTTCATTTTTTGGTGATATGCATGGGAATAGAGATTAGTGTTCTGTCGTGCTGCAGTTTTTCATGAGGCAGGAGGTGTCCCAAGTGCTTTTCGGCTACCGTCGGCTAACTTGCTGCGTGTGTGCTTCGACACACGCTTTGGTGATTGTGAAGACATGTCGTCCCTTGGCGTGGTGCCTTCTTACGTGTTCTGCTTGTACACAATACAGTTTTGTACACAACGCAGAGGAAGGCACCAAAATTTTTCCTTCTAGCATCGGAGTGTTAGCAGGACATGCTTTCAGCAGGTCATTTCTGTTTGCTTCGACGTTTGTTAAGGGCCAGCGGTCCACAACATGCTCAACGTGTACAACATGGTCGCTGTGTCTGTCGTCAATTACAACATCTCTTCTTCAGGGTGTAACTCATCTTGTGTGGCACTGTTTGTATTATAAAATCGCAGCATGCTCTGCCTCATGGCATTTGGTTGACTCTGTCTGCTTGCTTTCGACTGCTTCTTTCACATGCTGCATACAATTATACAACAATAAACTATTTTAGAGCGCAGCTCTTTGGCGCCTGTTTCTGCGTTTCGCGGCATCGCCGTCGCCGTTGTTCTCCGTTGTCCGTTGTAACCAGCAGTGGACACCCTATAAGCTGCGAAAGCAATGGAGCGGGAGCTTGGAAAGGAGAGAGTAAAAGCGCAGCCTCCTGCCCTTCTTGGCAGCTGTGCATAGCAACCGTGACGTCACGCAGAAGCGGTAGAACGAGCGCGCGCGCGTCGGCGGTGGCCGCTACACCGCCGCTCCTTCGCCAGACGTCTCGTTGGAGTCGAGTGAGTGAGACGCATGGCTGCAAAGCGGCGCAGTGATTCCGGGCCAAGGGGCTCCGGGAAGCGATAGTGTGTTGAAGACAATGCTTTCGCCAAGCATACTTCAGAATTTCCACAGTGTCTTCGGAATTTCTTGAGGAAACGAAGTTCGGTGTCTCTGTCTCCCACAGCTACAAAACCAATAGAACGGGGGGTTTGGAAAGCAGAGGATAAAATTTGTAAAATGGTTTTTGAGGAAAGAAAATGCGCACTAGCTGTCTCACACATCTCGATGGACACCTCAACCAGAGGGAAGGCGCATAACTGGCCTCTTGGAACAGTCGACACCTCAATCGTGCTTTGAGCTACCTGGCCGAAGTGAGAGATGTGCGCTGCATGCTTTGGCATTGAGAAATTGAGCCAGAAACACTGCCACCTGCCAGGGTGGCTGGGTGGACGGGGACTTAAATGTAGATATAAAGACAAGCGGGAATTTCTTACCACTTATGCAGGAAAACATCCCGTTCTTCTCGCTCGTAACGGCTCCCACAGCTGTGACAACCTCGCGAAATACTTGCGCATATCTCGTCTTTGAGAACCAGGCATTGGTGCATCAAATCGAGCATATATCCATGCATTTCTCCGTCCACAAAGCTTCCTTCAGGACAGTCAAGAAGTGTTAGTGGAGTGTTTCTTGAAGATGGAATGTGTGAAAAACAACAAGTTGTCTGTAACTGTACTATCAGCAAGGAATAAAACGCGAACAAGACAGCTGAGCCACCAAACGCAAATTAAGAGTATTGTAGCCTGAGAAAGCTCAACACTTGCTCAAGTTCTTTTGACTTCAAAGGCGCGAAGACTCTTCTTCAGAAGTGTTAATCAACCTCGCTAGCGTTTCCACTTCAGGCGCTGATATTACGATGTGTTTGAGATGTCCCCTCAGTTTTCTTGTTCGCGTTTCATTCATTGCTGATAGTACATACATGTCTTGAACAAATTATTTGCCTTAATCTATCGAAAATCTGAAACAGCTGATGAGCTGCGCTCAAATTTCGCATTCGGAAGTAACGTAGTCGTCGTCAATTTAAAAAAATATATATTTATATGATGACCTGGATACGTTACCTACGAAGCTAGACAGGTTTGATATTCAGCATGTAGCTACGAACCTAGTACTTGAAGTCTGGCTTCATCGAGGGGGTCATCTTGTGAATCGAGCACAAGTGGGAAATCAAATAAGTACGCAGAGAGAGAAAGCGCTTCACGTCTTCTTTTGAACATTTTTTTATACAAAGGGAAAATAAACAAATTGAATTATATAATAAATAAAGGAATAAATTTGTAACAGGACCAGCTCCGCACTAGTGCAGCAATTCGGGAGCCCACAGTCCTCGTGCCAGGAACGCCTCACCGAGCAAGATTATGTGGCATCTCTCGGAAGGTATATTGCGGGTCATTTCAACGAATATTTTCATAGTGTAATTTCTAATTCTAGCATATGTTCCTCCAAGGAGAAAATATTTCACCCATGTGAAGCCAATCTTATTTCGTACCCTGGCATGGTTCGATGTTATTAAACTTAAAAAATAAATCTTCATGTGGTCCTGACAATCTTGCAAACATTTTTTTGAAACGATATGCTGAATGTATTGCTAAGTTCTTTGTAATTATCTTTCGCGCTTCACTACTTGCTGGAAAAATACCGGATGACTGGAAGATAGCCAGGGTTGTGGCCGCGTTCAAGTATGGCGACCATTCTTTGTCAGAAAACTAACGCCCAATATCACTTACCTCCTCACATTGTAAACTAATTGAACATATTGTTGCCAATCAGATGAACGAATTCCTGGATAAAGATTCCATAATGTCTAATGGTCAACACGGATTTAGAAAAGGCTTTTCAATGCGAAAGGTTTTTCAAATTCTCATTGCATGGATAACAAACTATCTAACAAACCGGCGCCAATTCATATCAATTATTGGGCAACAATCTGGCTGTCTTCCGGTCAACTCAGGAGTCTCTCAAGGAAGTGTCCTAGGAGCATTGCTTTTTTTACTTTGCATAAATGATAGTACTACTGCAATTATTTCCACTGTGCAAATCAGGCAGTTTGCGGACCATTGTGGGCCTTTTCGTGAAATCACTTCAACAAACGACGAAATCGATTTAAATGCTTCTCTTGCTGGCATATTTAATTGGTGCAAAGTCTGGGGAATGCGGCTTAAAAGTGAAACGACGATCTTTCTTCTCCGCTGCCGTCAAAAAGCTCCATTATCCTTCACTTACATGTTAGGTTCGTCGCCTTTGCAGGAAGAAACCAAATATAAGTGTTTGGGTGTCACAACTGCTAAAATTTATCAGGAAATTTACACATTGGCAACATTTCTTCTTTGTCATTGCGTGAATTGTATTCTTGCGACATAGACTCAAAAACTGTCCCTCTAACGTAAAATTTTTTGCTTATTATTCACTAATTAGACCTAAACTTGAATATGCATGCGTTGTTTGGGACCCGTTTACTAAAGAAAATAAAAATGTCTTGAAAGGGTACAAAGGAAGGCTGTGGGTGTTAACCGCTCAAATTTTATCGCTATGAGTCTCTCTCACAAATAATGACTGATAATGGCATTGAGCTTCTTGAGCAGCAATGGAAAAATCTTCAATTGCGGTTCTTTTTATGCTTTTTAAGGGGAATTTAGCAATAAACTCCTCATCCTATCTGTCTCGTTCAACCTGCAGGCTTACTCGACACCATCATCCGAATTCACTAACCCGTTATTTTGCACGGACGGATCTATGCAAGTTTTCATTTTTTTCCCCGAGCTGTAACAGACTGGAAGGATTCATTGTTTCCTGTCTCCGTTGACGGATGCATTGCTTATTGTATTATTCTTTTTACCACCCTGCTTGGACCTGAACAAGGTCTGCAGTATGGAAAAAATAAATAAATAAAATATTGCGAGCCAGCTACTGCACGCGTCGGAACACTTCTAGTTTGATGACATAACTTTCAGTCGGCACGCGTGGTGTGGCGACATCTCTCCCGGTTTTGTTACATCCCGTGACCTTTCTGCGTCATCGATCTCGTGATTTTTGGCAATGCCTCGTTTTTTTTGGAATGTGGCTACTAATGCTTATGGCAATATTGGTTCATGAGCACACCTTTGTGTCAGCCGGTCAGCGATACTTTCCGTCGTTGGAATACTGAAATACCTGCGTCTAATGCAGTAAAGCTAACTTGTGGCCTGTCATAAGCCTTATAGAACATAGTAGATTTGTAAAATGTCAAAGTTGTACTAAGCGGGAAAAAGTTGCAGTTCTGACATGTTGTAGGAAGGTAAAGTTTTATTACTTGAATACTCATAAAGCATTCATTTTCTTTTTAACTGTGAGGTCAAAATTACACCAAATCAATATGCAATAACACAATTTATCCGAAATCTATTTTTAACACAGCTTTTATTCTCTGGGAGTCTCGTCCCGGCTGGAAAGGTGCTGCCGGTGTTTCCTTTGCTGTGACTCCGATCATCCCTTTGGATCGCTCCCCATCGCCGGCTGATGCCACAAGGATGCAGGAGATGCCTGTTAAGACATTTCTGACAGCTACAAACTCGGAAGACTGAACTCCAAAACGCACAAACGCACACCAAAACGTCTAAATTTTAACCTTACCCAATTAGTGTGACAGCCAACCCGTGTGACACAAGAATCAGCAAACACACTCGACCTGATATTAACCAATTGCTCCGAAAAACTAACATCTATCAGTTTTCTTCCGGAAATCAGTGACCACAAAGTCATACATGCTCTATTTTCATTTCACTCTACTAAAAAACAGACATCTGAAAAAACAATACGTCTATACGATAAAGGGAATTACAACGCAATAACTGAAGATCTTAGCACATTTTTTCCCGAATATGAATCCGCATTTCACACTCGCTCAATTCATGAAAACTGGTCAATCTTCAAGAACAAATTAAACAGTCTCACTGATACGTTTGTCCCGACGATTACTTTTCACACTAACCGCAATAAACCCTGGTTTACTCGGCCCTTAAAACGCCTAGAAAAGAAAAAGAAACGATTTTTTCGCTCCGCCAAACGCATCGACACGCCTGCCGCATGGGGAAAATATTACGAAATCGAAAAATTATACTTACATTCCGTTCATGATGCCAAGCACTCATTTTATCACCACGACTTACCAAACCTGCTAATAAGCAACCCAAAGCAATTTTGGCTGGTCCTAAATCCTACGCACCGTTCCCATATTACGTTAACGAATGATTTACATGAACCTGTTGGTGATAACGACTGTGCAGATGTTTCTAAGAATGCATTCGCATCTGTCTTCACCACCGAGTTTGACGCGCCTCCACACTTATCATCCTTTAACTTGGAATCCTTCATGACGGCTATCACCTTTAGCGAAGAAGGCATCTCATCCATAATTCATAATATGAAACTGTCGTCTGCAGCTGGTACAGACCTAATTAATTCAAAACTTTTGAAGAATGTGAACACTATTTGTGCAGCCTATCTATGTCTTCTTTTTTTCACAGTGACTGTCTTCAGGAATCATTCCAGCTGACTGGAAACAGGGCAAGGTCGTTCCAGTCTACAAATCGGGTAACAGAGACTCACCTTTGAATTACCGCCCCATTTCCTTAACTAGTGTACCGTGTAAAATAATGGAGCACGTCATATACTCACAAATCATCAACTTCCTTGACGGAAACGAATTTTTTCATCCTACACAACACGGATTTCGCAAGGGCCTCTCATGCGAAACTCAACTAGCACTCTTCCTTCATGACTTACATGCTAATCTCGACCGTAACATGCAGACCGATGCCATTTTTCTAGATTTTGCAAAAGCCTTTGACAAGGTCCCTCACCGCCGACTATTACTAAAACTTTCGCAGCTCAACCTACACGCTAATATTTTAAAATGGATTGAAGAATTTCTAACTAATCGTTCACAGTCTGTCTATGTTAACGGCCACCCGTCTAAGTCCGTCCCAGTAACATCCGGTGTCCCACAAGGATGTGTACTTGGTCCCCTTCTATTCTTAATATATATTAACGACTTGCCCATGCATGTTTCCTGCAACATTAGAATGTTCGCCGATGATTGTGTCATTTACCGTAGCATTAACAATCGTGATGATCAACACACCCTTCAGGCAGATCTTAACAGTGTATTAAACTGGTGCAATAATTGGTAGACGTCCCTTAATCCTACTAAATGCAAACTCATGTCTTTTTCTCGTCGTCGTAACCCTTATCGCTTTTATTTCTCTGTTTCTAATACACCGATCGAGCTAACAGAATCGTATAAATATCTGTGAATCACCGTCTCTCCTGATCTCCCATAGCGCGCTCATATTAGTAATATCATTTCAGCATCAAATAAAACACTAGGTTTCCTGAAGCGTCACCTCCGTCTTGCCCCACCTGAGGTAAAGCTGCTCGCGTACAAATCATTGGTAAGACCAAAATTAGAATATGCATCTGCCATCTGGAACCCACATCAAGTATATCTAATCACTGCATTGGCATATGTTCAAAATCGTGCCGTCCGGTTCATTCATTCCTCATACTCGTACGACACCAGTGTTTCAGCTTTGAATGTGAAATCCAGATTGCCACTACTTTCATTTCGTCTCCGCATCGCTAGCCTCGCTCTATTTCACAAGTTTTTTTATTCTTCCTTGAATCAAGCACCGTACATCACAGCTGCAGCACGCATATCTCACCGCACCAGTCATCCACTGCAAGTTGCACGCCCACCATCGCACACTACTACTTTTTCTGCATCGCTCTTTTCTCGAACAGCTTCAGACTGGAACGGCCTTCCCTATGATCTGGTTGTCATCGCTTCGCCATCTGTTTTTCAAGCGCGTGTAACAGATCATCGTCGATGTTAAGCATTGCTGTTTTTTCATATTTTCAAGTGTATTCCACCCCTTATGTAACACCCCCTGAAAAGGGGGCCTTTAAGGAATAAAACTGAACTGAACTGAACTGAGCACAGAACTTGAAGCTAAGCGTGGTGAAAGTGGCGCGGAAAAAGCAGTAAGAAAACCTGAGCGTTGAAGTATACCACTGTAGGGGCATAAAATTCTGCCCCTTTCCTGCAACCTGAGGGAAAGGCCGAAGGCTGCTTCATATGAGGAGGAACACGGTTTGGAAACAGTTGCAACGCGTGCATCACGGAGGAAAACTCGCTGAGTGCCACCATCTCACAAGTCGCAAGCAAATCTGACCAGGGTTGGCCACAAGAGGATGTCGAAATGGAGCAGCACAAGCAAGGCATCAGCATCGCGCAAGACAAGGGGTGCCCATGAGAAACAAGTGTCAGCACAAAGCCGCACTAAGAGGAAGCCATCGGAGGCCTCTCCTAGAAGCACATGGGCAACCAGCGAGAGCGAAGGTAAAGCCAACACCAAGCGGGCAGCACGAAGTCCAAGGCTTAACTCGGAGGTGCCCAGCTCTAGAGGATGAAGCAACGTGAAGGCCAGTTCGGCTTTTGAACGCGCAGCAGGCAAGAGACGCGCCTCACACAGCCCTCGCTGGCAATCAAAGACGCCCAGTCCGGGAAGGGCAGGGGTAGCTAGGAAGCAGTCTGCAGCGCCCAGCACCAAACGAAGCCACAAACCGGCCCTGGAAGGAGCCTGCACAAGACGTGAGGGGGCAGTCCAGAGCAGGCAGGGCCAGGGACCAGGCGCCATTGACGCGCAGTCTTCGAGAGCCGACTGCTTACACACCGAGCTCGGACAGGGAACCACGTCTCCGCAGTGTTGCCAAGGGCAAGACTCCGAGCCCTCAGAAGGCTACGAGAGCCAGGCGGCGTTCTTCTTCCGCAAACGTAGTTAAGGTAATTGAAGTAAGAGCTGCGCGGAGCTGCACATACTATTCGCGCACTGGTTCAGTTTAATCCATCCCTAGTGCACATTGGAAGGCATAACCAAGTGGGCGGGGCCTAAGGCTCACCAGAGCCAGGCTTCGTTCAGCCCGTACGTCCGGAAACGCGCAGGGGGCGGTTTCGAGCACAGCAGGCTTAACGTTCACGCCACTAACTCTATTTGCGAGCGCCCTTGACCATTCGTTCGTATTTCGTGACAAAAAGGTCTCGGCCCTTTGCGACCATGGGAGACCTCCTCGACGCCGCCTGTTGTACCATGTAATGGCGCCGTTCAAGGAATCACAACCGTTTTGGCCCCATTGCCTCGAACGGCCTCCGATGCGCGCGATTCGCTGAAACCCTCGCGACTACCCGCGCTGCGGTTCCAACATTTTTTAGACGGCGGTCCACGGCGGAAGAAAGAAACGACCCCCCGGTGCCTAACCTAATCGAGCGCCTCGGACGAAGCTTATGCGTTGGCAACAATTTGATCACTTGTTCCGCAGTTTACCCTGCGCGATACCAGTGCTCGCTACTTCGTGCCTCCCTGTGCGCCACGCTCACAGCCAAAGTACGCGGGCGTACTGCGTCGTCGGTCCCCTTTGATCGACAGTTGAGCGCCGTACTAGCAACGCAGATGGAGGCTGCTGCGATTGCCAACTACTTGTGCTGCTGTGATTGCGGTTGTGGTGGGGATGGCGAGCTGCTTGAGGCAGCATTGCTTAGTCTAGTGAATCATGTCAGTAACATCTACGAAAGACCCAACCAACTCTATCCAAGCTTTCTACATGGGGCTTGACTTTTGAGCAGCTCTGCATGGCTCAGTGTTTGTAAGTACAGTTCACTCCTCTACACAGCTTTCTCGGGACTCCATCGAGCTCTCAGAACATAACTAGTCTAACAGATGAGAGTTTGTGTGCCTAACCGAAAGCCGTCAAAGAAAATAATGCCACCACTACCCCATACTATTCCATTATAGTTAGCACTACGTGATGTAGAATTTGTGTTTGTTCTGTTCTCTAAAAGCGCAAAACGTTGTGTTCTTTGACCCAGGTTATTTTTCACACAAAAAAAGAGCAGGCCATTGCAACAACACCAGTGCTTCGAAAGGACATTCACGGCTGTCACCATGAGTAGAGACATACGCTCTAGAGTCATTTCACAGCTTGTTGAATGGGTCGCTCCAAAATCAACCGCCTTCACATACAAAGGCATCATGCTCTGTGGGTCTGCGTAAGGATACATGCACAATATTATCTGTCATGTCTAAGTAGTGCAACACATAAAGCGTGTGGAATTTTTTTTGCAACGTGGTGCAACATTAAGCATGCTTTATGCAAGTATGTTTTGGCGGGATGGAGTGCTATATATTTTGAAAATTCAAATGGTGCAGATAGATAGATGCAGAGAAGGGGAAAGGCAGGGATGTTAACCAGAAAGGTTTCCGGTTGGCTACCCTGCACTGGGGAATGGTGCCAAGGGCCAAAAAAATAAGGACTTTAAAAACCGCATTATTACAGACGAAAATTCGATAGCGTAAAGGTTCCCTGCTATGGTCTATGCAATAAGCGTCTAATGGTCTTGCAATTTTCCCGCCAAAAACTCCAAACCTATATCGTATGTATGAGTCATCACCTGGAATTTGTTGAGTAGTTTGCATCGAATTATCATATGGGATTATACTACTCCGAGCCCCTAATCCACCTTTATTACCTACTAAACCGATTTAAAGGGCAACTCAAGTGTTCTTTGTACCTCCTCTGTTTTTACTGAAACTTTTACAGTCCGTTCTACGCAGTTTTCTTGTCCTTTGTGCCGAATTTCAAAGCGTGGAGAACCGAGTTGCAAATTTCCGGCTTTGTGGCCTCAATAGAAGAGATTTTGCGCGCAACCTTTCGTGTGGGACGTCACTGGATGCACGGCCGTCGATAATCGCTCTCCGTTTGCTGGACAGAATTTCGAGCTGCTTTTTCGTCATTTCAGTCAACTATCCAAGCTCTCACATACAGTCGCCAGTTTGGCCATTCAACGCGGACACGACAGGTTCTGTGACAGTACCCTTGACGTCTATCGGACGGCAGTCTTGACGTCATCCTTTAATGGAAACCCAGTTTCGGTTTCGCTTTCCTGGTTTGCGCTTTTTTTCAAATACTCCAACTTGGTATTTTGAAAAACGGTCGACTACAACGGAGTGAGGACACTGTGGTCAACTCAACTCAAGAAAAAAACGGAGTTGCCCTTTAATCTATTTTCTAGGGTCGACGACTTGCAAAATTTTAGAACTTCTGGGATATTTACGACCCTCTCGATCGCAATCATAGAACGCAGGGAGTGCTCATATCACTGCTTGCGCGGTGGTGCAGCGGCTAAGAGATGCGCCACTGCCATGCAGGCGGGAGCTTCAAACAGGGCCGCCGGTGCGGCATGAGAGGCCCAGGTTTCTCTTCCTAGCTGCCGCGCGGCTCTTGCACAGGCCACACGAGAATTAACTAATTGCATCGAATTTATTTGAGTTTAATTCACAGCCACTTACCACGGGCGGCAGGTAACTCACAAACGAGTAGATAGGGTGCGGCGTACTATAGTGGCCAGGTTTGGATGACGTCACAAGGTCACGTGACCTCTCTCGACCAATCAGATCAATTTCCTAAATGCTACCGCATTAAGAGGGTCGAAGGAGAAAAGATTTTTAATGCTTACCGATGGTATTCGGTTGTTCCTCCAGTAGCTTCACTGGGCACCTCTTGGTTGCGCAGAGTTACTTAGTCCCATGGTACATGTCAGAGTCAGTCAAGCACCTTTATGAGCGACAGGATGAAGACATTGACGAAGCGCTGTGTGTGGATGGACAAGGCGTTAACCATGGTAAGATGTACTGAATGAAAAAAAAATTACATCACTTAAAAAGTATTACACACGATCTAAACCGGATGACCACCTGTGGTGGTGTGCGCTGAAAACTGGTTTCGGGGAATGTTTATGAATTGCAGAGATTTGGTTGGTTGGTTGGTTGGTTTATGGGGTTTGATGTCGCAAAGCGACTCAGGCTATGGGGCCACCGTAGCGATGATCTCCGGAAATTTGGATCACCTGGGACTTTTTAACATGCACTGACATCGCACAATACGCGGGTCCCTGGAATTTCGCCTCCACTGAAATTCAAACGCGGCGGCTGGGATCGAACCCGCGAGTTTCGGGTCGGCAGCTGAGCGCCGTAACCACTGAGCAACTGCGGCGGCCTCAACTGGGAACCCCAGCGGCTAAGATAATCGGCCCAATACTGGTAATACATTGGCAAATGCCGGTCCTCGAAAGGAACGGAGTGAAACCACACATTTGCAATATTGGACCGATTACGTTGCATTTGGGAATGTACTTTTCACTTCGGAATGCACTTCGGAATAATGCAATTTTCTATAGCACAGGGAACTTCACAAGGGCGTCTAGCGCCCAAAATGAAAGCTCCACACCCTGAAGCCTGCGGTTCTTGCACGCCCAGAAGTAGGTTCATGTGCGTCCAATACGCACGGCCTATTCTCAGTCTTCAGTGTTTCCTGTCCACTCTGAGTCAGGCTATCAGCGCTTCCACTTGTGCAAGTGCGTCCCGAGTTTCCGGTATCTGTCCGTTCAGGTTCTCAGATGAGACACGTTCAATATCTACCGTGTCTCAAAGAGCGGCTGATGTTGCATCACGAAGAGGTACGCCGTCAGCTAGTATGTTACGATGACGAGAAGCCTAGCAGAGGGTTCTTCAGTCCTTGCGAATAGGTATAGCCAATTCAATTGATTTTGTTTGATTATATAAGCCGAGACAACGCAGGAAGCCATGAAACAACCACTTCGCGTTTGGTTTATTTCCTTGCATTGTGGCTCAGTATCATTTCCTTTGCATGTTTACTTGAGTGTTGAAACTTTTTTGTTCCTGCATTGGGCCTATTCCTGCACCAGACTTCTCAATTCTTACTTATGAGCCGCTTGAGTTAAGCCTGAATGAATTTTTGTCCTGTTTGGATCTGCGCCAAACCCTGGCCAATCTCCTACCATGGGTATGTGCCACCGCTTCAGGGGCAACAACAACAACAGCAACCCGAAGCCCGAGCCTTTTTTCTAGGCGGCTCGTGGCGCTTCCTCTTCCTCGCTCGCTCCCATCGTCCAGAGGTGGCGCTGCTGCAGAGCATTCTGGGCCGCTGCTTGACTGCTCTTCTCAGGACGAGAAGACGACCGGCAAGCGCATCCTGACTCACCTCGAGGAGCCACGCATCTTGCACCGGCTGCTGGCGGAAACCCGGGGCCAGCAGATGCCCATCTCAGTGCTGGTGGCAGTGTGGCACGACGCGGCGGGCCTGGTGTTCGGCCACCTGTCGGTGCTGCTCTCTCTGCTGCAGTCCGGGGTGCTCCCAAACCACCGGGTGAGCGACGGCTGCCTGGCCTACCCGTACACCACCGTCCTAAAAACTACCCATGACAGGATCCGACGTGCGGACCTTAAGTTCCCTGCCCATGTCTCTGGTGATGCCAAGGATCTCAATTCTAGGCTTCTGCGGAAGGAACCAAAAGAAAGGGCCAGCCTGGAGGAAGTGACGTCGCATCCGTGGATCACAAAGAATGCAGAGTGTAGCATATTCTAGCTGCACCTTTCTACTGGACTTGTACATGAGTGCTTGCCTAGGAGAATCCTCCATGTGTATCCGCCTGGTGAGCACGAGTGTGGCGAAGAGGAGCCAAGGCATCGAAAAGGAAGCATACTGACCCCAAAAAAAGCATACTTCGAAGACAAGTCTCTGCGAGTCAAACGGACATTTGGCTTCGTTCCAGTTGTGGACATTCGTCGAGGATACATTAGAAAAACAATGCGTTTGTAATTAATATGTGTGTAATTTTAAGCATTATCTGCACTCATGTAGTCATTAAACTTTTATTACGATTTATGCAACTCTGTTTTGGGAGCGCGCCCTGTTACATACTTCGATAATTAAAATAGGCCAAAGGGCCAAACCACTCGTCGACCTCTAACCACATTCTTAAAAAACAAAATGCAATAGCATAGAGGTTGCCAGCTGTGCTTTATACAGTAAGTCTCTAATGTTATTGCGTTTTTGCAGTCAGAACTCTAAACTTATGGCATGCATGAGTCATCACCTCCAATTTTTGAATCCGTTGCATTGGATTCTCATATTTGGTTAGTAAACCAACTCCTTTAAATTGATTTAAATGACAGCTGCAGCGTTTTTCTGCTTCCTATGAATTCATTGAAACAGTTATGGTACTTTCTCCTCATTCTTCTTGTCCTTTCTGCCGAATTAATGAGCGGGGCGAAGGAATTTTAAAATTTTTCCATTTTGTGGCCTCAATCGGGGAGATGTCGCAGGCAGCTTTGCGTCTGTGACGTCGCTGGACTCATAGTTGCCGACATTATCTTTGCGTTTCCTGCTGAGAATTTCGAGCAGGCTTTTGGTCATTCGAGACGAATATTGAGTCAATCTCTCACTCAGTCGCTAATTCGGGCAATCAACGCACTCATGATAGATTTTGCAACATATCCATGACGTCACAGCACCCTCTCTCGTGACGTCATCATTTGGTCGAAACCGAGTCTAGGTTTCGATTTCTTCATTCTTTGCTCTTATTAAATACTCGTACTTGGTATTTTAAGTAAACGGCTTTAACGCCGGAGCGAAGCGTGTGTGGACAGTTTTGGAGGAAACATATCAAAATAATGCGTTTGTAATATGCTGCAGGATATCTACACTGAATTTCAAACAGAATTTGTATTCATGTTTTTAAAAAATAAGAGATCACTGCAGCGACTCGCATTGGGAGAATGCGAAAGCATTGACGCGTACTCGGCACTCGTCGCCTTTCTTTAACGTACGTTTTGTTTGTTAGTTCAGCTGCTTAATTATCTTATGCTTTAATTAAAGATCATTTTATTTACTCTGATTATACTTTTATCTCAATCAACCATTGTGCTTTTCCAAATTTAGCGCCATGATTGCTCTCCCGTCCACTTACTATATTCCCGTATAGTCTATCGAAGCGTCCACTGGTTTTTGCTGATAATATTAACTAATAAATCTATGTCAATAAATCTTTTTTTCTATTAATTGTCACCATCGAATACATTTCAAACTTTATTTTCACTCTTTAGCCTATTTTTCCACTATTCTCCCGTCCAAGGCTGTTTTCCCATCCGCTCGCTTTATCGACATCCGCGCTCTTTCGAGGTTTTTTTTCGAAATTTTTGGCCTTAGTTAATTAACCAATCATACCATTGACATTTTCTGCGCAGTGTCCACACATCATCCTCTTTCGATTACATGTACTCGTTTGATGCTACCTCTTCTGAGAACGTCAAGACTGCTGCGGACACGTTTTGCGGACATGTTTTCGTGACACGACCCCACTAACATCATCCAAAAAATGCTTTCCTGGAGTTGGCCTTTTATCCATTTTCTGGGGTGGGCCTAGTCAAAATGTTGGGCGTTCACAGATTGTCAAATCTGGCGGTGCCTTATGATCAGTCTACTGCTCGGGTGACGTCAAACCATCTCAATCGCATTCATAGAACGTAGGCAGTCCTCATACCGCTACTGGCGCAGTGGTGCAGGCTTTATGCGATGCGCCACTGCATGTGAGGTGACTGCTTTAAACAGATCAACCTGTGGGGCTGGAGACACTCAGGTTGCCCTTGCCGAGAACCCGTAAGGTTCATGCAATGCGTCACGGTGGGAATTTCAAAATTTCGTTGAATTCATTTGAACTAACTTCACTCCCGCACACCACCGGAGGCCGCCTGGTCACAACCCATCATATTGGTCGAAATGCGCCATGGTGGCCAGGTTGTGATGAAGTGGCAAGCTCACATGACCTTTCGGGGCCAATCATTATTTGGCCACCTGGCACGATGTGCGAGTGAAGTGCTGTGATCAGGTTGGAATGAGTATACAACATTAGGTGACAACTCCGACCAAAGAAGGAATTTCGTGAATAGAGAAGGAAGAACTATTTTATGAGACGACAAGCTAAATGCTATCGCAATAAAAGTTTCTAACGTTAAATGATTTCTAAAGCTACCCGATTTTTTAAGCTTCACTGGATACGTCGTTGTTTCTCACAGTTGCTGAAGTTCTGGGCACATGTGAGAGTTAGGCGTGCACTTTTCTGAGGAACAGAGCGATGTCGCTGATGACGCGCTGTGACCGGATGTGCAAGTGGTTAACGATGATAATATATACTAAATATAGAGAAATTACAGCAAATAAAATGGATACTGCAGGTCTAGACCGGATGATGATCGCGTGTGGTGGTTTGCGCTGAAATCTGGTATGTGTACCTCTCTGGGAAATGTACTTTTCTGGTCTTGCAGAGTACATGACACTTCAGAAGGACGTGGAGCACACAAAAGGAAAGCTCCAAACTTTGAAACCCGTGGTTTCTAGCACGCATAGTGGGAGGTGCGTGTAATACATGCGACATGTCCTCAGTCTTCAGGGAATCACTTGCTTGATGCCAATGTTCCGTTTAAATTCTGTGTCCGCCTGTGAGCGCTTAAACTTCTACGCTTGCATGCCTAGTTTTCTCTATCTGCGCTTTCAAGTTCTAAACCAAACATCTTCAACATCTACCGTGTCTCAGAGAGCAGCTGATAATCTGTTGAGAAAAGGTATCTTGTCACCAACTAAACTATGATGTCACGAATCCAAGCAGAGTGTTATGTATTCCCGTGGTCAAGCTCAGAAAATGTAATTCATTTTTATTTCATTACGTGATCTGAGACAATAGACGAAGGCATGAAACAACCACTTCGAGTTTCATTTATTTTCTTGTCTTCTGACCTAATTTCATTTGTGCCTGAGGGCAGCACTGTCGACGATGTCGTCGACGCACTGGAAACTGGTTTGGTTTATTGGGGTTAAACGTCTCAGAGCAACTCAGGCTATGAGGGACGACGTAGTGAAGGGCTCCGGAAATTTCGTCCACCTGGGGTTCTTTAACGTGCATTGACATCGCACAGCACATGGGCCTCTAGAATTTCGCCTTCATCGAAATTCAGCCGCCGTGGCCGGGATACAACCCGCGTCTTTCGGGTCAGCAGCCGAGCGCCGTAACCACTGAGCCACCACGGCGAGGCGCATTGGTAACTGCCAGAAGCACTGCCGGTATCAAGTCCCTCCAGCACATGAGGAGGGTAAAGTTCGGCGTTTCGGCTGCCTCGGACAGCGCAGCCTCGAAGCTCAAGACCCGGGCCTCTATTCTCCTCAACGGCGTCTCAGACCACACTGCGAGTGTAGGCGCAGAACTTATCCACGTTTCAGTTTTCCCAGTTCCTCTTTGGGTGTCTGATGCGTAGCTAGCAGCGGTCTTGTCATGATACGGCAGTTTGCAACAGGTGCACGAACCCGCATTTAAGGGCCATCCAGGAATTGGCACAGGCATTGGAGCAGCATGAATTGAAATGAAAAAACCAATTCGGAACTTTCTGTCGGTTCAGGAATACACAGGCATGTGCGATTATCGAGTCGTGCCGAACCTGTGTTGAAATTGGCCGCATTTGTTTTTCCAGTCCCGGACTACTTGCTGGCAGGTCTCGGCTTCCGCTCGGACAGGAAAAGCCTCATGGTCACATGACCTACTTGCCATAGGCTGCTTTCGAACACGGCGCCAGAGTCGGGCTCCCCCTCGGTTACCTTACAAGGACGCTGTCATCTGCTAGCAGACGATGCAAGCCACGGCCACTACGACGCCGAAGCAACGCCGAAGCAACGCCGTGCGCTCGATCATGATACTGAGTCGATTTAAAGACTGTACTGTCAGCTTAGCGTAGGTGCATTACAGAACTCAGCTTCGGAGGTATGCTCGCCGCTACTGCTTGCGGCGAAGTTCGCACAAAGTAGCCCAACTCGTTGCGGAAAGGCGGATAGACGAAAGCCTCCGCAAAAATGTTGACAACAAGCTCTATAGCTGCTGCAGTATACGAGTGGTTCACCTGCGATGCTTTCAGGTAAGCGTACAGACAGCATGTGGCAAAACAAGCGAACAAGAACCTCTTGACGACACGAGCAAACAATACGCGCTCGCAGCTCCGAACGCGCGTCCGTGTGCGGTGGATTTCAAGAAAATAAACGAAGATGCAAGAACAAAAAGTCTTGCGATGGCTCAGAGAGGAGCTACGGAGCTCATGTGAAGGTTTAACGCATGATATCGACCTCCAGGGACACGAAAAGCACTCAAAATGCACACGGAATCTAACTTAATATGGCTGCCAGCGCGGCGCGCAGCTATCGTCTGCTGCCTTCTCAGCAGCCCCAAGCAGCCCGCGGACTGCCATAGGCTAAAAACGAACGCGTTGCTATGGCGATGCAAGCAGGTGGGCGGAGCTTTCGGGCTGCCCGAGAAAAACAAATACCGGACTCGAGTCCGCAAGTAGTCCCGGACAGTCCGGGACTGAAAAACAAATACGCCCAGTGCTGTCTTGCGGCCCATATCAGAAAAGACTGCCACAACTCCCGCTGCTCGAGGTGCGGCGTGTTCGGGCGTGCCTCAGAAGTGTGCGGTGAGCCGTGCCGTGCCACAGATGCAGCGGAAGCCACGCTGCCCTCGACTGCGTGCGACCAAGGTCGTTTGCAGCAGCGGCGGCTACTGAGGCGCAAGTCGCATCCACCCCAACAGCGGAGGCGCCGGTCGAGCATAAGGTACGTTCGCTAGAATTACAACGCATCTCCCAATAAAAATACTTACAAAAATTGATTAGACAACATCCAGGTTTCTACAAAGCTGTAGAGAAATGAGCGCCGCTTTAGTACTAAATTGCATTTCACACAGAGTGCACCCCCCAGTGTTCGATCTTTACAAAGTGCCACCCAAGATCGCTGATGTTTCACTATTTGGCTACGGGTGTCGAAGAGGCGAGGGCGTTTAGTGCAGCGAATTCAATCACCGATTAACGAAAACCTACGTGACTGCGAGGGCAACAAGTGGGCGCGACGTTCGTTGCTGCAGTCGCACAGGCGGGAACCAGTGTTTAGGGAGCGACTCTCCTCTTCTCTTTCAGACATTGGGCTGCTCTGCACGCAGAACCTCTGCTCCAACGCTGCGCGCGGTTCCTTCAACGATAGTGTGTGCGTCTTTAAGTCGCCCTCTTTCGATGACAAGTGCACGTGCTGCGACTGGTGCCTCGACCGAATTGTTGGTGAGCGCATGCTGCCCTAACGCAAATGGACACAGAGGGCGAATCGTAGTTGCTAGAGCACCGTACCGTGTTGTGAGGACGCAGAGACTACTTTCACTGCAACCGATGATTTTTTTTGTTAGACATGGTCAAAAGACAAAATACAAACAGCGCCACCACCAGGCAGTCTTCTCAACTCGGATCTCTGAGGCTAGGCTAGGCCGCCATTCACTATCAAATGGGGTTTACGGAGTCGCTTTTAGTCTTGACGTCTTGAGTTTGAATGGAGAGGAAGGAAAAATTTTTCGCGTTTAAATTTAACCTTCCGAGTAATAATTATGTATTTTGTTGCCAAACAAGAATCGGTATAGTCAGAAAGTGCCACAGAATGACTTTTGTCTTAAAACAAAAATTATATCCCTTGGTCCTCGTATTCCTTCAGGACGCGAGAATCTCTCCTGGAAGCCTCAGTGCGGTGTGGTGTCATGTTTGTGGCGCCATGACGTCACGAGGGGCCATCGCTAGCGTACGCTACGAGCGGATTTTGCATTCTGCACGGTAGAGAATGTAACTTCATTGAAAGGCACTTTTCTTATTTCCGCTGTGATGCTGCAGGGACAATGAGCCGAATCGAGAGGTGCTTTCAGTTTTGATCGCGTAGACATTCATTCGGTTGGGGCAACCTAAAAGGAAATAAGAATAATAAGCACCTGCCTGCACCACATACGTGCCACAGGCTTAACGCAATTCGAAAATAAAAGAAAAGGCCAGTGGGCAAATGACAATTTTAGCACCCGTAGGTGGGAAAAGAAAAAAAAAGGGGGGGGGGTAAGCTATAGCGACCCAGAGCCGGGGGAGCGGGCCCGGGGAGACTCCCTTGGTCTCCCCTGGGAACTAGTGGAAAGGATGGGTAAAAGAGATGGGTTGAATGATTGTCAGGAATGGGTGATGGTATTAAAGGAGTTGTAAAAAAAATGAAGCTGCCCGGTTTTAATTTTTGCTGCTTCCATAAACATTAGACATGCTGATTCCGAAATATTTCGGCTCAATATTGAGTCTGCATTTAATGAAGCCCGTTCGGAATCGCTGCCTTTTTGCGCTCATGAAACGACCATGCGACGCCGTCGGCCGGCACACGCGTTGCTCGACTACGTCATCTTAAGATCTTTAGAAACGTAGAGGTATCTTTAACTTTCGTTTACCCTAGAATAATAGCTTTATAAAACTTCAGAAAGTCAAACAACGTTTTCCAATTATTTCCATACGCAATTGTACTACGTTAAGCTGCAGCACGTGATCATAGATCGTTCCCTGACCTGGGACAGGTTTCGGCTCTGCTTCTCTATCCTCCGTGGCTCCAGTATCAGCGGCTCGATATAGCTTTGCCTACGTGAACCTGTCTAGGTGGTGTTTCTTGACAGCGGCGGTTTGACTCAGAGAATCGATCTGAGCAAGGTCAGCCCATCTCGACGACTTTCTGTTTACATGAACTCGATACGAACGAGTCGGCTATCGTGGCGCGCATCGGCTCCGCGCTACTGTTCTTCGCTGCAGAAAAAATGCTTTCCCCAAGCGTGAACAAGGATTAGGCGTAATTTTCGGAGGGGGCTGTAAATCAAACAATCCTTACAATGGAGATGAGGACTGGAGTCCACATCCGGGTTCGGGAGGTTCACGGTCGGGGCTTCCGCAGGCAGAGGTGTCGCGGGCTCTCGGCATGACTGCTACATGCCGGGCGCGACGCGCCGTTGCGAACGGCGTAACAACGACCGACAGCAGCTCGCCGTCTGCGCCCAACCGATGTCAATGACAGGCCGCACGCAGCGAGTGGCACTGACAAGGGGCAGAATGCGAGCGCGCAGAGCGCCAGCGTCATAATGACATAAGGGCGTGGTTCTCGGGGCCGGCCTGTCAGCCTGGATGCCGGCCGCCGGCGTCAGAAAAACACGCTAGTAATATTTGTTAACGTTCACAACAATCCCTGGGATAGATTAATGCCAAACATGAATCATATTTGAGGATCGTTGGCCAATGTGGAGTTTCTGGCAGAATTGAGTACTGCGATACAAGCAAATTTCATCCCATGGCCTCTTTATTTGCTGCCTGGTCGCGGCTCGCCTGGCATCTGCTAGCTCCGCTGCTGAAGGCGTCGCGGAAATCAAGAATATGATTATTTTATTATGGGCAGGTTCACAGTTAAAGGAGTGACGTGAGTAGTGCCTTTTACAGCGCTTACCGGTTCCGAAGCTCACTCAGCTGCGGTATCGAGTCGAAACCAGGTAGGCTTAGCGACGACCACGGCCGCCGGGGAGCCTCGCAGTTGATCGCCCGGCGCGCCCGCAGGCAGCGTCGTTGCCGAAAGCTCGGCATGCTGTCATTGCTCGAACATAGCAGGCAGCCTTTCTGATAGCATGGCTGTTTTGTCTTTTCTGGTGCGAATATGAAATATATCGAGCCTGCAGGCCGGCCGGCCAGCCTGGATACCGTCCGCTGGCGTCACAAAAATGAGGTAAAGATTGTTCTTCACGTAAATAACAAACTCTGGGAGCAAGAACTGTGGAAAATAGATCATTTTTGAGGATCGTTGAACAAAACAGAGTTGCTGGTAGAAGCAGCAACTGTAATACGAGCAGATTTCTTGCCACAACCGCCGCTCAGCTGCCGCTGCCCGGCCGTTGTGGTCTGGCTCGCGCGCCTGGCATCCGCTAGCTCCGCTACCGAGCGCATCGCCAAAATGACCACATTGTTTGTTGTGAGACGATGCTGCTGATAGTAAAGCGATGCCAAGAGTAGGCATTTTATTCTAACCCAAGCTACCTCCGAAGCCCTGTCCACCGCGGCTTCGATGCGAAACAGGCCTAGCGACGACCAGGGCAGCCAGAGAGCAGTGCAGTTCATCGCCCGGCGCGCCTGCGTCCAGCGCCGTTGCCGCAAGCGCGCTACATGGCCAGGCATGCTTTGTCGCCGCTCGAGTACAGCAGGCAGTCTTTCTGATAGCAACGCTATTTTGTCTTTTCTGGTGCGAACTTCAGAAGCCAAGCAGCGCGCAGGCGCTGTTGTGCGGTGCCAAAGTGTTACACCGGCTGTGGGCCGGGCTTGAGTCTAGCGGCGCAGATGCTTGCCGCTCCGTGTGTCCCTGCTTTCAGTAGGCGGCAGTTCGCAAGCGGCGACTGGTGAGGCGCGCCGGCTAAGTTTTCGCACATGTGTCAGCTTAATAGCTAGCAGACTCCATTCTGAGCGGCCAACGGTGCAGCTCGCGAAGATCGGTCATTTTTCAATTACCTGCTGACGTGACGTCATTTTGACGCCACACTCGAGTCAACATAATGCTGTGACCTCGGTCAACTATGTCTCAACAGGCCTCACTAAGACGCCATGTTGTGTTGACGACAGAAGCCTCTGATTGGCTGCTGATGGATGACATGACGTTTGCTGTGAGTTGAGGTGGACGCGCGCTGGGAAACCGAAATTTAATTTTTTTTCGCTATTCAATCAACCCAGATGATGAAAGGAACCAAGGTATACTATAGAATGAAGGTTCAGAATTCCAAATACACACGTCGTTCAAAATTTTCGGAAAACATTTCACGACCCTTTTAAGGATGGGAATGGGACAGCGAGTTGTTTGCTCTGATCCTTCAATTTTCTCGACTCCATTTCTGGCTTGCCTGGCCAGGGCAGGGAGAGCATCGAGATCGCCCAATGCTGCGGCCCCGCTCAGGGGATGCCCGACCACCCACCAAACGCAACGGGCTCCGTCCGCCGGAGACTGGAGAACCTAACACGGGGTCAGCTACCTGGGGCCTCTCCACGACAGGGTTTGTTTCCGACCAGCCAGCTACTCCCCGTCGAGTGCTTTTCGCGTTTTTTCAGGCACCGGCAGTATGTGTGATGGATCCGGCCAGTAGGGGGCTTTGGTCGTCGGCCTAACGGCCACCTAGCCCTCGGCGTCATGACTTAACACCCCCGGGGGGACCCATCTGTGCTTCCAACGAACCAACCAACCATGCACTTATTTTCTCCCCTAGCTTGCTCTTCTCCTACTGAGGAGGGAGGGGTGAACCTTACCGGCCTTGAACCTTAGTGTTCAAGGCCGGACGACCGGGCCACAAACCAAGAACGTGTCTTAAGGTGAGATGGCCCGGGCGTACTCCGCCTGTACTCCACAACATCGACGGTTTTTACCGGACGCTCTGAGGTCGTACTGCGCCCCCATACCTCGGCGTCTCGCAAAGGCCATTACAGCCCTGCGGCAAGCCGTGAGGCCCCTTCCCCGAGGCGTAGTTTCAGAGCCTGGCTACTGTGAACCCCCGCGCGGACCTGACAGAGGTTAGATTGAGCTAGGGGAAAACAAATGCCCTGCCCGCACCGTCCTGCGACTCAACGGGCTGCGACACCTGACAATGAACAGGTTGGTGCGACCTAAAAGGAAATAAAAATAATAAGCCCTTGCCTGCAAATGCGAGTGAGATCAGCTTCTATGAACCTTCTCGCAGCCTCCAAACTTAGAGAGGACTCAGATGGCGGGGAAGAGAATAGCGCCGAGCGGTACTTCCACTTCCAGCGCCCCTGCTACCCTCTGCGGCCTCGCAAGTCCGTGTAGTGCGGTAGGTGGCTTCTGTATGCTTGAAATCAGTGTGAAATTGGCTGAGCGCATCATTACCAGCAGCGTTGTAAATCATAATCCGCGGCTCAACTGTACAATTAGCAGATGTATGCCCGCAAGAGCCCTTCACTCTCAGGAGAACTCCTTGTTCCACATAGCCATATTTCTCTTGTTAGACGTATACTGGACCTTAGCAAACGAGCTTTTTTTATGCAGCCTCCGTCCGAATACGGCTGCCACAGCCGGGACCGAACACATCACCTCACGCTGTGTTGCACAACGACATGTATCCCTTGGGCAAAGACGATGGGTTAAATGTCTCCTGTCCGAAATGTAAGCAACAACTGCAACAACCACAAAAGGCGCCCACGGCGAGAATGCAGGAAGCAGAGTGCGCAGAAGATAAAAAAGAACATCAGTTTCTGCAACGCATATGGAAACTGCAGCCATTCTAATGAACTGTTCGCAGCGAGAACCAGCCTCTTGTTTAAGTACACCAACTTTCACGCATTCAGCTGTTCTTTCTTTTTCGAGCTTAGAACACATCTACTTTATTATTAAGCGCTCATAAACGTTGGGTAGCTGACAGGTAGAAAAGGTTCATTTTTTTCCCTTTTCCAAAAGAAAGGGATGAACGCATTAGAAGCGAGGGCAAAACAGATTTCATGAGTCACTGTCATCGTTTTTTAACTCATAGCCGCGGGCGTCGGGATGAAATTCCTGGGATAGCCTAGTGTACTTCGTGACGTTTCAAAAGATATGTCGGCTCGGTCATGTTTCAGTACGCATAAGGGCTAGCACATAGGCGGTAGTTATAAATAGGAAAAGTAATACAGTACTAATCAAGAACGGATAAGGTAAGGTGACGCAATCTCCCCAGAGGTATTCAACGTGTGTTAGAGGAGGTACCCAAGGTCTGGATTGTAAGATCTGGGAACAAAAGTCAAGGCGAAAATTTTAGCAATCTTCATTTGGCTGGAGACATTGCCCACTTGACTGAGTCTGGGGGGGAATGGCATCGCATGATAAAGAATTCAAACACTCAAAGGAGAGCGTTGAGCCAAAAATTTACATGAAGAAAACTAATGTTCAACAATCAGGGCAATCATGGAAGAAAGGTGTATGATAGGCATCGAAGTATTGGAAGCGGTCAGAAAACACATCTATCTACGGCAGGTATTGGCTACATGTGTGGATTATTATATGGAAATAGCCAAGAAGATGAGAACAGGATCAAGTGCATTTAGCAAATACTCCTAGGTAGAGAATAGCATGTTCCCAATAGCAGTGAAAAGGAAATATGTAACATTTGTATTTTCCCAAAGCTGATGTATTTGGCAGAAACTTGGAGATTAAAATACAGGTGTAAAGAATAAAAAATAAAGTTGCAGCTTTGTGCTCACACTGCATTTTGAAGCATGCGTAAATTTCACAGTAATCTTGTATTATTTGTACCTGTACTTAAATAAAAAATTGAATGCTTTCTGTGTACGCTATGAACAAAACCTTCAGCAATAACACAAGCGGTTAAAAATGCTCCTTTTACCCACTTAGTAGATTTCTGACGCAGTAAAAATATACCATATTCAGATCGGCGTAAAATAGGGTAACAAGTATAAGTTGTCTGACGACGAAAGGAATCACTGAACCCCCATCACAACGGCTTGGTCGATGACCCTTTTCAAGGGAAATCATTAGGAGGCAGATCCCTAAGAAAGCACGGCATTTTCATAAATGAGGAGGTAGATGATGTAGCAGTTTCACGTGACATCGCTTAACCGGGAGAAATGTCGGGACATCACTGTCGTGAGCACACTGCAAGTGTTCCGACACGTGCAGTAGTTGACTTGTCTTATATAGTGGGTGTCTCTCTGAAGACTTTGGACATTTTCTAAAACTATGCTTTTTCAGCTACTAGAGCGCTTTTTTGAGGCATAGCATCATCAGGAGTGTGGCACATCAAAATACTGCTAAGTCGTGCTTCCTAGCAGGCTGGTTAACTAATAATAAAAAGTCAAATTTTGAATATTACTTTTAGGTTACTTAATTACTGACGAGCATGTTGGCCACTGTAAATATTATCTATATCTGTGTTTAGAAATTAGAAAACTCGGTTATCGTCGGCGCTGTGGCCATTAAATTTCGGCTATTTCGATTAGTTACGTGCACCGGAGAGGTTGCTATGCCAGCAAGGTTCTCGAAAGTGCATGTATTTTGGCGCATTGTAGCCATATTTTGTTGGGCCACAGCGATGAACGTAACCGCGTTTTCGAAATTATAAAAACTGATGTGGATATTACTTATGGTTGGCTGCACGCTTCCGAATAATTAGGGAGCCTAAAAGTAAAAGCTAAAAAAGTAAGTATTCAGTTTCAGTTAACCAGCCTGCTAGTTAGCACGTCTTATCTGTATTCTGATGTACTGAACCGCTGACAATACCATGCCGAAAAATGCGCTGTTCTAACTCAAAAAGCCTATTTTTAACAATTGTGTAAAATCTTGGGTGAAACACCCAGCACCTCGCTTCATCCTTTCCAGTTATTCTCGCACGGTTAGTGTTTCTTTAATGAAAACTAAACTTGGTCTGACTAATCTTGAAAGTTCGCAGAAATATTTCACGCCTCAGTCTTTTCCACAGCATCTTCTTTCATAACGAGACACTGAAACAGCACTTCTTTCCTTTTATACCATCATACCTGTCATCACGTGTAGATCATCCGCATAAAGTTTCCATCCCAACTTGTAAAACGAATGTACTTTATTCTTTCATTCCAAAGACTAGCACTGAGTGGAACCACCCTCCACCGCACATCGCCTGCATTGAAGACGCATCATCTTTCAAGCCACTTATCACCGAGCATATCATCGAACAAGCGTCTGCATCATAATTTTTGACTTTTGCCTGTACTTTTTACTATGTATTTTTTTTAATTTTCACCCACACCATCTATAACGCCCAGTGAGCCCTGAGGATATTGTAATAAACAAATAAATAAATAAATAAATAATTAATTAATACGCTCCGAGAGAAAACGCATTAGTTTGCCCATCGAGAGGTTTCGGGCGCGAAGACTGCGGGACCCGAAGTTGTCTCTCAACTGCAGGACGGGTTGCGTTCGAACCTGCGAGCAATCTATAACCAGACTGCTAGTTGCAACCTGCGCCAGGCATCGGTCAGGAGTCGAAATGTAACTAACGCAAAAAGGGGGTCTTTAGGAGCCAGCCGGCCCTGCGAGTGGGGGTCGTATTCGCTTGCAGGTTCGGACCCGAACGTTCAGAACACGCACTTTCCGACCATGTGCTATCACGTTCTTCTCGTGCAATGTAATAAAGCGGTGGTTGTCTCCCCTCTACAAGATGTCATAAACGAAAGGACGACAGAATAGGAAGTCTTTATTGACTCTGTCCCGAAACGCGGTTTAGAGGACGAAATTTTCTTACGGAAGCTTGTAGTGTGCAGGAAATATGTTCACAAAGACAGCCCATTTGTTAGCACTGAAGTAAAATTTCTACGGATTAATATCATATTTACGAATGTACAGTTTTAATACATTCGCAACATGTTTTGTCACGTATTTGAAACGTGCTCGAAACATGCTTTAGGAGGGGTACATATTTTCAGCAAATCTTAAGGATACATTTCAAATACTAAGCAAGAAGTTTCAGGAACCTCTTTCGTGCGTAGATTTAGGGCATTCATGAAGGAAATTATCTTTAAAATGCAATATAAATATCTCGTCGGAAATTCAAAACGCGTTAATTTTCACTAAGGGATACCGTTCTTCTCTTCTTTTTACTCTGAGTCCTCGGAAACACTGACGATTGCGTGCTGCTCAATAGCACGTCCGCCTACTTCCTCGGCAGCGTATTGCTCCCCACTGGTTGTGAATGCTGGCGCGCGTAGGGGGATTGTTGACGCCTGAAAAACAGCCATGCTTGGTGGGCCTTCTTCCAGCTCGGTCGCGGTCACAATCACAGAGAACAATGGGCTCTTCCACTTGAGCAGGCATCGGAAACTGAGCATTGCTCACCTCTGCTTAGGCGACATGAGCACTGCCGAAGTGTGCAGTGCCCAATGGAGCACTGCCGACCTGTGCACTGCTTAACTGCTCAGCGTCAATGTGTGAAGCAGCTGCCGAGCTTAGTGCTGCGTTCTCTTCCTTAGGTGCCCTAACCACAAGGCCTATGCTCAAATGTGCTCCATGTGGCGGACAATGTGGTCAACACTTGCTTTCAGGAACCGTGTCCTCATAGCTGTCCATAAGTGGTGTTCCATCCTGGTCCTCTTCATCCGACGTCTCCACTGCCTCAGCAAGGCTTGACGCTGCAGCTGCAGGCTCTCCCTGGAATAGTGACTCCTTGGATTCCCGTTGAGCAGGCCCGGCAACAGCGGAATTGGTTGCAGTGGGCGAGTGCAGGCGCCTGGCAGCCTCTTGAATCAGGAACCCTGGCAGCACCGCCTTGAGCTCGGCGGCAGATGTCTGACCAGGTACGCGTCGCGGCACCTTGTTCCCACCTAAATCCTGGTCGGCACTTCTGGGCAGCCCACTGGGAGCAGCCTGCAAACTAGGAGCGCTCTGCAAACTGGGGCCAGGTTGCATTGGTGTCAGGTGTGGAAAGCGAACCGTTCCCGGAGTGCAGTTCTGAAGATCAGTGCCTGAGTAGTCGCTGTCCGTGGGTGTCATGAACTGGCTGGATCGGTCATGAGACACTTCTGTCTCCCTTGAATCGCTCTCCTCATCTTCGTCACTTGCCTCTTCCTCAGGCAAAGGCAGCATGGAGGAGCCTCCTACGTTCCGGCCAGTGTTGTCAAGGTCAGGGCTAGCTTGCGAACACTTCGAAAGTGGCATGGCAAGTCTGAGCCTCCGAACTGTTGGATATGGTGTTGGCTGGACGACCTCACTGAGTTCTGTTGACTTTGGGCAGGTGCCGGCATGTTCTTCCCCGGGGCCCCTTTGATGAACATCTGGCGTGGAAACAACAGGCGGGAGGTCCACGGGTCGCCGCTTCAGGATGGAGGCCACTTCGCTTGTTGATGCGTGCGCCGCAGGGTTTGTCCAGCGTGGATAGCCCTCCCACAGAGTTACGGGAGGCGAGCACAGGATCGATACTCCACCATCCTCTAGCCAAATTGTCGAGGTGTAGTGGCTGACTGCCGGATTAGACACTGAGGCACACGATTCACTCTCAGCCACCCTGTAGAGAGGAGATGACACAGCGGGTGGCATTGAGGACTCCGTGGCATCCATGGTGGCACTCACAGAAGCCAGGCAGGCCGTGGTGGCCTTGCGAGGCACACGAGTGGGCACTATCACTGGTTCACCTGACAGGCTTCGCCTGCGTGCCGCTGCATTCAGCTGCGATGCTGTCAGTGGCATCGACTGCATGAAGCTTTGCACAAGATTTAGCGTGGCGGATACCTCCTGCTGCACCTCGGGAAGGTATGACCGCAGCATTCTGCCCTCTCGAATTAATTCCTGAAAGCGGCCGGTCAGCTGCAGGGCAGCATGGTGATGTGCGCACTGGAGGAAGTACAGCACAATGTGGCGGATCCAGGTGGGCTCGGCCTGATCAGAGATGAGACTGACCAGCCGCTCTTCCTCCGCGGCAGACGAGAGCACATGCAGAAGCAGTTCCAGCTGCTCACGGTTTTCCGGCACTTTCAATTTTCTTGCCGGCGCTATAATGCATCCCAGTAGCTGCTCCAGGCTGGACAAGTGACCGTGCCTCCGGATCAGCTCAAGGACGCCGATGACTTGACGGTTGGACAGGAGCACGTCCCTACGCACGGTCTTGTGCTCGTGCGCGGGGGCCATTTGCAGGTTATCGAGGCAGCGCAGTACCAGCTGGGACAGGGAGTGGAGCAGCATTTGCACGGTGAGGTCCCACAGAGCGTCCAGAAGCGGTAGCAGTTCAATACTGACCTGCTGCTCCACCTGAGGCACGCTCCCGACCCCTTCTTGATGGTTGCCATTATCGACGCACCAGACTCCCCGGTAAAGGCGCCGCACGCCAGTGCTCAGGACAGAAGCAGATGAGAAGGGCTTCAGATTTTCCTTGGCCGGTGGATAGCTGTGGAAGACGAAGGAGGAGATGCGTAGCAGGAGGCTATAGTTGGCGACCCCAGGCGCCCAATGCTCGAGACCACGTATAAGATACATTTTGGTGGCGCTGTGTATGCTTGGCGGCAGGTAGCACACTCGCAGGGGACTGATAGGATCGGCTGAATCTATGAGGGCCGCCTTTACCAGCACGTTGCCCATCAGCAATTTTCTTCTCTGGTCACTCGCCTGCTGGCACCAGATGTGGAGGGTGGTGTACGGGTAGGCCAGGCAGCCGTCGCTCGCCCGGTAGTCTGGCAGCACCCCGGACTGCAGCAGAACGAGCAGCACCGACAGGTCTCCGAAAAGGAGGCCCGCTACGCCGTGCCACACAGCAACCAGCCCTGACTTGGTCCCCTGCATGCCCTGGGCTTCCCCCAGCAGCCGGTGCATGACGCGTAGCTCCGCAAGGTGAGTCGGGATGCGCTGACCCGTCGTCACGTCGTCCTGACAGAACAGTTAAGCAGCAGCTCGCGTATTCCTTTAGCAGCGCTATTGTTGTTGTTGTTGTCCTCTAGAAAATGGCGCATGATGGGAGCCTGCGAGGAAGACGAAGTGACACGAGCCGCGTGGCAGAAAGGCTCGGGCTCCGGGTCGGCTCGGGATCAGAGTAATAAATTGCGGCTGGTTTAGCATCGCACGAAATATGTGAAGGCAGTTTTTTGCAGGTGGACACCACTGCCCCGGGCAGGTGCGCACAAATGTTTTCGGAACGCCGAAGTCACGGAAAACACCATGTTCCCAACTTGCTAGAAGCGCAGCCATGCACTCAGGTGTGCATTGCGCAAATCGCGCTGAGAACTGCAAAACACAGTTCACTTCACTGCGGCATCCTTACTGTGCGCAGTAATTGGGCTTTGTGGCAATTTTTGTGTTTCCAAAATTTTTCCGGGCTCCTTTACCTTAGAGCGCGATTGAGCAGAGCTTCGAGTTCTTCAAAGGTCCTGCAAGTCTAGGTGGGTTCGGCAATATCTGCTGATAATGCGAGTTGTCGATTATTTTTGATTGCTTGCCGGAAACGAGCGTAGAAAATCATCGTCGGAATGAGCAAATGCGGAATTAGACTACTCCGTTTCAAGTAGCGGTCCAGGCTGCATTCCTCACTACAATGTGTCTGGAGAAAAGTGATTCCAATTTCCCATGAGCTTTGGCCGGCATCGTTCGTACTCGGCAGGAATCTGGGTGCGGAAGCATCATTTGCACATCCATGAAGATCGTCCGGTAGAGCCAGCCAGGAAAAGAAAGTGCATGAAGAACTGAGAGGATACAAACAAATTTACGAGAGAAATTTTACCACCGCCCATTTGTGACGTCACCTGTTGAACGCGGACATTCGAATAGCCACGCGAGGCAACAAGACACAGGGCGCATAGGCGAGCAGCGGGTAAACGGCACTATTGAAACGCTGCACGACGTCGTATTAAAAGACACTGCTCAGTGATGAGTTGATTATCCTTAGACTTTCAGCGAGGCCTTTGTATCCGCTGCGATGGGTTTCCTTTTCCGTGCCCTTATATATTAAGGGGGCTAATGCCTCTGGTGAATACAAGAAATTCGCATGCGATTTTTCCAAACGATGTTTTCCGCGAAACGATGAGGCAGTGTTTAATATTGCAGCGAGCATTGCTACAAACAGTTCATCTGCATGCCTCCCTTTGCTATGTAATGCAGGAATCCTTGTACAGACAGGAGGGCTGCGATGGTTTTGTCAAGGGAACTTCTCGAACTCTCCGAGGGAGGCACTTTTTGCCAGCGACGAACTACGAAAGTGCGGAGCCGCGATATTACGAAACCTGGGGAAAATGATAATTCGGGCAACCCAGACAATGTGTTGCCCACTTATATAGCACTCCAGCTACAAATGCCAGCCGATTCCAACGACTAAAATGGGCTCATGGCGGATCGCCCCGCTGGACCAATTTCATTGACCTGTGTTGGTCATACTGCGAGCCACCGCACCATTACGGCACGGCCACAGATATCTATACTGATGACGTGCAAACACAGAAAGTCAAGGCTGCAGCTTCGAACTGCACTTGTCCCTGTTGCGCGGGGAGCAGGAGCGCTGGCGCAAGGTTTCATTCGGTCGGTTGTGGGGTTACTGTGGTGGGTACAGGCCATTAACCAGCGTGGCTTCGAGCTTTGCGCGAGCTGATGCCCCACCAGCCGTCACCACATATATGCTGCGGGGCAATGCTGCGGCGCACGGAACTTCCGCTGGGAGGAGGGCGGCAGAGAGACGCGGAGCAAGAAAACAGGCTTCAAATTCCGCAAGGGAGGCGTTTATTCACGCTGTCCTCCAGTGACACACACACAGTGCATCACCCTGTCTTCAATGCTCCAAGCACACCTGTGTGTTCCGATTACAGGGTCACTAAATGCTAAACGTGTTGCGATGGCCACGCAGTTATGTCGGCCGTTTAAAATGCAGTACTTACTCGTGCTTCTACTTGCTTCGTCTTTCGCCCTATACACCGCAGTAACCTATATTTTACGCTGGGGTCCTATAATCTACCATTCGCCTTTTTGCTCATATTGTGCCGTAAGGCTGACGTGTACATCAGGGCGGAGCCCGGTTACGTAACTACGGAGTCTCGGTGCTTAAAATGACAAGGAAGGATAAAAACTGACAGAAATAAATACCGTCGTCTGCTACTTCTGGCGCCAAGTACGAAAAAGTACGCCGCTCCGGGATGTTGCGCTTATCCTCTGCATTAGAATCTTCGGTGCTTACGCGTGGAGCGGCAGTGCAAGTGGGCGAATAAGTTAGGGTTTCTTGCTCTTAGGGTCTTTGGTCGGGTGCAGTGAGACTTCCCCATAGTCGAGCTGATAGAGCGCTGAAGTCGCTTCGTTACAGCCGTTGTATTTTAAGTTAAGTATCATGTTAGCACATGAGGCTACGATTCGCTCGGAACAACGATTCCTTCGAGGTGTATTACTTTGTTGTTGACAGTTTCGGTGTAACGATGTTTAAGTATGATTGAAACCTGTGGATGATCGGCTGTCGAGCCCTAGTGTGGAACGTAGCCGGTGCTACCATCGTGTACTAGAGCGCATGCACGGAGAACTCGGAGGCTCCAGCACGCATGCGCAGGTGCTCGGAGCCCGCGCACTGCGGTCGGGTAAGCCCTACCGCTGTTCGGTCGTCTGCTTGCTGGAAACCTGCAGTGCCGCTAGCAGTTGTCCGAGTGCAGAAAAGGAGCTACAGTGTAGTACTGAGTTTAAGGGGGCAAATGGAGCTCAATGGCACGAGGATTTCATTTTGTCTACAGGGCGATAGGCGGTCTCTTTGTGACTCCGTCGACCTCTCATCGGCGGCGGGAGACGCTTTCATTGCTGGAAAATTCTGACCTAACGTATTTTAACCCCCCTACCCCGGTTCTAACTTAGGAGTGTGGTGCCGACTTCGAGTCAACTGGAGGCTTTGCTTCGGTGCTTATTAGACTTTTACCTTTTGCTGTCGTCTTCCTTGCGCGATAAAAGTGCACTCCTCTCCTGCTGCAAAAACTATCTTGATATTTGTGCGTATCGCTTCAATTCCTTTTGAGTGGAATGAGACAAACCAGGGCTCTAATGGGTTTTACTGCACAAGGGAGGTTATGGTTCCTGACCGATAGATTTTACATCGAGCAATGGTGATGTGACCAAAGACCCCTTTTCAAGCATTTCACCCCAGGAGAGCCGACCACGATGCCGGCGTAAATTTTGAACCCAATAGAAAACCATTGGAACGGTGTAATATACAACAGTCTCGGAAGGGAACTGCAGTTCACAATTGGTAGCGAGGTGCAGAAGTGGTAAGAGAATACGTGTACTTAGGACAGCTAGTGGCCGCACATCCGCATTATGAGATTGGAATAACTAAAATAATGAGATTGGGGCCGAGCGCATTTTGCAGGTTCTCTAACAGCATGAATGGAAGTCAAGAGTATTCATTCAAGAGTGATGTATATAACAACTGTATCTTACCGGGGCTCACCTCTGGCGAAAAAACGTCGAGGCTAACGAAGAAGGTTCAGCTTGCAAAAGTATGGAAAGGAAAATGATAGGTGTAACGTTGAGAGACAGGAAGGGGAACGGAGTGGTACTGGGAACAAGCGCATATTATGGGTATCCGGGTCGAAATCCAGAGGAAGAAATGGGCTTGGCCAGAGCATGTAATGCGAATGCAAGATATCCAGTTTCCAGGTGTCCGTGTGCAAACATGCGCTTTAGTCAAGGTGAACCTCTGAAAACGTCGTCTGAAAAGTCTGTCAACGCTTGCAAGACACAAGAAACAGCGACAAGTTTTACAGATTCTTTTTAAATTGGAATGCTTTAGGGCAGTCTCTCCTGGTTCCTGCAGTACCTGCATAAAAGGCGTGCAAAATATAAAACTGTGATTATCGTCCGTACAGTGTTCCGATAACAGCAGATAAGTTCGTGTATCGCTTTCGCAGGCACCAAGCAGTGCCACTATTTTTTGACCCGAGGTCGTCACTGCGTATTGCTGTTTCAGTAAAGCAGCCTGCGTCCACCAGTTGTGTAGCGAGTGAGTGCACGCCGAACTATCCTCTCCGGTCCTTTTTCCCCTCGAGCTAAATGTAAAACACCGTTCTGGGCCAATATTCTGGCTGGCTGTTGTTTGCCATCGGCGATCGGTGGCTGCAGCCGCCGCCAGTTGTCGCTGGTGTATAGTACGCAGCTGCGTAACTTTAACTATTTGTTTAAATACACGTCCTGTAATAGTGTAGTTGAAAACAAATATCCTAATTATTTTTGTGTTTATTTAAGCCCACTGGGTTCATGTAGCGCATTTACGTTGCCTCTTTACTGTGCCGTCTGATGCGCAAGCTCGACGTTTTACTTATTTTTCGTCGCGTTCTCTTTTTCGGCAAAGAGCAAAAGCGTCGCCAAGCCTTTTGCAGCTGTCGGCAGCGCAGCTTCCAGCGCCCTCACTTCTGCTGCCGCCCACTGTCGCAACCCAACTGAGTACCGCATCGGACGCTTCGGTCCATCAGGTGTCGCCGAAAGGGACGTTTCGGAAAGTAACTCTACAGTGGCCAGATGCAATTAGGAAGTTGGCGGAAATAGGGTGGGCGTATGATAAGGTTAGTTGGAGAGAGATATGGGTGAGTCCTTTGCGCCGCAGTGAGCGTACTTGGGTTGATAATGACGATGAAGACGCTCAATGTCTGGGACGAACCCGGGGGCGGCAAAAGGACCCTCATCCTGAGACCTGCTATGCCACTGCAGACTGACAACGCAAGAGCACGGATGCGATGGAATTATTGAATAAAACATAAGGTGTACGACCTACCAGCTTCTTGCATATAGAAGGCGGCATTATAGCTAGTTGTTATCGCGCATTTCACGGTAATGTTCTATTTAGCAAACCTCGACGTATATGAACCAAGCTGATTACTTCTGCTGACTACAAAAAAAAAGAGTCGTTTATAGTGCTCTCAGTGTTTCTAGCCTTCAAACCGCCGCCGCGGTGGCTCAGGGGTTATGGCGCTCATATCTTGACTCGCTTTTTGAAGTTAAACCCCCCTCTATAGCCCACATTCTTTGTGACTGCCCTGCCTACAGCTCCGAAAGGCAGTCTATCAGCCGTGCGCTGGAGCGCCTAGATCCACGCCCACTGACGGAAATGAAGATTCTCGGCCACTAGCCGCGGCGATCGTCGGCGGTGAAGGCCTCCAAGGCACTGCTCCGCTTCTTGAGAACTTGTGGCCTGCATGATAGGCTGTGACTTCAACGAACAGTGACTTTTTAGAGTGACTTCAGTTTTCTGCTACTCTCCTTTCTCTTTATTTTTCTTTTATCCCCTCTCTCCTTTCCCCCCGTGAAGGGTAGCAAACCTATTATTCTTCCGGTTAAACTCCCTGCCTTTCCTCTTCTACCTCCTCCTCCCTCCTCCCACCCTTAAACCCCCATAATCCATCTAATCCGCATTCATTCAACTTCCTTCTGCGTCCTCACCTGAAGTTTATAAACTTGTATAATGGGCTGCCGAAGGTATTTCACCCTTAAAATATTAGCTCTCGTACTGGGCACATGTTCTAGAGCGCCGCTCTTAGGCGTCTGTTTCTGCGTTTCTGCGTTTCGCGGCGTCGCCGTTGTCCGTTGTAACCAGCAGTGGTTTTCTTCTTTAAACTGGATCATAATTTCGGTTTTCCATTTATTGGTGGTATGCATGGGAATAGAGATTAGTTTTCTGTGGTGCTGCAGTTTTTCATGAGGCAGGAGGTGTCCCAAGTGCTTTTCGGCTACCGTTGGCTAACTTGCTGCGTGTGTGCTTCGACACACGCTTTGGTGATTGTGAAGACATGTCGTCCCTTGGCGTGGTGCCTTCTTACGTGTTCTGCTTCTACACAATACAGTTTTGTACACAACGCAGAGGAAGGCACCAAAATTTTTCCTTCTAGCATCGGAGCGTTAGCAGAACATGCTTTCAGCAGTGCTTTTATGTTTACTTCGACGTTTGTTAAGAGCCAGCAGTCCACAACATGCTCAACGTATACAACATGGTCGCTGTGTCTGTAGTCAATTACAACATCTCTTCTTCAGGGTGTAACTCATCTTGTGTGGCACTGTTTGTGTTATAAAATCGCAGCATGCTGTGCCTCATGGCATTTGGTTGACTTTGTCCGCTTGCTTTCGACTGCTTCTTTCACATGCTGCATACAATTATACAACAATACACTATTTTAGAGCGCAGCTCTTTGGCGCCTGTCTCTGCGTTTCGCGGCGTCGCTGTCGCCGTCGCCGTTGTCTGTTGTAACCAGCAGTGGACACCCTATAAGCGGCGAAAGCACTGGAGCGGGAGCTTAGAAAGGAGAAAGTAAAAGCGCAGCCTCCTCCCCTTCTTGGCAGCTGTCCATAGCAACCGCGACGTCACGAAGAAGGGGTAGAACGAGCACGTGCGCGTCGGCGGTGGCCGCTACACCGCCGCTCCTTCGCCCGACGTCTCGTTGGAGTCGAGTGAGTGAGACGCATGCCTGCAAAGCGGCGCAGTGATTCCGGGGCCAAGGGGTTCGGGGAAGCGGTAGTGTGTTGATCACAATGATTTCGCCAAGCATACTTTAGAATTTCCACAGTGTAATCGGTATTTCTTGAGGAAAAGAAGTTCGATGTGTCTGTCTCCAACAGCTACGAAACCAATAGAACGGGGGTTTGGAAAGCAGAGGATAAAATTTGTAAAGTGGCTTTTGAGGAGAGAAAATGCGCACTATCTGTCTCACACATCTCAGTGGACACCTGAACCAGAGGGAAGGCGCATAACTGCCCTCTTGGAACAGTCGACACCTCAATCGTGCTATGAGCTACGTGGCCGAAGTGCCAGATGTAGACTGCATGCTTTGGTATTGAATGATTGTGCAAGAAACACTGCCACCTGCCAGGGTGGCTGGCTGGATGGGGACTTCAATATAGATAGAAACACAAGCGGGAATTTCTTACCACTTATGTGGGAGAACATCCCGTTCCTCTCGCTCGTAACGGCTCCCACAGCTGTGACAACCTCGCGAAATACTTGCGCATATCTCATCTTTGAGAACCAGGCATTGGTGCAGCAAGTCGAGCATATATCCATCCATTTCTCCGGCCACAAAGCTTCCTTCAGGACAATCAAGAAGTGTTAGTGGAGTGTTTCTTGAAGATGGAATGTGTGAAAAACAACAAGTTGTCTGTAACTGTACTATCAGCAAGGAATAAAACGCGAACAAGACAGCTGAGCCACCAAACGCAAATTAAGAGTATTGTAGCCTGAGAAAGCTCAACACTTGCTCAAGTTCTTTTGACTTCAAAGGAGCGAAGACTCTTCTTCAGAAGTGTTAATCAACCTCGCTAGCGTTTCCACTTCAGGCGCTAATATTACGGTGTGTTTGAGATGTCCCCTCAGTTTTCTTGTTCGCGTTTCATTCATTGCTGATAATACATACATGTCTTGAACAAATTATTTGCCTTAATCTATCGAAAAGCTGAAACAGCTGATGAGCTGCGCTCAAATTTCGCATTCGGAAGTAACGTAATCGTCGTCAATTTAAAAAAATATATATTTATATGATGACCTGGATACGTTACCTACGAAGCTAGACAGGTTTGATATTCAGCATGTAGCTACGAACCTAGTACTTGAAGTCTGGCTTCATCGAGGTCGTCATCTTGTGAATCGAGCACAAGTGGGAAATCAAATAAGTACGCAGAGAGAGAAAGCGCTTCACGTCTTCTTTTGCACATTTTTTTATACAAAGGGAAAATAAATAAATTGAATTATATAATAAATAAAGGAATAAATTTGTAACAGGACCAGCTCCGCACTAGTGCAGCAATTCGGGAGCCCACAGTCCTCGTGCCAGGAACGCCTCACCGAGCAAGATTATGTGGCATCTCTCGGAAGGTATATTGCGGGTCATTTCAACGAATATTTTCATAGTGTAATTTCTAATTCTAGGATATGTTCCTTCAAGGAGAAAATATTTCACCCATGTGAAGCCAATCTTATTTCGTACCCTGGCATGGTTCGATGTTATTAAACTTAAAAACTAAATCTTCATGTGGTCCTGACAATCTTGCAAACATTTTTTTGAAATGATATGCTGAATGTATTGCTAAGTTCTTTGTAATTATCTTTCGCGCTTCACTACTTGCTGGAAAAATACCGGATGACTGGAAGATAGCCAGAATTGTGGCCGCGTTCAAGTATGGCGACCATTCTTTGTCAGAAAACTAACGCCCAATATCACTTACCTCCTCACATTGTAAACTAATTGAACATATTGTTGCCAATCAGATGAACGAATTCCTGGATAAAGATTCCATAATGTCTAATGGTCAACACGGATTTAGAAAAGGCTTTTCAATGCGAAAGGTTTTTCAAATTCTCATTGCATGGATAACAAACTATCTAACAAACCGGCGGCGCCAGTTCATAGCAATTATTGGGCAACAATCTGGCTGTCTTCTGGTCAACTCAGGAGTCTCTCAAGGAAGTGTCCTAGGAGAATTGCTTTTTTTACTTTGCATAAATGATAGTACTACTGCAATTATTTCCACTGTGCAAATCAGGCAGTTTGCGGACCATTGTGGGCCTTTTCGTGAAATCACTTCAACAAACGACGAAATCGATTTAAATGCTTCTCTTGCTGGCTTATTTGATTGATGCAAAGTCTGGGGAGTGCGGCTTAAAACTGAAACGATGATCTTTCTTCGCCGCTGTCGTCAAAAAGCTCCATTATCCTTCACTTACATGTTAGGTTCGTCGCCTTTGCAGGAAGAAACCAAATATAAGTGTTTGGGTGTCACAACTGCTAAAATGTATGAGGAAATTTACACTTTGGCCATATATAAACCCTATATAAAGCAATAAACCCTGGTTTACTCGACCCTTAAAACGCCTAGAAAAGAAAAAGAAACGATTATTTCGCTCCCCCAAACGCATCGACACGCCTGCCGCATGGGAAAAATATTACGAAATCGAAAAATTATACTTACATTCCGTTCATGATGCCAAGCACTCATTTTATCACCACGACTTACCAAACCTGCTAATAAGCAACCCAAAGCAATTTTGGCTGGTCCTAAATCCTACGCACCGTTCCCATATTACGTTAACGAATGATTTACATGAACCTGTTGGTGATAACGACTGTGCAGATGTTTTTAAGAATGCATTCGCATCTGTCTTCACCACCGAGTTTGACGCGCCTCCACACTGATCATCCTTTAACTTGGAATCCTTCATGCCGGCTATCACCTTTAGCGAAGAAGGCATCTCATCCATAATTCATAATATGAAACTGTCGTCTGCAGCTGGTACAGACCTAATTAATTCAAAACTTTTGAAGAATGTGAACACTATTTGTGCAGCCTATCTATGTCTTCTTTTTTTTCACAGTCACTGTCTTCAGGAATCATTCCAGCTGACTGGAAACAGGGCAAGGTCGTTCCAGTCTACAAATCGGGTAACAGAGACTCACCTTTGAATTACCGCCCCATTTCCTTAACTAGTGTACCGTGTAAGATAATGGAGCACGTCATATACTCACAAATCATCAACTTCCTTGACGGAAACGAATTTTTCCATCCTACACAACACGGATTTCGCAAGGGCCTCTCATGCGAAACTCAACTAGCACTCTTCCTTCATGACTTACATGCTAATCTCGACCGTAACATGCAGACCGATGCCATTTTTCTAGATTTTGCAAAAGCCTTTGACAAGGTCCCTCACCGCCGACTATTACTAAAACTTTCGCAGCTCAACCTACACGCTAATATTTTAAAATGGATTGAAGAATTTCTAACTAATCGTTCACAGTCTGTCTATGTTAACGGCCACCTGTCTAAGTCCGTCCCAGTAGCATCCGGTGTCCCACAAGGATGTGTACTTGGTCCCCTTCTATTCTTAATATATATTAACGACTTGCCCATGCATGTTTCCTGCAACATTAGAATGTTCGCCGATGATTGTGTCATTTACCGTACCATTAACAATCGTGATGATCAACACACCCTTCAGGCAGATCTTAACAGTGTATTAAACTGGTGAAATAATTGGTAGACGTCCCTTAATCCTACTAAATGCAAACTCATGTCTTTTTCTCGTCGTCGTAACCCTTATCGCTTTTATTTCTCTGTTTCTAATACACCGATCGAGCTAACAGAATCGTATAAATATCTGGGAATCACCGTCTCTCCTGATCTCCCATAGCGCGCTCATATTAGTAATATCATTTCAGCATCAAATAAAACACTAGGTTTCCTGAAGCGTCACCTCCGTCTTGCCCCACCTGAGGTAAAGCTGCTCGCGTACAAATCATTGGTAAGACCAAAATTAGAATATGCATCTGCCATCTGGAACCCACATCAAGTATATCTAATCACTGCATTGGAATCTGTTCAAAATCGTGCCGTCCGGTTCATTCATTCCTCATACTCGTACGACACCAGTGTTTCAGCTTTGAATGTGAAATCCGGATTGCCACTACTTTCATTTCGTCGCCGCATCGCTAGCCTCGCTCTATTTCACAAGTTTTTTTATTCTTCCTTGAATCAAGCACCGTACATCACAGCTGCAGCACGCATATGTCACCGCACCAGTCATCCACTGCAAGTTGCACGCCCACCATCGCACACTACTACTTTTTCTGCATCGCTCTTTTCTCGAACAGCTTCAGACTGGAACGGCCTTCCCTATGATCTGGTTGTCATCGCTTCGCCATCTGTTTTTCAAGCGCGTGTAACAGATCATCGTCGATGTTAAGCATTGCTGTTTTTTCATATTTTCAAGTGTATTCCACCCCTTATGTAACACCCCCTGAAAAGGGGGCCTTTAAGGAATAAAACTGAACTGAACTGAACTGAGCACAGAACTTGAAGCTAAGCGTGGTGAAAGTGGCGCGGAAAAAGCAGTAAGAAAACCTGAGCGTTGAAGTATACCACTCTAGGGGCATAAAATTCTGCCCCTTTCCTGCAACCTGAGGGAAAGGCCGAAGGCTGCTTCATATGAGGAGGAACACGGTTTGGAAACAGTTGCAACGCGTGCATCACGGAGGAAAACTCGCTGAGTGCCACCATCTCACAAGTCGCAAGCAAATCTGACCAGGGTTGGCCACAAGAGGATGTCGAAATGGAGCAGCACAAGCAAGGCATCAGCATCGCGCAAGACAAGGGGTGCCCATGAGAAACAAGTGTCAGCACAAAGCCGCACTAAGAGGAAGCCATCGGAGGGCACTGCTAGAAGCACATGGGCAACCAGCGAGAGCGAAGGTAAAGCCAACAGCAAGAGTGCAGCACGAAGTCCAAGGCTTAACTCGGAGGTGCCCAGCTCTAGAGGATGAAGCAACGTGAAGGCCAGTTTGGCTTTTGAACGCGCAGCAGGCAAGAGACGCGCCTCACACAGCCCTCGCTGGCAATCAAAGACGCCCAGTCCGGGAAGGGCAGGGGTAGCTAGGAAGCAGTCTGCAGCGCCCAGCACCAAACGAAGCCACAAACCGGCCCTGGAAGGAGCCTGCACAAGACGTGAGGGGGCAGTCCAGAGCAGGCAGGGCCAGGCACCAGGCCCCATTGACGCGCAGTCTTCGAGAGCCGACTGCTTACACACCGAGCTCGGACAGGGAACCACGTCTCCGCAGTGTTGCCAAGGGCAAGACTCCGAGCCCTCAGAAGGCTACGAGAGCCAGGCGGCGTTCTTCTTCCGTAAACGTAGTTAAGGTAATTGAAGTAAGAGCTGCGTGGAGCTGCACATACTATTCGTGCACTGGTTCAATTTAATCCATCCGTAGTGCACATTGGAAGGCATAACCAAGTGGGCGGGGCCTAAGGCTCACCAGAGCCAGGCTTCGTTCAGCCCGTACGTCCGGAAACGCGCAGGGGGGCGGTTTCGAGCCCAGCAGCCTTAACTTTCACGCCACTAACTCTATTTGCGAGCGCCCTTGACCATTCGTTCGTATTTCGTGACAAGGAGGTCTCGGCTCTTTGAGACCATAGGAGCCCTCCTCGACGCCGCCTGTTGTACCATGTAATGGCGCCGTTCGAGGAATCACAATCGTTTTGGCCCCAATGCCTCGAACGGCCTCCGATGCGCGCGATGCGCTGACCTTGTCCTCAACCCTCGCGACTACCCGCGCTGCGGTTACAATACTTATTTTTAGACGGCGGTCCATGGCGGAAGAAAGAAACTACCCGCCGGTGCCTAACCTAATCGAGCGCCTCGGACGAAGCTTATGCGTTGGCAACAATTTGACCACTTGTTCCGCAGTTTACCCTGCGCGATACCAGTGCTCGCTACTTCGTGCCTCCCTGTGCGCCGCGCTCACAGCCAAAGTACGCGGATGTACTGCGTCGTCGGTCCCCTTTTATCGACAGTTGAGCACCGTAGTAGCAACGCAGATGGAGGCTGCTGCGATTGTAAACTCTTGTGCTGCTGTGATTGCGGTTGTGATTGCGGTTGTGGTGGGGATGGCGAGCTGCTTGAGGCAGCATTGCTTAGTCTAGTGAATCATGTCAGTAACATCTACGAAAGACCCAAACAACTCTATCCAAGCTTTCTACATGGGGCTTGACTTTTGAGCAGCTCTGCATGGCTGAGTGTTTGTAAGTACAGTTCACTCCTCTACACAGCTTTCTCGGGACCCCATCGAGCTCTCAGAACATAACTAGTCTAACAGATGAGGGTTTGTGTGCCTAACCGAAAGCCGTCAAAGAAAATAATGCCACCACTACCCCATACTATTCCATTATAGTTAGCACTACGTGATGCAGAATTTGTGTTTGTTCTGTTCTCTAAACGCGCAAAACGTTGTGTTCTTTGACCCAGGTTATTTTTCACACAAAAAAAGAGCAGGCCATTGCAACAACACCAGTGCTTCGAAAGGACATTCACGGCTGTCACCATGAGTGAAGACATACGCTCTGGAGTCATTTCACAGCTTGTTGAATGGGTCGCTCCCAAATCAACCGCCTTCACATACAAAGGCATCATGCTCTGTGGGTCTGCGTAAGGATACATGCACAATATTATCTGTCATGTCTAAGTAGTGCAACACATAAAGCGTGTGGAATTTTTTTTGCAACGTGGTGCAACATTAAGCATGCTTTATGCAAGTATGTTTTGGCGGGATGGAGTGCTATATATTTTGAAAATTCAAATGGTGCAGATAGATAGATGCAGAGAAGGGGAAAGGCAGGGATGTTAACCAGAAAGGTTTCCGGTTGGCTACCCTGCACTGGGGAAGGGTTACAAGGGCCAAAAAAATAAGGACTTTAAAAACCGCATTATTACAGACGAAAATTCGATAGCGTAAAGGTTCCCTGCTATGCTCTATGCAATAAGCGTCTAATCGTCTTGCAATTTTCCCGCCAAAAACTCCAAACCTATATCGTATGTATGAGTCATCACCTAGAATTTGTTGAGTAGTTTGCATCGAATTATCATATGGGATTATACTACTCCGAGCCACTAATACACCTTTATTACCTACTAAACCGATTTAAAGGTCAAGTGAAGTGTTTTTTGTAGCTCCTCTGTTTTTACTGAAACTTTTACAGTCCGTTCTACGCAGTTTTCTTGTCCTTTGTGCCGAATTTCGAAGCGTGGAGAACCGAGTTGCAAATTTCCGGCTTTGTGGCCTCAATAGAAGAGATTTTGCGCGCAACCTTGCGTGTGTGACGTCACTGGATGCACGGCCGTCGATAATCGCTCTGCGTTTGCTGGACAGAATTTCGAGCTGCTTTTTCGTCATTTCAGTCAACTATCCAAGCTCTCACATACAGTCGCCAGTTTGGCCATTCAACGCGGACACGACAGGTTCTGTGACAGTACCCTTGACGTCTATCGGACGGCAGTCTTGACGTCATCCTTTAATGGAAACCCAGTTTCGGTTTCGCTTTCCTGGTTTGCGCTTTTTTTTAAATACTCCAACTTGGTATTTTGAAAAACGGTCGTCTCCAACGGAGTGAGGACACTGTGGTCAACTCAACTCAAAAAAACAGAGCTGCCCTTTAATCTATTTTCTAGGGTCGACCACTTGCAAAATTTTAGGTCTTCTGGGATATTTACGACCCTCTCGATCGCAATCATAGAACGCAGGGAGTGCTCATATCACTGCTTGCGTGGTGGTGCAGCGGCTAAGAGATGCGCCACTGCCATGCAGGCGGGAGCTTCAAACAGGGCCGCCGGTGCGGCATGAGAGGCCCAGGTTTCTCTTCCTAGCTGCCGCGCGGCTCTTGCACAGGCCACACGAGAATTAACTAATTGCATCGAATTTATTTGAGTTTAATTCACAGCCACTTACCACGGGCGGCAGGTAACTCACAAACGAGTAGATAGGGTGCGGCGTACTATAGTGGCCAGGTTTGGATGACGTCACAAGGTCACGTGACCTCTCTCGACCAATCAGATCAATTTCCTAAATGCTGCCGCATTAAGAGGGTCGAAGGAGAAAAGATTTTTAATGCTTACCGATGGTATTCGGTTGTTCCTCCAGTAGCTTCACTGGGCACCTCTTGGTTGCGCAGAGTTACTTAGTCCCTGGGTACATGTCAGAGTCAGTCAAGCACCTTTATGAGCGACAGGATGAAGACATTGACGAAGCGCTGTGTGTGGATGGACAAGGCGTTAACCATGGTAAGATGTACTGAATGAAAAAAAAAATTACATCACTTAAAAAGTATTACACACGATCTAAACCGGATGACCACCTGTGGTGGTGTGCGCTGAAAACTGGTTTCGGGGAATGTTTATGAATTGCAGAGATTTGGTTGGTTGGTTGGTCTATGGGGTTTAATGTCGCAAAGCGACTCAGGCTATGGGGCCACCCTAGCGATGATCTCCGGAAATTTGGATCACCTGGGACTTTTTAACATGCACTGACATCGCACAATACGCGGGTCCCTGGAATTTCGCCTCCGCTGAAATTCAAACGCGGCGGCTGGGATCGAACCCGCGAGTTTCGGGTCGGCAGCTGAGCGCCGTAACCACTGATCAACTGCGGCGGCCTCAACTGGGAACCCCAGCGGCTAAGATAATTGGCCCAATACTGGTAATACATTGGCAAATGCCGGTCCTCGAAACGAACAGAGTGAAACGACACATTTTCAATATTGGACCGATCACGTTGCATTTGGGAATGTACTTTTCACTTCGGAATGCACTTGGGAATAATGCAATGTTCTATAGCACAGGGAACTTCACAAGGGCGTCTAGCGCCCAAAATGAAAGCTCCACACCGTGAAGCCTGCGGTTCTAGCGCGCCCAGAAGTAGGTTCATGTACGTCCAATACGCACGGCCTATTCTCAGTCTTCAGTGTTTCCTGTCCACTCTGAGTCAGGCTATCAGCGCTTCCACTTGTGCAAGTGCGTCCCGAATTTCCGGTATCTGTCCGTTCAGGTTCTCAAATGAGACACGTTCAATATCTACCGTGTCTCAAAGAGCGGCTGATGTTGCATCACGAAGAGGTACGCCGTCAGCTAGTATGTTACGATGACGAGAAGCCCAGCAGAGGGTTCTTCAGTCCTTGCGAATAGGTATAGCCAATTCAATTGATTTTGTTTGATTATATAAGCCGAGACAACGCAGGAAGCCATGAAACAACCACTTCGCGTTTGGTTTATTTCCTTGCATTGTGGCTCAGTATCCTTTCCTTTGCATGTTTACTTGAGTGTTGAAACTTTTTTCTTCCTGCATTGGGCCTATTCCTGCACCAGACTTCTCAATTCTTACTTATGAGCCGCTTGAGTTAAGCCTGAATGAATTTTTGTCCTGTTTGGATCTGCGCCAAACCCTGGCCAATCTCCTACCATGGGTATGTGCCACCGCTTCAGGGGCAACAACAACAACAGCAACCCGAAGCCCGAGCCTTTTTTCTACGCGGCTCGTGGCGCTTCCTCTTCCTCGCGCGCTCCCATCGTCCAGAGGTGGCGCTGCTGCAGAGCATTCTGGGCCGCTGCTTGACTGCTCTTCTCAGGACGAGAAGACGACCGGCAAGCGCATCCTGACTCACCTCGAGGAGCCACGCATCTTGCACCGGCTGCTGGCGGAAACCCGGGGCCAGCAGATGCCCATCTCAGTGCTGGTGGCAGTGTGGCACGACGCGGCGGGCCTGATGTTCGGCCACCTGTCGGTGCTGCTCTCTCTGCTGCAGTCCGGGGTGCTCCCAAACCACCGGGTGAGCGACGGCTGCCTGGTCTACCCGTACAACACCGTCCTAAAAACTACCCATGACAGGATCCGACGTGCGGACCTTAAGTTCCCTGCCCATGTCTCTGGTGATGCCAAGGATCTCAATTCTAGGCTTCTGCGGAAGGAACCAAAAGAAAGGGCCAGCCTGGAGGAAGTGATGTCGCATCCGTGGATCACTAAGAATGCAGAGTGTAGCATATTCTAGCTGCACCTTTCTACTGGACTTGTACATGAGTGCTTGCCTAGGAGAATCCTCCATGTGTATTCGCCTGGTGAGCACGAGTGTGGCGAAGAGGAGCCAAGGCATCGAAAAGGAAGCATACTGACCCCAAAAAAAGCATACTTCGAAGACAAGTCTCTGCGAGTCAAACGGACATTTGGCTTCGTTCCAGTTGTGGACATTCGTCGAGGATACATTAGAAAAACAATGCGTTTGTAATTAATATGTGTGTAATTTTAAGCATTATCTGCACTCATGTAGTCATTAAACTTTTATTACGATTTATGCAACTATGTTTTGGGAGCGTGCCCTGTTACATACTTCGATAATTAAAATAGGCCAAAGGGCCAAACCACTCGTCGACCTCTAACCACATTCTTAAAAAACAAAATGCAATAGCATAGAGGTTGCCAGCTGTGCTTTATACAGTAAGACTGTAACGTTATTGCATTTTTGCAGTCAGAACTCTAAACATATGGCATGCATGAGTCATAACCTCAAATTTTTGAATCCGCTGCATTGGATTCTCATATTTGGTTACTAAACCAACTCCTTTAAACTGATTTAAATGGCAACTGCAGCGTTTTTCTGCTTCCTATGAATTCATTGAAACAGTTATGGTACTTTCTCCTCATTCTTCTTGTCCTTTCTGCCGAATTAATGAGCGGGGCGAAGGAATTTGAAAATTTTTCCATTTTGTGGCCTCAATCGGGGAGATGTCGCAGGCAGCTTTGGGTCTGTTACGTCGCTGGACTCATAGTTGCCGACATTATCTTTGCGTTTCCTGCTGAGAATTTCGAGCAGGCTTTTGGTCATTCGAGACGAATATTGAGTCAATCTCTCACTCAGTCGCTAATTCGGGCAATCAACGCACTCATGATAGATTTTGCAACATATCCATGACGTCACAACACCCTCTCTCGTGACGTCATCATTTGGTCGAAACCGAGTCTAGGTTTCGATTTCTTCATTCTTTGCTCTTATAAATACTCGTACTTGGTATTTTAAGAAAACGGCTTTAACGCCGGAGCGAAGCGTGTGTGGACAGTTTTGGAGGAAACATATCAAAATAATGCGTTTGTAATATGCTGCAGGATATTTACACTGAATTTCAAACAGAATTTGTATTCATGTTTTCAAAAAATAAGAGATCACTGCAGCGACTCGCATTGGGAGAATGCGAAAGCATTGACGCGTACTCGGCACTCGTCGCCTTTCTTTAACGTACGTTTTGTTTGTTAGTTCAGCTGCTTAATTACCTTATGCTTTAATTAAAGATCAATTTATTTACTCTGATTATACTTTTATCTCAATCAACCATTGTGGTTTTCCAAATTTAGCGCCATGATTGCTTTCCCGTCCACTTACTATATTCCCGTATAGTCTATCGAAGCGTCCACTGGTTTTTGCTGATAATATTAACTAATAAATCTATGTCAATAAATCTTTTTTTCTATTAATTGTCACCATCGAATACATTTCAAACTTTATTTTCACTCTTTAGCCTATTTTTCTACTATTCTCCCGTCCAAGGCTGTTTTCCCATCCGCTCGCTTTATCGACATCCGCGCTCTTTCGAGGTTTTTTCGAAATTTTTGGCCTTAGTTAATTAACCAATCATACCATTGACATTTTCTGCGCAGTGTCCACACATCATCCTCTTTCGATTACATGTACTCGTTTGATGCTACCTCTTCTGAGAACGTCAAGACTACTGCGGACACGTTTTGCGGACATGTTTTCGTGACACGACCCCACTAACATCATCCAAAAAATGCTTTCCAGGAGTTGGCCTTTTATCCATTTTCTGGGGTGGGCCTAGTCAAAATGTTGGGCGTTCACAGATTGTGAAATCTGGCGGTGCCTTATGATCAGTCTACTGCTCGGGTGACGTCAAACCATCTCAATCGCATTTATAGAACGTAGGCAGTCCTCATACCGCTACTGGCGCAGTGGTGCAGGCTTTATGCGATGCGCCACTGCATGTGAGGTGACTGCTTTAAACAGATCAACCTGTGGGGCTGGAGACACTCAGGTTGCCCTTCCCGAGAACCCGTAAGGTTCATGCAATGCGTCACGGTGGGAATTTCAAAATTTCGTTGAATTTATTTGAACTAACTTCACTCCCGCACACCACCGGAGGCCGCCTGGTCACAACCCATCATATTGGTCGAAATGCGCCATGGTGGCCAGGTTGTGATGAAGTGGCAAGCTCACATGACCTTTCGGGGCCAATCATTATTTGGCCACCTGGCACGATGTGCGAGTGAAGTGCTGTGATCAGGTTGGAATGAGTATACAACATTAGGTGACAACTCCGACCAAAGAAGGAATTTCGTGACAGAGAAGGAAGAACTATTTTATGAGACGAGAAGCTAAATGCTATCGCAATAAAAGTTTCTAACGTTAATGGATTTCTAAAGCTACCCGATCTTTTAAGCTTCACTGGATACGTCGTTGTTTCTCACAGTTGCTGAAGTTCTGGGCACATGTGAGAGTTAGGTATGGAATTTACTGAGGAACAGAGGGATGTCGCTGATGACGCGCTGTGACCGGATGTGCAAGTGGTTAACGATGATAATATATACTAAATATAGAGAAATTACAGCAAATAAAATGGATACTGCAGGTCTAGACCGGATGATGATCGCGTGTGGTGGTTTGCGCTGAAATCTGGTATGTGTACCTCTCTGGGAAATGTACTTTTCTGGTCTTGCAGAGTACATGACACTTCAGAAGGACGTGGAGCACACAAAAGGAAAGCTCCAAACTTTGAAACCCGTGGTTTCTAGCACGCATAGTGGGAGGTGCGTGTAATACATGCGACATGTCCTCAGTCTTCAGGGAATCACTTGCTTGATGCCAATGTTCCGTTTAAATTCTGTGTCCGCCTGTGAGCGCTTCCACTTCGACCCCTGCATGCCTAGTTTTCTATATCTGTGCTTTAGAGTTCTAAACCAAACATCTTCAACATCTACCGTGTCTCAGATAGCAGCTGATAATCTGTTGAGCAAAGGTATCTTGTCACCAACTAAACTATGGTGTCACGAATCCAAGCAGAGTGTTATGTATTCCCGTGCTCAAGCCCAGAAAATGTAATTAATTTTCATTTCATCACGTGATCCGAGACAATAGAGGAAGGCATAAAACTACCACTTCGAGTTTCATTTATTTTATTGTCTTCTGACCTAATTTCATTTGCGCCTGAGGGCAGCCCTGTCGACGATGTCGTCGACGCACTGAAAACTGGTTTGGCTTGTTGGGGTTAAACGTCCCAGAGCAACTCAGGCTATGAGGGACGAGGTAGTGAAGGGCTCAGGAAATTTCGTCCACCTGGGGTTCTTTAACGTGCATTGACATCGCACAGCACACGGGCCTCTAGAATTTCGCCTTCATCGAAATTCAGCCGCCACTGCCGGGATCGCACCCGCGTCTTTCGGGTCAGCAGCCGAGCGCCGTAACCACTGAGCCACCACGGCGGGGCTCACTGGAAACTGTCACAGGCACTGCCGGTATCAAGTCCCTCCAGCACATGGGTAGCGTAAAGTTCGACGTTTCGGCTGTCTCGGACAGCGCAGCCTCGAAGCTCAAGACCCGGGCCTCTATTCTCGTAAACGGCGTCTCGGTCCCCATTGTGAGTGTAGGCGCACAAATTATCCACGTTTCAGTTTTCCCAGTTCCTCTTTGGGTGTCTGATGCGGAGCTAGCAGCGTCGTTGTCATCATACGGCAATGTGCAACAGTTGCACGAAGCCGCATTTAAGGGCCGTCCAGGAATTGGCATGGGCATTGCAGCAGCAAGAACTGAAATGAAGAAACCAATTCCGAACTTTCTTTCGGTTCAGGAATACACAGACATGTGCGATTATCGAGTCGTGCCGAACCTGTATTGAAGGTGCGGTCTTACCGCCCATATTAGAAGAGGCTGCCACAACTCCCGTTGCTCGAGGTGCGGCGTGTTCTGGCGTGCCTCAGATGGGTGCGAAGAGCCGTGCCGCAGATGCAGCGGAAGCCACGCTGCCGTAGACTGCGTGCGACCACGGTCGTTTGCAGCAGCGGCGGCTACTGAGGTGCAAGTCGTATCCACCCCAACAGCGGAGGCGCCGGTCGATACTACTGGTGGTGATTCAGAGGAAGCTTCTGAGAGCTACGAATCGACTATCGATGAGACGAGAGGCGATGAAGCAGTCTACGAATGTACGGATACGATCGAATCAATGAATAACTTTCCTGCACTTCATTTCACTACGTCCGAAGAGTCGAGCGGAGAGCGCACAGACCGGAGCACTTCGGAACCGAGCGGTGCAGCTTCGTCATCGTGCAAGGCCAGCACAAGCTGCAGTGCTGGAAGCGCTCACCTAACCGAGCTACGTCGCCAACCAGCTGGATGCGGCTCCCGGACAACAGGATGCCACGGCTCGTCTGGTCGACACGACATGCCTGCAAGCTGAGAAGAGAACGTCCGAATGAATAGACTGCTAACTGATACTCGGAAAGCTGTCCTGAAAAATCCACTCAGCCTCTTCGTTCACCCGCTTACGGGTGACAGTCCCATGGACGGTGATCGTTCGACAATGAACAGGGGACAACCAGAAACAGTGGACAGTGACATCTCTACTGATACCTGCACACCCCATGAGTTTCCTAGTGCCCTGACGCATTTGCGGGCACAATTCCCCTTAAAAAAAATGGCCTCTGTTATGCTTCACCTCTTCTTCCTCAGTTTTAGGTTATCCGTTCGCGCTTTTCTTACAATGGACGCAGTCCACTTTCTCTCCCTGAAAGTTCAGGGCATAAGAAGCCTGGAGAAGCATAGAGGGATTGTGGTCTTTGCCAGAGCACGTAACCTGGATATTCTTTTCTTACAAGAGTGTAATTTTTGTTCCCCGTACGATGTACAGTCTTTTTGTTCCCGCTTTTTGTATATGCCTTTTTCACACTCACATATTCGTTGATGTCTGGAGTTGAAGTCGTATTTTTCAAAGCACATTTCCGCCATAGTGCCCACTGCATGTATGCCTTTGATGGGTGCACCTTGGCAGTACACTTCAACCTCCGCGGCAGGTGTGTAACAGCGCTTGTTTTGTACGCACCTGTCCAGTGTTCATTTAATTCGGAGTATTTCTATTCTTTGGATTCGTTTATGTTTTACAGTTATCCAGCTTTCATAGTCGGGGATTTCCACTGCGTTGAAGATGTCTACAGGGATGTACCCAAGCAGCACAGGTAATTGGCCAAATATTGGACATGAATTGTTTCACTTTGATCCATTGTAGGACCGTTCTCAACTAATATTGGGCCGAATAGATGTGCTCCTTGGGTAAACGTCGCAGACAAGGCAGACCGTACAGTGGGGCACGATCATTGAAGCAGGTTCTTCGTAATTTGAAGCTTAGAGAGGCGTCGGTCGATCTACACGGCAAAGACTTCGTTGCCCCATCGCAACGCGGCAGGAAAATGAGCCGGCTTGATCGTTTTCATTTTCCGGAAGTACTTTCAACTTATATCTGATGCCCTAACATTTCCGTCTGATGCGCCACGCATCTCTGACCACTTTCCAGTATCGATGAGGCTGCACTTTTAGCAGCCTGCCCCGTTCAGGGTACTGTAGAAAATGGATACTGGTACATGACACTGAAAGTATTACCACTTTGCATGAAGTTTTTGCACAAGAGTGCACTTTTCCCGCACAACCACGCAATTGGGACGCTTTCTAAGCGAGTTTGCGCTCGGAGCTAATTAAAGCTGGCAGGGATAGAATGTCGCCTTTAACTACAGAGCACACATTTTGCGGCATAGTAGGAACTCTTACTTTCGCATGCGCGACTACTTGAATCAGCTGCAAGCGCGCTATGAACTTTTGCTCCGCCTTAGCTCCCGAACAGCAGCACGGACGTATGCCAGTAGTCGAGCAGTTGCGGACCCTGCTGTACTTCGCAGCGTTCGCTATGCTTCCTTGGAAGGTCGAGCAACGATACCGTTTATAAAACTACGGAGTGGAGTGCAGTCTGATAGCGCTGAGGACATCAAGGCTGTTTTCAGTGCGCATTTCGTCACGACAGGATCACTGTTCCTCCGCTCTGTCGCCCAGGTGTCTGGACCAGGTTCGCTTGGTCCTTCTGAAGAGTTTGCCTCTCAGCACATGTCGTTGATCATTCTGCATCTTGCCAAGAACCGACCGACAACAGACAACACCCAACACGTGCATGTGCCCTCGGCCACCCGTCAAAACTCCAGACTTCGATGCCACAAAAAACTCCGCTAGCTACATTTCTGTCCCCTTTTTGTTCCCTCTTCACCAAGAGACACATGTGGGATACAAGAACTCTGAAGTAATTAACTTCCAGATAAATTTGTCTCTTGAGATCACTTGGTTCAGAAAACGCTCAGCCGAGCCTGCAAATCAGTTCATCAATTTTGCCCCGATCTACGAGCGCCCTTGGCAACTGTTCGCAAGGTAACAAAATGTAAGTCGCGAGAGGTAGAAGACAGCCTTGCTTAGAACGAATGGCTTAGTGCGTCTACGCCAGCGTTTAACTCGCTTCTAACGGACGTCAAGCAATATTCGCTACCGTAGAAGCTAATGTCTCTGCCTCTTTCGCTGTGGCTGGGCTTTCCTCTCTCTCCGTACTTGTCCTCCCAATTTCTAAGGGATGAACAAGACAAGAACCAGTTGTTTTCTCTCACGGACTACTTGTCCCTTTTCTTACACTTCTCACGAAGTCGCGGCGTTCAATTGCGAGTGCACAACGCTTCGACCATTCTTTCTTTTTGTTTGCTCGTGGTGGCAAATAAGACCTTCCTCGGCGCCACACTGCCAGGGCTGCTCTACAGCTACGAACTCTACCTCTGTGTCACGACCGTCCGAACCTTCTTCATTTTCGAGCCATTCTAAAATGTCGGTCGGCTTTAAACTGGTAGGGAACATTGTAAAACCGCTGCCACCACTGTTGTGACTGGAGCGTCTCAGCCTACTGCCTCTGTTGAGCAGAGCTGAGAGAAGAACGGTCGATGCGATGGTGAGTGAACGAACGTTTATACACAGTATTTACAAGGCATTTACATCATATATACAAGGGCCCAGAGCACAACGGGCTAGGACGAGGCCCTGAGGAGAGCGTCTCTCTGGCACGATGGCGCGTCTGCTATCCGTCTGCTGCTGCGTCTCAGTGCGGCTCTGTTTTCATAGCCGCCGGTGACCGTTGCGTCAGCCAGGCGTGCGACTGCTCCAATCAGGTCACGCCGCAGGACCGTGCGGATTGCCTCGAGCCGACGCTGGTGAAGAGGAGGAGGAGGGTCGCGTTTCGCGCACCTATTTTCAGCTGATGGCAGCACAGGCATAGACAACCTGAATGCTGCTGTGCGTGAATTCTGCTTAGGCATAGGCAGTACACCTGAAGAGCGCCGCGACAGCCTGTGGAGTTCATTAAACTTGGAACAGCTTCGCTCTTCCAGTGGACGAACGCCTCCGCTGCCGCCAGTCCTGACGGGCTACCACTTGTTTCCTACATAACCTTTTTCGCTGAGACACACGTTCACCTCTTGTCAATGCTTAATGGTCTTCTTGCCGACGGGATTTGGCCGGAAACATTTGGCGAGAGTAAAATCGTACTCCTGAAAAGTGGTGGCGCACCGCGTGACCCGAAGGCATGGAGGCCCATTTTGCTCTTGAATTTTGACTGCAAAATACTAGCCGCAATAATTGCGCATCACATAAAGTTTGTTCTTCCTGATCTAATAAACAACGTTCAGACATATTGTGCGCCTGGACGTAATATTTCTTCTTCACTGCCCTTACCTCGTGATCTATTTACCTTGGCTATACGTACAGAGGTCTCAGCTGAAGTAAGGTCAGAACTAACTACGGGAAACAATGCCTTCATTTTTCATCCGCATCATTTTGGAACTCTTTGAACATAGACATCAAACAAACTAATACGCTTTCTTTATTGAAGGTCAAAGTAAAGCTTTTCCTTCTTAATTTGTGATTTTTTTTTGTTATCGATCCTATGTATCGCGGCATCTGTGAGTGTTTTATTGTACATTATCCTGCTTTACATTGTTTGTATTTAAATATTTCAGTAACTGATATTACACTATGTACCAGTATTTATTCTGTACGTCGCGTTGTGTGTTTTGTATTTTGTTGGATATTGAAATTTATTTTCATGGGAGGTCCCGCCCGCGGTCTTGTACCATGGGACCTCTCGCTGTATACAATTGCAACTTTGATTGAATTCCTCAATAAACTTTCAACCTCAACTTCAGGTGCTTTCGTTTCTCTGGACGAAGAAAAAAACAATCGATTGGTTGGAGAGGGGCTTTCTTTTCACGGTATTAGAATGCTTCGGCTTCCCTAAGCGCCGGATAGATGTCTTGGGGCTGCTGTACACAGACATAAACCTAATCTTGCAGTCGAAGACCAGCTAACTGATCCCATCCCAGTGAGCCGGGGTATACGTCAGGGTTGTCCACTGTCTAAAATTATCATCGTCCTTCGCATAGAACCGTCGTTGCAGCATATTCGAAGTTGCATGTCGAAACATGGCTTCCCTCTCCCAGGTATGGGCGGGGTTAAAGTAGCAGCGTATGCTGATGACGTCTTCCCTTTCATTAGTAACACTGACAGTTATAGATCATTCTTGCAGCTTTTTCTCATCTACAGCTTCCTGTCAGGTGAAGGCCTCAATCCGGCTAAAAACGAAGCGGTAAGCTTCGGATCCTTTGAAAATGGTTTCCCTGATAGTGTCCAATGAGTAGACGTAGTAAAAGTCATCCGTGTCACATTCCTAGCCTCAGGTAAAGTAGCCCGTGCCACTTGGAATGAAATAAAACGCAAGGCGGCGCCGTAGGTCGAGGTCGCCAGAACTTTCCACCCACGTTTTTCTGAACGGGCATGCGTTATTAAGCCCAGTATTGCAGCATCTCTCTTCTATGTGGTAAAAATTGCACGCCTTTCTCGCCGCGTCATCCAGAGGTTAGTCACCGCGTGTGGCTCCGTATTTCGGGACGGAGAGGCAGAGAGCGCTTGCCAACAAACATGGGTGGTTTCAGCATCGCGGGCAGTTTTAGTTGGCCTTAAGCGCCATGTGGGATCTCATCTCAGACACAATTCATTCAGCCGGAGAACTTAGTGCATACCTGATGGGAACGTCGCGCCGTTTTTTCGAACTATGAAATGATAGGGGCCCGGCTGCCCAGAAGCCTCCTGCATTCTACACGTATGTGCGGAGATCACGGCATTTTGTAGAGAACACGCTGCCTGAATGTGAACAGCGAGAACCACCTGCGAGTGGAACTTGTGAATATGTTGGATTCCACGCCCTAGATCAAGACCAGCGCAGGAAAGCGCGCAAAAGAAGGCTGGAACACGGAGGTACTGCCTTCCTTCCCTTAGATGTTTGCAACTTCACTGGGCTTCGAGAATAGAATGCGCTGCCCCCAGCCGACCGCGTTGGGCCGTGGGACGTGGCGCCCTCCTCGTGCCCGCAATGCGGTAACGCGCATATTTCGAGTACGTATGCAATGCCATAGTCGCCACTGAGATCCCGTTGTCGAACTAATAGTGTGCATTGGTGCATACAGGTATGTGGTTTGTAAATGGAGGGGATTGGCTCATTTGCGGGGACGCCCGCAGAAAGCTATGTTTCCCCGGTTGTATCGTCTGAGAACATTGGTACTTAAACACTTGAACGAGGAACTTGTCGTAATCGGGGAGGACGTCTTCCTTCTGCGCACTCACGCACCACGCACGCACGCGCACACACGCGCACACACGCGCGCACACGCGCACACACACGCATACACGCGCGCACACGCACACACGCACGCACACACACACACACACACACGCGCGCACACACACACACACGCGCGCGCACGCACACACACGCGCGCGCACACATACACACACACACACGCGCACAAACACACACACACACGCGCGCACACACACGGACACGCACGCGCACACGCGCACGCGCACGCGCACGCACACGCACACGCACACGCACACACACACACACACACACACACACACACACACACACACACACACACACACACACACACACGAGACAGGGTATGGTACGATCGCAATCCCAACTGATTTTATTCAACGGACACAGCACATAGATGAAGGAAATAGAATGCACTTCGAGCATGCACAGCGAAAGGGGACAACATGTGACAATCAGTAGCACGCAAGGCCAGAACTTGCATCGTCTTATCGAGGAAGGCTACCGCACTATTTAACTATTGAGCTCGTCCCGTACCCTGCCTTGTGTGTGGGTTTCGTGCAACTACGATGAACTTGCCAAATTGTGGTGTTATATGTATAACCTAGGCCATAGTGCGCATTTCTTTCGAATATTATGTATGTTTTATTCTAACACCCATTGAAATCAGACCAATCTTGAGAACCGGGTGAACGTGTCCTTTGTACTGCAAATGTTTTGGAAATAAACAATTCTCTTAAATCGGCGGGTGCTGTTGCGCCGCCCGTCTCTTTCCATCATTCCTAACTCCTGTCTGCACGTGGCAGCGATTGCGACACAGCTCGGGAGTGATGTCCTCATTTTCTAAATTTTGCGTCACCCTGTCACTTCTCACGCCAGCGGCCCGGGCTCGATTCTCACCTAGACCCGAGCTTTCTCTCTCATGACGCCATATGACCGATGACGTACGTCACAGCGACCAACTTCCGGCGACACATTTTGCGGACACTTTCGGCGTCAACATCGCCATCTAATACCTTGGCACTAGTAAACTGAAAGAAGGCCCAACTCAAACGACACATACCTTGGGAGGCACTGAATTGTGGCCCAATAACCGCGAGATAGCGTTAGCAAACTTAGCGGCATTAGGTATATTCGTCAAACGGTTTCTTTTTATAATTCAAGCAGTCATTTGTGAAGATGTTTGCCGACGTAGGACAATTCCTATTCTCAACGTAATGACGCGCTAGAAATTACGATGGATCTCGCAATAAAAATACAAACCAAAATTGATTATACAACAGCCAGGTTTGCAGAAAGCCTTAGGGAAATGAGCGCCTCTTTAGGACTAAATTGCATTTCACAGAGTGCACCCCCCTCCCCCTTGTTAGTTCTTTCCAAAGTGCCAACCAAGATCGCTGATGTTCCACTATTCGACTACGGTTGTCGAAGAGTCAAGGATATTTGGTGCAGCAGATCCAGTCACCGATTAACGAAAACCTACGTGACTGCGACGGCAACAAGTGGGCGCGATGTTCGCTGCTGCAGTCGCACAGGCGGGAACCAGTGTTTAGGGAACGACCCTCCTCTTCTTTTTCAGACATTGGGCTGCCCTGCTCGCAGAACCTCTGCGTCAAGGATGCACGCGGGCCCTTCAATGACAGCGTGTGCGTCATTAAGTCGCCCTCTTTCGACGATAAGTGCACGAGCTGCGACTGGTGCCTTGTCCGAATTGTTAATGAGCGCCTGCTGCCCTACCGGAAATGGACAGCGCCACCCAGTCAAAAATTCCTTCAGCCTATCGGTCTGAAGGCTGAAGGAACCCGTAATTTGGGCCTGTTGGGCCTGTTGGTGATGGGCCTGTCGGCCCTGTTGGTGATGGGCCTGTCGGGCCTGTTAGTGATGGGCCTGTCGGACCTGTTGGTGATGGGCCTGATGGTGATGGACCTGTCGGTGTCAGACCTGTTGGTTCTAATGGCGTCGGCCTGTTGGCACAGATCCTGCTTGCAGGTATCGGGATAGTGTTAGGCCTAATGAGGGACGCCAGTCCTAATGGCGCACCATAGATAAGTTTTTTCATCACTCAGAAATGTGTGCTGCACATTGCGCATAACATAGCTTCTTCGATTAGTGCATCGCAAGCTGTTGCAAAAAGGCAGCGCCTGCTACTAATAATATTTTCCAATTAAGCTGGCCAAAAGGGTCTGTAATGCCCTACGATATATATACTGACAACCAGATTTAGGGCAAAAGAAAGCTTTATTATAAAATAAAGAAACCTGTAAAGAGGATGATGATCAGCAGCTAGAGCAGCAGAACCGAGGCGAGGCGCGAGACGAGAAGACGACGATCGGCAGCTGAAGCAGCAGAGCCGACGCGCGGCGCGAGACGAGAGCGTGAACTGTTCCGGGACCGGACCTGTCCTTGCCCGCTCTAACCGGCCTTCACAACTGTCAATAAAGGCCGTTACATCTTGGTGGAGGTGCGGGGTAGCGGAGAGACGTCTTTTCGGGTGATTTTGTTGAGGCGCCGGTAGTCAACGCAAAAGCGGATAGAGCCGTCTTTCTTGGTGACAAGGACGACGGGGGAAGCCCAAGGACTGTGTGATGGTTGTGTGACGCCACGCTGCAGCATATCATTGACCTGGGTGTCGATAACCTGGCGTTCGGTGGCCGAGACGCGATATGGGCGTTGGCGCAACGGCGAATGGGCGCCAGTGTCGATCCGATGGGTAACAGCTGAAGTGCGACCAAAACGGTGGTGAGAGAAGTCAAACGATGACCGAAACTTATCTAGCAGGGCCGCAAGCTGGGTCTTCTCCGGTGGCGAAAGATTTGTGTCGATTGAGCCCACAAAGACGGCCTCGGGAACGGGATCAGGAGACGGTGAGGAGGAAGTAAGTGAAGACACTTGCAGGCAGCAGGAGTCGTCCTCAGAAGGGTCCCAGGCGACGACGGAAGCGAAAGGCTGGACACATCCCAAGCATTCACCACGAAGAAGAGTGGAGGGGCACAGGAATGGATTCATCATGGGCAAGGCGCTGCAGCCGGCTGAGACGGCAAGCACGGAGAATGACAGGGGTAGACAGTGGCGAGAAGCAGATGAGTCGGACGGGATGAAGATGACAGGGCCGTTGGATCCAGAGTCGCAATGAACAGAGGCGAGCACAGCAGAGCACAGCGGGATCATGACGTCATCAGCCACAGTCAGCTTGGAGCACAAGTTAGTGGAAGCGTTCACAGAGTCATCGCCGAAGGGAAGAAGGGCGACTTCGGAACGAGCGCAGTCGATGACAACGTCATGTTGGGAGAGAAAGTCCCAGCCTAAGATGACGTCGTGAGACGGCCATGGGAAGACGATGAATTCAACAATATACAGAACGTCCTGAATAGTAACTCGGGCTGTACATGCCCTCAAAGGCGCAATAAGTTTCGAATTAGCGGCGCGAAGCATAAAACCATATAGCGGAGTCATCACTTTTCCTAACTGGCGGCACAATTTCTCACTTAGTACAGATACAGCAGCTCTGGTGTCAACAAGCGCGAAAGCATCGGTGCCCTCCACAGAAACCGCGATCAAATTTGTCGGAGAAAGTCGAGGTCTTGAGCTTGGTGACGAGCAAGCAGTTCTTGCCTCCGGAACTGCGGGCACTAGTTTTCCGAAGGGGAAGAGGGACGACGGCGCATCGGGGAAACCGAGCGACGACGCGGAGATGGAGCACGGCGGCGAATAGACGGCCTGAGATCGGAGGAAGCAGTGGTCTCAGAAGGCGAAGTGCGGTGAAAAGGCTGGGGAGGGGCGTAGGCATAACCTCGAGGGTCAGTATTGGCAGCAGGGGACAACACTTGGCGGCGGCAGGGACGCATCACATGGCCAGGAATGCCGCAGACATAACAAATGGGTAGGTTGTCCGGTGTCCGCCATGGACGGAAACGTTGCGGTGGTGGCCAGGCAGGACGAAATGGTGTCGACTGCAGTGGATGCTGGTACGAAACGAACGTTTCTGGGCGGGGACGCCTGACGGCTTCGGCATAGGTAAGTGGCAAAATAAATTTATACATCATGACCTCCAATTTTTCGTTGCACGTCCCCCAGCTTCTGTGAGAGGTGCTTGCGCACGGCTTTCAGTATCTTCTCTGCAAGCTCCTTTGGTATGTCTCCCATGTAGATATGAAACAGAGCTGCACAATAGAACACAAAATAGGCCACATTTGAACACAACTAGATACATGATAAATGCAAAAGTGAGATTCAGAATTACCACTCTCATTGTAAAAACACAGAAACGAATGTTCGCCATTAAAGGGGCCATGAAGCCTACTTTCGTGCATACCCTTGTTGTAGCATTTAATTCCCAACACATTAAATTACAATACCCAAAACTTTCAGTTGATTCCGTGCGGCAGATATCTTTAAAACGATTTTCGTTTCCTTTGCGAACTGACTGCTTGTCTGGCAATCTCTCATTGCTGACGACACATGGGCCTACCCACTCCGCGTCTGCTGTGTGTTGTTGGATGCATTGAGATGCTTGCATGAAAACCAAAGACAGAGATTACTCGAAACAACGGGCAATGCTATTTATACATTCTGTGCAGATATGTCAATTGCACTATCTTTGTCGCAGCAAGATCGGAGAACGCGCACAATGACTTGCCACCAGTCGTTGAGAACGCTAATTTCACAACCAAATAGATAAATCAGGTTACTGGCAGAACGGATCTTAGCGAGAGCCACACAAACAGTGTGGAGATCTCTGAAAGTGCTGTGATAGAGCCTGCATGAAGAAACGTATGGGCATAACACACCTTGCAAAAACTAAACGTCACTTTTGCCCGACTTTGCAGTTTTGGCTGCAATAAGGACATTGCAGTTGTTACAAGCCTCGGATACAATGAACAGGATCTCCATGACTATCACGCTTTCTGTAAGTGAGCGCGACTGTATTTGGCTGAAGCAAAGTTTGATTGCCTAGGTGTTACTCAAAGCAAAGAAAAAAAAGCACTAGCACCTTTCAGAGAAGAGACTTTTTCCGGTGTAAGTGCCGGTTTCGCCTCTGTTCTGCCAAGAGACCGGCACTTATTTGAAAGCACGCCAGTCACGCTGCGGCTCTTCAGCTCATCAGGTGTCCAATACACCAGCACCGCGGCAGAACATTGAGTCTGTTGGTGCTCTCAGGAGCATCTGCCAGGCACCAGGCTCCATCCAGAGCCCACTGCCTGCATAGACCTGCAGCAAACGTGGAGAATTTCGCATTTGTACACATTAACAGCAATGAATCAAGAGATTTTAAATATTTCAGAACTTAAAACAAACAGCTGAACAACATAAAAATTATGTAGGCATGAATGCACTCTTTTACAGCGAGCAGTGTCCAAAATCAGTAGATTTTTTATTTCTAGCCTTATAATTCGAAAAAAAAGAAATTGCTTGCGTGCAACATGAAATATATAGCACAATCTTCTGACAGTTCTAGCTTCTCTTCATTCCGAGTCAAATACCGCCAAAAGTTGAAATAATGTTCTCTGCCCCAATTCAAACAAACTTCAGAAATGAGAATAAACTTCACATACCAACAACTAGGCATACCTGACAGAACAAGGCAGCCTCCTCATGATCAAAAATTATTTGTGTACTAAGAATTTCCTCAGGACAAGAATAAGTGCAGACCCATTATGGCATCGTCAGGTAATGAAGTACAAAAATGACAAATTAGAAATGCTGACCTGTGCCTTACATGATATTGTCTGAAACCACACATCTATGCTTTGCACACTACCCTTTTCGGCACACTTACTGGGACTAGTATAAGTTTCTACTGTAAGCTAGCATCATCCTCTAAACTGTACCCATTTCACTATGTACCAGCCCCAATTTAATTAAGAATCATTCACTCACTCTACTATGGTATTTGATACACTATATGACTTAAGAACATGCACAATCACCTTTCCATCATCCCTAGCAGAACCTATGACAGTGTCCTGCCCACCAGGCAGCTGGAGCTAGCAGTCCGCGGCGCTCTCCATCTCGGCTGAGCATACTTTTTTGACAAGAAAAGGAAGTACACAAATATCAATGCACCTCAGCAGCACATATAAGCAAAAAGCAAACTGAGTTCAGTTTGACATTGTGGGCTATCAAGTAAATGAAAAAAATTAAGTATTTTGCTCTCAAGGTAACAGTGAAAGCTTTCCACAGTAGAACCTCGCTGCTGAGTTGATGGGTGCTGCATTTTCCTGGCTGCTACACATTGTAGTGGTCTAGATCTGGCATGATGATAATAGGGTTCCATGCATTATAAACCCTGCTGTTCGTTGCAATGTAACTTCGGCCACATTCCTACGCAGTAATACTTGTGAAATAACACCCCATGCCAGCCTAAATGAGAAACGGTGGCGGTCATATGTTTACTTCTAAAGCGGCTTTACTTGGCCTGGCATGTCTAGCACCACTGTGTTAAGCAGACGGCATTCAGACAGGCTGTGCCATCATCATCAACAGTGGTTGCACTTTTTTGAAGCAGTAGCTTCACTGCTACAGGTGCACGGCTGAGATCGCCATGTACGCAACATGACCTTCAAGTCTGCCACAAATAAAATAAACAAACAAATAAACCTCACAATCAGTGGGATTCAAACTCAGGTCCATTGGGCGAGAGCCAGGTGCGCTAACCACTAAGCTTCAGACCCACGGTGTGACTATTCAATAAAACTGGAGATATACAGGGTGTCCCAGCTAAAAGTAACCAAGCTTGTTAAAAAGAGGATGATCCCTAGCCGAGTGAGACCAACTGACGGTTGTTGATAGTCGCGTGTCCTAGTCTGCAGTATTTTTTTATTATGCAAACGTGATTAATTAGCAAAGACTAATTAGCTAACTTTTTAATAATTGCTTTCAGGAAGAAATTGTCAATGCAGGAGTTGTAGATCCCATAGAAAAATAATCGTTTGCCTTGTTTGCAGCTAAGTACCACTGATACAACTTCTTTTATCTGACTTAAAAGAAAACCCGCGAAATACAAAAAGAACCACGTGATAGGGAAGCAGTTACAGCGCTCCCAAACGAGCGATCAAGCAACGACATCCGCTTATGTTTGCAACGCTGTCCCGTACAGCTTTTGGCGTCTTGAGGAGGTGGCGAGATATGCACCAGGAACTGCTTATGCGTCATGGAAAGTGAGCGGGTGCTGCTTTTCAAGGAGTGAAGCGCGGCTCGCATGGAGCGCTTTTTCACGCGTACCCTCGCCTAGAGTGATAGGAATGTGGCCGTGCCGCTAACTTGCACCGTCACGCGCTGAAGAAACGGTCGCCCTAGCGCCGATGCGAGAGTTAATTACGTATATCTCGCAACCATCACAAAACGCCGAACCCCGTTCGGGACAACGTTGCAAAGATAAGCGAATGTCTTTGCTTGGCTGGTCGTCTGGAAGCGCTGAAACTGCTTCCCTATCACGTGGCTCTTTTTGTATTTCGTGGGCTTTCTTTTAAGTCAAATAAAAGAAGCTGTATCAGTGGTACTTGGCTGCAAACACGGCAAACGGTTATTTTTCTAAGGGATCTACAACTCCTGCATTGACACTTTCTTCCTGTAGGCAATAATTAAAAAGTTAGCTAATTAGTCTCTGCTAATTAATCATGTTTGCATAATAAAAAAAATACTACAGACTAGGACACGCGACTGGCAACAACCCTCAGTTGGTCTCACTCAGCTAGGGATCATCCTCTTCTTTACAAGCTTCGTTACTTTTAGCTGGGACATTCTGTATATGTGGTTCTTGTATACTAACTGCTAGGTTACACAGCCGCTCATGCAATATCATGGTAATTTGTGATTCGAGCGATTCATGATTGATCAGTGACAGGCGATTTCGAGAGGAGTTTGAAGAGGAATAACAAGAGGAAGACGAAGAATACAAAGAGGAAGATTAGCGCTCCACACGTAGAAAATCTAACACCACGGGTATAGGAAAAAATCAGCTGTGGTTTAGCTTCGGTTAAACCTGGTGAGAAGCAGTAGTTTCACGTAGCTACGTGCGGCAAAGTCCAAAGAAACAACAATCTTTCAACAAGCCGAGAAACTAGAAACAAACAAAGCTTTGCAAAGCGCAGCCACATGAAGCTACCGCTTCTCGCCATATTTAATCAGAGCTAAACCACAGCTATTTTTTTCTTCACCTATCCTTGTTTCTTTGTAATTGTGCTGCTAGTGTTAGTGTGGCTGGCGCGATTGATTTTGTCCTTCCGCACCTCATCACATCTTTTGTGACTTCTGGATGCACACAGCAGTGGCAACAAAGAGGACGAGGGCTAGCCTCCGCTGGAACCGACCATTATGTTGGCTGTAGCGGCATTAGACATTCTCAGAAAGTATGTTTGCAACGATCGCAACAGCCACATAGCCCCGTAAATTCTGGAGAAATGAGTAGTCCTCACCGGACGTAAGAAAATGCAGCAGACAATGCTGCATGATTTTTTCAAGTGCCAGCACTGCAATAAATGTGTTTAGTTCTTCATTCCTGTCATTTTTAAATTTGTCCTACTTCCTGCCTCTAATGTTTCCTCGCTCTTGCATTTTTTTTTTGTAGCAAGAGCTATTGGTCGCAAAGTAGCATTTTCACTGCGGCGGTGGTCACGCCGTGGTCACACCGCTTCTTGCGCCGCTGCCTAGCAACCATTGCCAGATGGAGCCACACCATCTGGTGCAACGTCAGAGGAGGAGGAGAGCCAGAGATAGCAGCAGGCACAGTAAGAGACCTCCCAAGTCTACGTACGCATTCACTGGACACCCAGACATCACGCACAAGGGACCGGGAACAGGACTGCCCACGAGGCTGCTGGCGCGCAGCTAGAGGAAGACCGTCGGCATTGCCTTAACGTGAGCCGACCAACTCGGACCACCCTTATTGTTCTCCCATCCCGCTCATAATACCTGACTCTATCATCACACGCCTTTAACAAGAGCAGAGGGGTTTGTCGTGGGACTTTGTCCCATACATTACTCCATCCATTCCTTCTGGACTTTCTCGCCCGGCCCAAGTTCTCGCTCACAAGGTGCGAGCCGGTGCAGCGTACACCCCGGACATCCCGAGTCGATGGCACCGAACCAGGATCGGCTGCCCCGATTGCCCTGCTGACTCTGTTGATTTGCACCACCTGATCTGGACCTGTCCTGGCACTGTGAGCCTCTGCGCCTGCTACACCTCTGCCTACCACATCCAGACATACGATGACTGGACGGTTCCCAGTACCGACGCCAAGCGCAAGCTCAGTGCCCTGCTAGACTTCATGTCAGAGACCGACACCCTCACCTTCACCTAACCAACCCACTTCCCCCTTGGGCCTCAGGTCATCCTTGTGATTAAAGATTTATGAATGAATGAGCAGCGGCCTGTATAAGAGGGCGGTTCGTTGAAGCTGTTGTGGCCAGAGATGGAGAGCGAGTCGGAGAGGCTGAAACAAACCAAGCTTAGCTGTTGGAACGAAACAAGGCAAAGGCGACGAGACCGAGGAAGAACGCGCAAAACGTCTCAATAATCGACGCCGTGAAGATCCAGCTCGACGAGTTCGCCTATCCTCTGAAGGTCCATTACCTCTCGCTACGTATGTCTGGCATAGCTGAGCTAAGCCACAGCCAATTTTTTTTAGTCCCGTGAGGAGTACATCAGCAGGGTTATGCTGTATTAAAACTTGTAGAAACATTAATACTATGAGAAACATCTCAGTGAAGAGTTGATCGGCTGCTACACTAACAGTAGTAAAGCTTTTTGACGGGCTAGTTGGTACATATTCATATTTGAAAGGGTGTGCGCTAAAAAAGACGTACACAGGAAAAACATAGAGATGACAGGAAAGAAGCGCAACTTCCAACTTTAATGACGACAAAAGAAGCCAGGCGCACATATATATCCGCTGATAAACAGATATGAGCTGCGTGATGGAGCGTGGCCTCATCAACCAAACATAAGACAGCGCAAAAAATGCATATCTAAGTGACATTAAAAGAAACCCAAGAAAGTGAACATATCAAACACCTGCCGAGGTAAGGTAAAAAAGTGGGATTCGTATCGGCTGACAACAATGCATAACAACATGGGAAAACAGAGCTGTATGAAAGATGACACTGAAAAAGAGGATAACACCATAAAAAATGCTAACAACATGACGAAATTTTTAACAAAGAACAAGTGAAAGATGGAGATAAAAACCGTGTAAAGGGTGGTAAATAAAGGCACATTGGAACATCTAAAAGGACAATAAAAAATAGAGAGGCGAACGGGTTAATAGTCTAGATGTACCCATCCAGAAAGGCAAGTTCATTTCTAGACAGGTTAATGGAAGGCGTGCTAACGCACTTGTCTTTCCTGAGATGAATAAAAAAGGCCTCGATTACTTCTCTTTCTGTCTTGTCCTGAGCCTTAGCTAGAAACTTGGTTTCATTAAACTTGGGGTAGCAGTTCTGGCAACTGCTGCAGTGTAACGGAAGGTTACCTCCAGACCTGTTCTTCATGGTGACGTTGTGCCTGCGGGCGCGCTCATTGAAACATTTCCCGGTTTGACCCACATACACTTTGCCGCACGTCAAGGGAATCTCGTACACAACATTGGCAGTGCATTGTGTGTACACGGTTTGATGCTTGATATTACAGGCCTTCTTAACACGCTTCCTGATCACCATCGGACATAATTTCGCCAGTTTGCAAGGAGCCGAAAAAACCAGCCTAACCCCGTGACGAGACGCAACTTTCTTTAAATTGTGTGAAAGACCATGCAGGTAAGGTATAACCTGCACAGGTTTCCGTTCTGTTTGATGTTTAGCATGCTCCGAGGCGGTCAAAGGAGCTGAGACCGGATGCCTCGAAATATTCTTTTCAGGTAAAACGCATAAGCCTGCTTGTCCACTACGTTCCATTGTGTCTGAAAGGGATACGTGTCAAAAAGTTGTGGGTGACTTCCTTCGGTGCCAACTGGACAGAATAGCTGGCGCTGACCCTTACCGCGTTCGAAGCTCAAAGGAAGTGGTGCAGGTACTGGAGGGAGGCAAGGTATCGGCCACAACTGGTTTTTCAATTGACGTTGAGGACTTATTTTACTCTGTGCCTCACGACGGGTTGTTGGATGCTGTTCGTGAACATTTGGAAGAATTTGGCGAAGTCAGGTTTCAAAATTCTGCCGGTGTCACAACTGAAAAATTTCTGGACCTACTATTGTTTTATTTGGATTCCACTGTTATTTGCTTCCAGGATGAGTTTTACTTGCAAAAAGCTGGAATTTGTATAGGTTCCTCATCGCACCGGTCTTATGCGAAATTTTTCTGGCGTCATTTGACCGGCGCCTTGAAGCTAGCTTGAAGGACACAGGGATAACACGTATTTTCAGATACGTCGACGATTATCTTGTCCTTCTTAACGCACCTTCATACTGTGCTGCTGATACACTTGTAGTCCAAATTCTCACTACCTTCTGTTCTTCATCGAGGGGTCTAAAATTCACGCATGAACGAGCTGATCATGATCGACTCCAGTTTCTTGACTTACAGCTTATTTTTACAAATGATCATGTGTGTTGGTCTTATCAGCCGCGCTCAAAGAAGTCACTTTTGCCCTATGATAGTGCCCACTCCAAGCTGGTAAAGCTTGGTATAGTATCTCTTTGCATGAAATCTGCATTAGAAAAATCCTGCGGCCACAAGATAGGTGAAAGTTTCCAGTGCCAGATCGACCGAATTTCTGCTGCAGGTTACCCTGCAAATCTGGTCACCAACATGTCTGAAAACCTTTTGCAAAAAATTAAAAACTCGGAGCATGCTAAACATCAAACAGAATGGAAACCTGTGCAGGTTATACCTTACCTGCATGGTCTTTCACACAATTTAAAGAAAGTTGCGTCTCGTCACGGGGTTAGGCTGGTTTTTTCGGCTCCTTGCAAACTGGCGAAATTATGTCCGATGGTGACCAGGAAGCGTGTTAAGAAGGCCTGTAATATCAAGAATCAAACCGTGTGCACACAATGCACTGCCAATGTTGTGTACGAGATTCCCTTGACGTGCGGCAAAGTGTATGTGGGTCAAACCGGGAAATGTTTCAATGAGCGCGCCCGCAGGCACAACGTCACCATGAAGAACAGGTCTGGAGGTAACCTTCCGTTACACTGCAGCAGTTGCCAGAACTGCTACCCCAAGTTTAATGAAACCAAGTTTCTAGCTAAGGCTCAGGACAAGACAGAAAGAGAAGTAATCGAGGCCTTTTTTATTCACCTCAGGAAAGACAAGTGCGTTAGCACGCCTTCTATTAACCTGTCTAGAAATGAACTTGCCTTTCTGGATGGGTACATCTAGACTATTAACCCGTTCGCCTCTCTGTTTTAGTGTCCTTTTAGATGTTCCAATGTGCCTTTATTTACCACCCTTTACACGGTTTTTATCTCCATCTTTCACTTGTTCTTTGTTAAAAATTTCGTCATGTTGTTAGCCTTTTTTATGGTGTTATCCTCTTTTTCAGTGTCATCTTTCATACAGCTCTGTTTTCCCATGTTGTTATGCATTGTTGTAAGCCGATACGAATCCCACTTTTTTACCTTACCTCGGCAGGTGTTTGATATGTTCACTTTCTTGGGTTTCTTTTAATGTCACTTAGATATGCATTTTTTGCGCTGTCTTATGTTTGGTTGATGGGGTCACGCTCCATCACGCAGCTCATATCTGTTTATCAGCGGATACATATGTGCGCCTGGCTTCTTTTGTCGTCATTAAAGTTGGAAGTTGCGCTTCTTTCCTGTCGTCTCTATCTTTTTCCTGTGTACGTCTTTTTTAGCGCACACCCTTTCAAACTACACTAACACTGATGGCTAAAAAGATAACTGGTGAAATAATGAGGGCTAAGTGACAAGTGACAACCGTGGCCGCAGTGGCTCAGTGGTTATGACGCTTGGCTGCTGACCCAAATGACGAGAGTTCGATCCAGCTGCGGCAATGGAATTTCGATGGAGGCGAAATGCTAGAGGCCCGTGTACTGTGCGATGTCAGTGCACGTTAAAGAACCTCAGCTGGTCGAAATTTCCGGAGCCCTCCACTACCACGTCCCTCATATCCCGAGTCGCTTTGGGACGTTGAACCCCCATAAACGAGCCTTAAAGACACAGCAGAACACTGCGGAGCGAGAGCAGTTCAGAAAAATCGCATATCCTGCCAAAAATGAAAGGGGCAGTACAGCAAGCCTCATAGGCAATGCAAAAAGAAAAAAAAAGACGTCAGGTTCAATTAACTGCGCATCTGCTGAAGGACAGCAGGAACACTGTGCCAGAAAACTTTTCAACCTGTACACGGTACAACGCCTAACAACTTTGAATGTACCAGACGACCAGAATAATGCTAATATATTTTGTTAATTCACAAGAAAGGGGATGTCAATCAATTAAAAAGCTTTTAATTATTAGATAACTATGGGAAAGAAACATGAAGCTTAATGAAAAGGCTTGAAATGCAACTGAAGGCAGGACGGCAAGCTATCGAAAGGTATAGATGTAATCACACAGTAGAGTAGGAGAGCGACACAAAGTAGAGATAAAAAGTACAGAAAGAAATGGGGCCTGGGAAGGGTATGTAACCAATTTCAAGAAAAGGTCAATGTAGCACATACAGTCAAAGTTAGGGGCACAGCAGAGATGGTGGAAGGATGAGAGTAGAAGTTTCAGGGGATAAGGCGCCCTCAAGTGGCACAGGACAGGGTTAACAGGCGCTCATTGGACAAATCCTTTGTTTGCAGTGAACATTTTCTCAGGCCGATTTGATTATGAAAAATAAAAAATGGCATGCATCACAAGAAGGTTCGCTCACCAAACTCGTCTGGCCCACTGCCACTCGCCCCATCGATGGATGTCATTGCTGGGGCCAGTTCTGTGAATTAGGTATAGTTAGAGTTCATGTCCTTACACCAAAATGCACATCAAAGGTAGGGTATATTCACACAACGGATGAGGTCGCAAAAAGATCTCTAGCATCACCTCAAGTAAAGGCAGTGTCCGCATGCTGAAAGCATTCACACATGAGATGAAAACAGCAGATCTTGTCCTAATAGAAAAAAACGCCCTCCTCTTTCCATCTGCAGACACCAATTGGTTGGCGTCAATTCGTGACGTCAAGCCACATAATGCACAGTTCACCCTCAAGATTTGCAATTCAGTCCACCGTGTGAATTCACCTTAAGATGACTTCCAAGAGCACTTACTTTAAGCTCTAAGATACACATGCATGGTGACACCTACAACATGCAATTCGATGAAGTAACTTAGCTAAGAAAAAAGGGATGAGCAGCACACATGTGAGCTACTCAGGAACAAGAACCAGAGCTAATGTTTTAAACAGTTACTAGGCACATTACCATAGCATGAAAATGCACACACACCTCTCAACTGGCATGTTAAAAATACAAAACACTTCAGTAAACTATCTACACAACAATAACACACCTTGCAAACATACACCACCTGGACTTTGTGTTTCCCAAATATAAGACATTCATTTTGTGCACAAAATTGCAACAAATAAACAAAGTAGCAGTGCCACCTAATTGGCCATTTAGAAACAAGGAGCAGAGGTATTATGAACAGCAGAGTTAGTTGGCTTGGTTAGCATCACTGATTTAAGTTCATAGTTTTCCAGCCCTACGGAACACACACACATACATGAGCCGCCACGGCAGTTCAGTGGTTATGGTGCTCGGCTGCTGGCCTGTTAAGACACGGGTCCTATCCTGGCCGCGGTGGTTGCATTTCGATGGAGGCAAAATGCTACAGGCCCGTAAATGCAAACTGCATGCAGGAGATCTAAAGAATGAGGACAGGTTCCAAACTTGTCAAGCACTGCAGTGATTGTACAGAGATTTTCAAGTGTGAAGATCCTTAGCAGAAGCAAGCCACTTGTGAAGGGACAGAGACGCATCATATTAAAGAAACTGGTTCACAATGTGCGAGCAATACTTCAGTTGTATCATATAACACAGAAATGATGTTTCTTTCATAGTTTTTATGATAAAGGTGTGATAAGTTTGTTTTTTTCCTGCTCCGCTGGTCTGAAGGCATTTAAGCAGTGTCTGCGCCGTTAAATAACCAGTCGTCAGTGAGTGCTGTGTTTTATCCTTCTTCCCAACTTCAGTAAAACGGCAAGTTACATACTTGAAGAAAACACAGGTGCTGACTAGCAACTGAAGGTTTATTGAAAAGGAACACGTAAAATATACTCTCTTCACAACCAAGAGCGTGCATGAGCTGCGCAAACAACACTGATAACCTGTCAACTTCAGTCATGGTGGTCAAGATTCAACAGTTCACAGCCATGAACGGCCATCCGTCCTTGTTAATGATTGTGAACTGTTGTATCCTGACCACCATGACTGAAGTTGACAGGTTATCAGTGTTGTTTGCGCAGCTCATGCACGCTCTTGGTTGTGAAGAGAGTATATATTATGCGTTCCTTTTCAATAAACCTTCAGTTGCTAGTCAGCACCTGTCTCATCTTCTCTCTTGTCCCTGTTGCTGCGCTGTTTTCTTCAAGTATCCTTCTTCCCTTCTTTGGTCATGCACCGTTGCACTGGAAAACTACAAATTTAAAGTACTCTCAACATTTGCCTGAACAATTTAGCACGTCTAAAATATACTTGTCTTCTGGTAGCCTCCAGCTGCTCACGATGATGGTCTCTTCTAATTCATGATGTCACAAGCGAAGCTGCATCCCTGCAAAAAAAAAGAACCAAAAATTTCCTAATATAAGCATACACGTCTAATAACAAATCTTCTACACTCCTCAAGGAACACAGACATTGGACAGCTCTGTTTAAAGAACTTATGTCCAGTCACTTGACTCAAACCAAAATAGTAAAACAAAATGCCCTTCCCTGGCAGCGCGAGCATATTTTAACAGCCTGAGCAACAAATTGTTCTGAAAGTGACTAAAAAATGCATTCATTACATAAAAGACATCGACTATTCATGCCACCTAAAATTCCTCCAAAGCAAGCAAATAATGTACAAACAAAAATTCCCATTCCCGCACCTCACAGCAATGGCCAGTGCTGCTGTCTCGCTTGAATCTTGCCTTACAAGCGGACATACTGATGTCATCCATGGGGACGACCATTCAATTGCATAAAACCACAAGGGCGTTTGTAGATGAAGGCGTAGCCGGCTGGAGGTGGTTGCACATCACTCCCTTTGTCTTCCCTCAATTGTGCCATGGCGGGTGGCCGACATAGTAAACCGAGCGAAGAGGGCAGGCCCAGCCTATAGTCTTTTTCAGCCTCACTGCTGTGCACAATTTGAAAGGCAAAGTTGCTAACGGCCGATTCTTCGTGGGCTACATAAGCTAGATCACAAACTGATGATGGGTGCAGGGGTCAAGTAGATGCAGCGAGCACAGGAAAGGGCTAATTTGGGGAATATGGGAGAGGCTGTCGCCCTGCTGCGAGTATAGTCCGGCTGATGATGATGAAGGATGATTGAATTCCAATGAATATTTCACTTTTCTTACCCTTGGTGCAAATCGCTGCACAGTCCCATAAATGTTGGTTATAAGAGTATACATCTTATTAAGAATGAGAGGGCAAATACTACACTACTGGCATGATGCAGCAGCGTCAGTGTTAAGTGAAAGAATAAATTCTGGTTCCTTGCTTACAATGTCGCTGGATCTATGCTATCTTCCAGTAGAATGCATGAGAACTGGTGTAATGCCCTCGCACAAAGTGCAGACGTTAAGGAACATGCACAACTTGTTCTTCCAGAGAACGAAAAATTCCAAAGTAGTGGTAATGACCATCGCTCATCACTGCTGGATCACTATGCCTCTGCGTCTTTAGTAATTTTCTAGAATCCGTGGGTAACTCTGGATGGTATGGCTTCAGCACTTTAAGCAGGGAATGCAGGTGAGAAGCAGGCAATTGGCTATTAATGCCCACACGCGCAAGTCGTGCTCTAGACATTGAGTAGCGGAACCAGACTCAGGTATCATCCTATCTTCATAAACCACCAACTCCTCATTGTCAGAAATTCGCGACAACTCTTACGTTGCACTTTCTATGTCAGGGATGCGGCTAGCGGTGCTAAAATCTGACAAGTGAGAACTGCGGCTTTCAACTGCGTCCTCGACCGGCGCTGATAAAGAGGATAAAATAACATTATGCGCTGAAAAGGCATCTTGAAACTGTTCTGCTCCTGTTGCGCACAATCTGCTGCCATGACCATTATCAAGACTGACAACTGCCAAACAGGGTAGCATTTCGTGATGCGTACCCGCAAAAGCCGGCTCTCACCATCGTGGGTACCCTTGACGAAAACAGTTTTCTAGTTCGTCGTGAACAGCCTCTGCTGTTCTTCGGCGTCGTTGCCGAAAGGACACCTCGATTAGCGAACACTTCATTCTCTTCATGATACAACGAATGTAGCACTTTATCAAACTATCACGCAGGGCATGGGTAACATATATACACTACTGGCTTTGTGCCAACCAACACAGGTCACAGCACAACAATGCAAGTCTAGAAATCACTCACCATTGAGGTCATCCTCTGGGCAAGCCTTTGTTGTTTCAGCTGAATTCCAGTGAAACCACAAAGAAATACAGCAGCGCGGGCACGACGACCGCCAAAAAACTGTACTAGAAGAACAAAAAACGCGAAAATCTTGCCATGACTGCCGCTGAAACGCGGATTCTCGGACCAGCGTGCGCCGCAGGATTGGCTCTCGGCGCGGCCGCGAGTAGCCGCGGTTTGGATTTGGATTTGTGATAGTAATCTCCATGACCATTAGACTGCGGGGCGTCAGTGAAACCAGAACTAAATTTCTTCGGCAGTTTTAATTTTGTCTGCCTGTTTAATTAAAAACAAAGTAATTCCACCTGTTTAAAAATATTTCAGATAGAAATATATCTTTCTACCTTAGTGTCACCATTTGCATACACACCACATGCAAACTTGCAATCGAAGTAAAAATTAATAAACAAATTAATTAATACTCTCACGGTGAGGGGAAGTGATCTGGTACCGACTTTTCTATTTGGGCTTCAGAAATAGCCAGAGAGGGCAGACAATTAACCTATAGCATGAATGTTATAGCAATGCCATCGTATGTGGTTCAACATTTATTCATCATTTGACATTATTCTGCAATGTGAAAAGACCACTTCAGAGCAACGTTATCAGCAAGTTGCTTGTTAACATTGCAGCAACATTATCTAATGTTGAAGAATGTTAGCGCAACATAGTACAACATTGGCAATGTTGTGGCAACGTTGCAGTTACATACTGTGCTTCTAGGGATAGCAGCGAGGCTCTATGGTGAGGCAGCTATGACATATAATGTTCACCAGCTGCTGCACCTTTCTAAGGCTACGCGCATGTTTGGCCCATTATGGGGTGTGTCCACGGTTCCTTTTGAAGATGGGATTGGCCGTGCACTGCGGCTTGTGTCAGCAGCCAAGCTGGTGCCTATGCACGTCGCTGAACGGTGCATAATGCAGCAGTGCTATCGAAGCTCAGAAAGAAATTTGGAGCTCCCAGCTCATTTGGCTTTTGCCAAGAAAAATATTGGCGCTTAGCACACAAACAGCTACCAGACATGTGCTCTAGGTGTGCCACACCCTGTTCCTTCATTTCCCGAGCAGCTAAAAATGATTTTCAATTCACACTTTGGCTGCATTCCTCAGATGTCTAGGTACTTTCGAGCACAAATTGGCAGCATTATTATACGAAGTTCGGATTATTTGACTCCAAAAAAGACCAGCTCTTGTTATGTTAAAATGGTAGACGGCTCATATTGTTATGTACTTGGAACTTATGAGATTGTAGGCTGTATATATTTTCACTCCCAAAGGCTTCTTGTTTCACCACTTGTATTTGATGTCCTACATATCATGCAGTGTCAGCACCCACCGGCTGATCAGAATAATTGTTTGCACTCCCTTGATTATGTGTCTCTGCAATGTGTTTTCTTTAGTATTAATAACGTTTCATACTTGTGTGAAGTGCCCAACCAGAAGGAAAGAGATTGATCTGGTAGTGATGTATGATGTGCAGTTCATGAAGGTAGTTTCAGTGTATTTTTATTTTTGTATTCCTTTAAGGTAGCTCTTCAGTGTGTTTAACTTTTTTCAAACTTGTGGCCATGAAATTCATTGCAGTTAGCAGCAATTACACCAATCTTCAGATTGTGACGGGAGGTTCCTCCATATTGTCACATTGTCAAAAGTTCGTCGTCAGTTATAAATTCAGCACGGCCACAAGCGGCAGGCATTGTCTTCGACGACCGCCAAGCACGCTTGTTGCTACACCGCTGCCGAGTCGTTCAGTTCTTTGTCGGTGTGAAACAGCCCAACAGTGTTTCTTTGGAAGCCTTTTGCTGTCTACCTGACTGCCAAACTGCAGCCATCACAACTACGTGACAATATTACACTAATCTCAAAGTTTCTTTTATTCTTGGAACATTTATGCTTCAAAGTATTTAGTGCAAATAATGCAAGAGAGAACACATTGCCATGTATGCTGACAAAGTCTGTTGATGGGATTTATAAGACATAAGTAGAGGCCGGATTTTTAGGCACCAAGAAGGCATGTTTTAGGCGCCAAAAATAGGTGGTTAAGATGTGATTTTAGGCACCTAAAAAGAAAAATAGGCACTATAAACTGCATCAAAATTGCACTTATCAGATCCGAACATCAGCACGCAATATCTGCCATAAAGTAAAAACAGCCGGAATGATTTGAGATCTTAACCATTGTGTGCGAACCTTAGAAGCACTCTTTTTAAAGCTGTCGTGAAGCTTTTCGTACAACACGCATGCTTCAGCAGAGCAAAAGAGATGGTTACAAAGCCTTTTAAAATGTGTTGGCATACCTGGAAACAAACAATTTGCTTGTCGTGCACAATAGTAAAACAAGAGGCCGTGCATTTAGCAATTGACGCAAATGTGACTTTAAAGCATCCGACATGTGTTCAGAGTCATCCTCATAGGAATTAAACTTATCTATTGCAGGCATGCACGGTGCTTTAACATTAATAAATGTGTCGCCATTTGTGTAAACTGCGTTTTATAGTTAGTGGCTCCAAGTGTCGGAAGTCACGCGGACTTAAAATGGTGCTTGCTATTAAAAGGGTCTGGAAACCATCAGTACGAGATGCTAAAAATGTAGCCGCTTAGTGCTGGTGATGCTTTATATGCCGAAAATAATTATATAGTTCAGCACGGGCCTACGTACATCCACTGGGGATTCATAATAAATAAACACCGTTCATATAGTAATCACTGCTAAAGTCATGAAAGCAGTAGCACACAAGCAACGTCTCCATGTTGGTGGGCTCAAAATTGTGCCTCTTCTCATTGAGAACAAGCTTGTAAGCTGAAAAGGAACGCTCCACACCAACAGATGTTACAGGAGTGTGCTTGTAGGAAACCATTTCGATTGAAGGGTTGAGATAATATGACATAGGAGTGACGCCAAAAGAGTGATATTCATACAAGCATCAAACATTGTTTGAGTGCATGAATGTGTTCCGTATGCACGCACGACTGGCACGGCTCTCAGCTGTCCAGTGCGGCCTGCTCCAAGAAAACTGCCGCCAAAGGCTATTTGATTAGGATGACATGCAGATGAGGCACAAGGAATGATCATAAGGCAGATTACCAATATGGCAAATTTTATCCAGTTAAACTTTATCCAGCCAGCTTATGGAACAATTTGCAGTCAACTCGAACCCACTGGGAATTTTGTGGACGAAACTTACGTACTTCATGTACTTTCCAAAATGTAGCACCATCTGGTCAACTACCATTTTAACGGCCAGAGTTTACAAGCTGTAACTACAAAACGGCAGAAACAGGAAAAAGGTTATTTCGATATTTTTGGCTGATGTGGTTGACATTGTCTACACAGTCGGCGTTGGAGTAGTGTTCACCACACCCAAGTGACGAATTCATTTAATGTTGCCATGTGTGGGTTCAACTCGAAACCGAAATGGATTCGAAAACAAAGAGAACCTGAAAACAAAACCACAACGTATATCAGGGCCATTTTCTTCAAAATAGGGCATTTTTAGGCACCAACGTTGGAAATCGGCATTTATAGGCGCTGACGCCCAAAATAGGCATTTATAGGCACCATCAAATGTGTATTAAACATGTCGTGAACGCCTAATTCATGCTCATATGTAAAAATGGTGCGCCTATGATGCCTTGAAAAAAATAGGCATTTGCCTAAAATCTGGTCTCTAGACATAAGGATATACCTGGCCTTGCAGCCTGATAGTATGATGCTTTGTCATCCTTGTTTTTTCATGTGTTTAAAATGTTTGCTGCTTTTAAGTGTAAAGAATAATGCACGTTCCTGTCCAACATTTATTACTCCCTCTGCTTTGTTGTTGTGGCCTAGTGTGTGTAATAAATCATGTTTGTAGATCACATCACATCACTTTATTTTCCTTAAAGACCCTTTTCCAGGGTGTTACTTAAGAGGTGGGGTTTACGAAATGCAGGAATCAACAGTGCTTGAAAATGATGATGAACATGTTATGGCAGCAATAATATGGGGAAGGCCGTTCCAGTCAGCTGCTGCACGAGAAAAAAATGAGTTGGCAAAAACAGTGGTACGGCCACGTGGACGCAAAACTTGGAAGAGAATGATCGACCGATGCGGTGGGACCTACATTGTGGAAGTGCGCAAATGTATGGTTCTTGTTTTAGTGGTGAATAAAAGAACTTGTGAAACAGGACAAGACTGGCTATGCGACGGCGACTAGAAAGATTAGCTAGACCTGACTACGATTTGAGGGATGATATGCTGACATCGTACTAGTATGAGGAGTGCATGAATCTGATAGCCCTGTTTTGAAAAGATTCGATAGCGTGTGTTAAATATTCTTGATAAGGGCTCCAGATGGGTGATGCGTATTCAAGTTTAGTTCTAATGAATGAGATGTACGCTTGTAGTCTTACGTGTTGTGGGGCTTCCCGTAGGTGATGTTTTAAGAAACCTAGTGTTTTATTAGCAGATGATATCAGGTTAGTCACGTGCAAACGCCAAGATAAATCATTACAAATGGTGACTCCTAAGTATTTATATGACTGGACGAGGTCAACTGGGGAATTGCAGACTGTGTATTTGAAAACAAGAGGATTTCGACGGCGGTGAAAGGACATGCACTTGCATTTGTTAGAGTTGAGCATCATAATCCACTGGGAGCACCAGTCTTGCACATGGCGCAGATCTGCCTGAAGGGATTCTTCGTCAGAATGGTTAATCACTGAGCGATAAATGACGCAATCATTGGCGAATAAGCGGATGTGACAAGAGACATGCTGGGGTAAATCATTAATGTATATGAGGAATAACAAAGGACCGAGAACAGAACCCTGTGGGACGCCAGAGGTTACTGGAAGCGGGTTGGAAAGTTGGTTATTAATGACGACGGACTGAGAGCGATGCGTGAGGAAAGCTTTAATCCATGCAATTATGTTCGGATGTATACTTCAACTGGGAGAGTTAAAGAAGCAAGCGTTGATGAGGTACTTTGTCGAATGCCTTAGCGAAATCTAAGAAAATGGAGTCAGTTTGCAGGTTAGTATCAAGGTTGGCGTGAATATCATGTAGAAAAATGGCTAGTTGAGTTTCGCAGGAGAACCCCTTGCGAAATCCATGCTGTGATGGATGGAAGAAATTATTTGAATCCAAAAATTGCATGATTTGAGAGTAAATGACATGTTCCATGATTTTGCACGGTACACTTGTTAATGAAATGGGGCGGTAATTAAGAGGTGAATCAGTACTACCTGATTTGTGGACGGGAACGACCTTCCCCACTTCCCAGTCGTCTGGAATGGTACCTTCGGAGAGTGATTGCGAGAACAATCCTCAAAACCTCAAAGCCTCAAAACTGGCTGCACTTATTTTTGATGCAGCGTTACATGTTCCATGGGTGTGTTCCGGGAACCAAAATTCTGTTACTGCTGTCAATTAAGTTGCCGTATACCCTACAGTGATACGAAGAATTTTTACGCAAATGCCTTTCAAAGAAGGTCCTCCAGCCAGGGGAGCTGGCCAGTTGGTGTGATGTGATGGTTAATCCCCATTCACTTAGTGTGACATACAGGGGGCTGGGAATTAACTGCATAGAGATCATGAATCCAGCGTCAAGGAATATGTTCACTTGACATCGCGGTGCTAGGTGGGCGAGTTTAATGTTTTCAATGATACACATCGCCAGAGAGAGAGAGAGACTCTTTAATGAAATACAGAGAATTTAGCCGGTGTTTCAATATCGCTGGCATGCTACTCTGCGTAGGGAGGGGAATTTGGGAGATAAAGACTGAAGGAGAGCCGCACATGAGTTGTGCGGCTTCTCATGACAACACAGATGCCTCGAGGGGACTTCAGTGTACTCACTGCGCTTGGCTTCAACAGTCAATGCAAGTGCAGGGCGCTTTCCTGCTTGGTGAAAATTATTTAAACAGAAACGTCGCGCCATGGAAAAAAAAAATATTTGCGCTGTCGTTCAGCGCGAGCAATTCGCTGCACGTCTTTGCCGCGCTTATAGCGCTGTGCGCTGCATTCAGTCACCTTAATCCCCGACTGAAAGGTGCGCTGGCGTATGAATTCCTCGTGACTACGAAAATCGGTGCGGGCGCGCGCCCCCGCGTAGAATAGGCACTGGTTTCGTTGCCCGATCGAGGAAGCTCTGGACGATCGAGCATGCATGCAGCGTCTCCACCTTGCTGAAAGGATGATCGAGGATCGAGGGAAGGCTATGCGTAGTAGAAAAAGCTAATTCCGACTGGCGCAGTTCCTGGCCGGTGTATGCCGCACACAAACATGCGTACGTGTACTGGCTATCAGATAGGCAGATCTGCCCTGATAGCGGGCGGGTTCATTGCACGCGGTGCGCAGCATATGCATAGCGGAAAGGGTCGAACATGATCAGTTTTGAGTATGAAGTATGATCGACGTACGTACCGATACCACATTTGCTCTACTTTTTGCGCGCAACGCGCACAAACGCGTTAAGCTAGAATTAATTGTGCAGCGCCTTTTAAAAATTCATTCGCCTCAATTGATGGTTCTCCCAAGATTAAAATTAACTGCGCAGCTAACACACATTTTTTTTCACCTGGCCGTAGTTTATGCCGTGCGCCTGGAATCGTCTGCGCCGAGGACGAGTGAAGAAAAGTCAGCAAAGCCGAATAGCGGCCGGCCGTCTTTGCATGCTTCGCACGAAACGCAGAAGTACTTCAGTTATGCGAACCGCTTGGTTGGTACGCATCAGTTGTCAAGTTCACTACGAGACAACGTTTACCGTCCAATATTGATATATGATATGTGTACAGTTTTGCCGAAAATGAGCCAGGATCGAGTGAAGCCGGCCGGATGATCCTTGAAAGCTAAGCATATGATCGAGAGCGCGAGCTCTACAGCGATTCATGGCCTCCGTGCAAAGAATTTTCAGGCACTATCGGAAGGGCGCGCAGCTCACATATACTTAATGCGTGCTTGCAAGAATCATGCAATTTGCACGAATATTGTATGTGTTTGAGCATACGTACGTGTGTTTCAGATATGTCCCCGCTAATTTCGTAAGCTGCTTTCTGGCCAAATAAATCTCCACCGGTGAGCGGTTGTGCTGGTACTACAAGGTGTGTGCTACACAAACCGATTAAAACGTACAATTAAGCTTCTTGCCAGTATTATAACTTTCCCGAAGCGATTCGCAGCTATGCCGGTGACGGTCGAAGCTAACGTCGCCCGCAGACAGAGCAGCTGCATGCAGATTTCTGCAGGACCGTCAGAGTCACGCCGGTAAACAGAGCGGCTAATGGAGATGCCTTCAGCACCGTCAGAGTCGTGCCGGTACAAACAGACGTGCTGACGGAGATCCCTTCAGCACCTTCAGAGACGCGCTGGTGCAAACAGAGCTGCTGACGGAGATGCCTTCAGCACCGTCAGAGTCACGCCGGTACAAACAGAGGGGCTGACGGAGATGCCTTCAGCACCGTCAGAGCCGCGCCGGTGCAAACAGAGCTGCTAATGGAGATGCCTTCAGCCCCGTCAGAGTCGCGCCATTGCAAACAGAGCATCCATGCAGATTCCTTCAGGACCTTCAGGTGCATGTAGAGGTGACAGTCAAGAATCCTGTTGGCTCCCTGAAGGAACTTTGAAGGATTTTTTGACCGGGCACCACCAGGCAGTCTTCTTTTCGTGGATCTCTGAGGCTAGGCTAGGCCGCCATCCATTATCAAATGGGGCTCACAGAGTCGCTTTTATTCGTAACGTCTGTAGTGGAGTGGAAGGAAAAATTTTTGGCCCCTAAATTTAATCATTCGAGTCATCATTACGTATTTTGCTACGAAAAAGAATTAGTATAGTCAGAAAGTGCCACAGAATGGATTTTGTCTTAAAACAAAAATTAGATCTCTTTGTCCTCGTGTTCCTTCAGGACGCGAGCATTTCTCCTGGAAGCTTCAGCCCATCTTGGGGTCATGTTTGTGGCGTCCTGAGCCTTAGCCGTTGAAGGGGCCGGGGCTGGCGTACGCTGCGAACGGATTTTGCTTTCTGCACGTTAGTGAAAGTGACTTCAAAAAAAAGCACAGTTCTTATTTCCGCCGTGATCCCGCAGGGACAATAAGCCGAATCGAGAGGTGCTTTCAGTTGTGATCGCTAAGACAGTGAGATTCGCTTTTTGAACCCATGGAACTTCTCGCAGCCTGAAAACACAGGTAGGGCTCGGGTGGTACTTCCAAGAGCGTCGAGGGGTACTTCCACTGTAAGCGCCCCTGCTACCCTCTGCGACCTCTCATGTCCGTGCAGCGCCGTATGCGGGTTCTGTATGCTTGAAATGAGTGTGAAATTGGCTGAGCGCATCATTATCTGGAGCGGTGTAAATCGTAATCCGCGGCTTAACTGTACAATTAGCAGATGTATATCCGCAAGAGCACTTCACTCTGAGGACAGCTCCTTCTTTCACATTCATATATTTCTGTTGTTTGACTTGTGCTGGACCTGGGAAAACGAGCTTTTTGTTTCATGCACCCTCCGTCCGAATGTGGCTGCCACAGCCGCGACCGAACACATAAGCTCACTCTGTGTTGCAGAACGACACGTACGCCTTCAACAAAGACGCTGTAATAAATATCTCCTACCCGAAATGTAAGCAACAACTGCAACAACCACAAAAGGCGCCCACGGCGAGAATGCAGGAAGCAGAGTGCGCACGAGATAAAAAAGGAACGTCACTTTGTGCAATGCATATGAAAACTAGCCATTCTAATGAACTGTTCGAAGCGAGAACCAGCCTTGATTTTAATTACACCAACTTTTAGGCATTGAAGTGTTCTTTCTTTTTCGAGCTTAGAACACAGCTACTTTATTATTGAGCGCTCATAAACGTTCAAAAGCTGAGAGGTAGAGAAGATTCACTTTTTCCATGCCTTAAAAGGAAGGGAATAACATGTTAAAAGCGAAGGTAAAAGAGAGTGCATGAGTCGCTGCCGTCGCAATTTACAACTCTTAGCAGCGGGCGTCAGGATGAAATTCCTGCGAACCTAGTGTACTTCGTGACGTTTAAAAAAGATATGCCGCCTCGGTCATGTTTCAGTACGCGTAAGGACTAGCACATAGGCGGTGGTTCTAAATAGGAAAAGTAATACAATATTAATCAAGAACGGATAAGGTAAGGTGACGCAATCTCTCCAGAGCTATTCAACGTGTGTTAGAGGAGGTACCCAAGGACTGGATTGTAAGATCTGGGAACAAAAGTCAGGGCGAAAATTTTAGCAATCTTCATTTTGCTGGAGACATTGCCCACTTGACTGAGTGGGGGGAGGGGAATTGCATCGCATGATAAGGAATTCAAATTCTCAAAGGAGAGGGTTGAGCCAAAAATTGACATGAAGAAAACTAATGTTCAACAATCAGGGAAATCATGGAAGAAAGGTGTATGATAGGCATCGAAGTATTGGAAGTGGTGAGAAAACACATCTATCTACGGCAGGTATTGGCTGCATGTGCTGATTAATATACGAAAATAGCCAAGAAAATGAGAAGAGGAGCAAGTGCTTTTGGCAAATACACCAAGGTCAAAAATAGCATGTTCCCAGTAGCAGTGAAAAGGAAATATATAACATTTGTATTTTCCCAATGCTGATCTATTTGGCAGAAACTCTGACATTATAATATAGATATAAAAAATGAAGAATAAAGGCGCAACTTTGTGCTCACACTGCATTTCGAGCATATATCAGTTTCATGGTAATCTTGTGTTATTTGTACCTTTACATAAATATCAAAATGAATGCTTTCTATGTATTCTAAACAAAACTTTGAACAATAACGCAAGATGTCAGAAATGCTACTTTTACCCATTTAGTAGATTTCTGACGCATTAAAAATATACCATATTCAGTTCGGCTTAAGATAAGGTCACAAGTTTAAGTCGTCCGACGACGGAAGGAATCACTGAACACCCATCACAACGGCTTGGTCGATGACCCTTTTAAAGCGAAATCATTAGGAGGCAGATCCCTAACAAAGCACGGCATTGTCAAAAATGAGGAGTTCGATGATGTCGCAGTGTCACGTGACATCACTTAACCTTGCGAAATGTCGGGACATCACAAGCGCTGGCCGAAACTGTCGTGAGCACACTGCAAGTGTTCCGACACGTGCAGTAGTTGGCTTGCCTTATATAGTGTGTGTGTCTCTTAAGACTTTGTACATTTTCTAAAAATAGGCTTTTTCAGCTACTAGAGCGCCTTTTTGAGGCATAGCATTATCAGGAGTGTAGTACACCAAAATACTGCTGAGTCATGCTTACTAGCAGGCGATATAACTAATAATAAAAAGTCAACTTTTTAACTATTACTTTTAGGCTACTTAATTACTGACGAGCATGTTGGCCAGCGTAAATATCATCCATATCTGTTTTTAGGATTGAGAAAACGCGGTTACCCTCTGCGCTGTGGCCATTAAATTTCGGCTATTTCGATTAGTTACGTGCACTGGAGAGGTTGCTCTGCCTGCAAGCTTCTGGAAAGTGCATGTATTTTGGCGCGTTGTAGCCATATTTTGTTGGGCTACAGCGCTGAACGCAACCGCGTTTTCGAAATTCTAAAAACTGATGTGGATGTCACTTATGGTTGGCTACACGCTTCCGAATAATTAGGGAGCCTAAAAGTAAAAGCTAAAAAATTAAGTATTCAGTTTCAATTAACCAGGCTGCTAGTTAGCACGTCCTATCTGTGGTCTGATGTACTGAACCGCTGACAGTACCATGCGGAAAAATGCGCTCTTCTAACTCAAAAAGCCTATTTTTTGTGTAAAATCTTGGGTGAAACACCCAGCCTACCCTCCAAAAGACAACACAATATTTTGCCCAACGAGAGGTTTCTGGCGCGAAGACTGCGGGCCCCGAAATTGTCGCATAACTGCAGGACTGGTTGCGTTCGAACCTGCGAGCAATCTATAACCAGACTGCTAGTCGCAACCTGCACGAGGCATCGGTCAGGAGTCGAAATGTCAACTAAGGCATACATGGGGGTCTTTAGGAGCCAGCCGGCCCTGCGAGTGGGGGTCGTATTCGCTTGCAGGTTCGGACCCGAAGGTGCAGAACACGCACTTTCCGACCATGTGCTATCACGTTCTTCTCGTGAACTGTAATTAAGCGGTGGTTGTCTCCCCTCTACAAGTTGTCAGAAACAAAAAGACGACAGAATAGCAAGTGTTTATTGAGTGTGCCCCGAAACTCAGGACGGAGTTTTCCTGCGGCAGCTTGTAGTGTGCACGAAATATGTTCACAAAGACAGCCCATTTGTTAGAACTGAAGTATAATTTGTACGCATTAATATCATATTTACGAATGTACAATTTTAATACATTCGCAACATGTTAAAATTGCCCACATCTTTTGTCACGTATTTGAAACGTGCTCGAAACATGCTTTAGGTGGGGTAAATATTTTCAGCAAATGTTAAGGATACATTTCCAATACTAAGCAAGAAATTTCAGGGACCTCTTTCGTGCGTAGTTTTGGAGCATTCGCGAAGGAAATTATCTTCAAAATGCACTATTGATATCCCGTCGTAAATTGAAACGCATTAATTTTCACTAAGGAATATCGTTCTTCTCATCTTTTCACTCTGAGTCCTCGGAAACACTCACGATTGCGTGCTGCTCAATAACACGTCCGCCTACTTCCTCGGCAGCGTATTGCTCTTCACTGGTTGGGAATGCTGGCACGCGTAGGGAGATTGTTGAAGCCTGACAAACGGCCATGCTTGGTGGGCCTTCTACCAGCTCGGTCGCGGTCACAATCACAGAGAGCAATGCGCTCTTCCGCTTGAGCAGGCATCTGAAACTGAGCATTGCTGACCTGTGCTTGGGCGACATGAGCACTGCCGAAGTGTGCAGTGCCCAATGGAGCACTGCCGACCTGTGCACTGCTTAACTGCTCAGCGTCAATGTGTGAAGCAGCTGCCGAGCTTAGTGCTGCCTTCTCTTCCTTAGGTGCCCTAACCACAAGGCCTATGCTCAAATCTGCTCCATGTGGCCGACAATGTGGCCAACACTTGCTTTCAGGAACCGTGTCCTCATAGCTGTCCTTAAGTGGTGTTCCATCCTGGTCCTCTTCATCCGACGTCTCCACAGTCTCTGCAAGGCTTGACGCTGCAGCTGCAGGCGCTCCCGGGTATAGTGACTCCTTGGATTCTCGGTGAGCAGGCCCGGCAACAGCGGAATTGGCTACAGTGGGCGAGTGCAGGCGCCTGGCAGCCTCTTGAATCAGGAACCCTGGCAGCACCGCCTTGCGCTCGGGGGAAGATGTCTGACCAAGTACAGGTCCCGGCGCCTTGTTCCCACCTAAATCCTGGTCCGCAATTTTGGGCTGCGCACTGGGAGCAGGCTGCAAACTAGGAGCGTTCTGCAAACTGGAACCATCATGCAGTTGCGTAGGCTGTGGAAAACAAACCGATCCACAAGACCTGTCTTGCAGATCAGTGTCAGATTCGTCGTTGTTCGTAGCAGTCGTGAACTGGCTTGATCGGCCACTAGACATTTCTGTCTCCCTTGCATGGTATGCCTCCTCTTCGCCACTTGCCTGCTCCTCAGGCGCAAACAGCATGGGGGAGTCTCCTAGCCTCTGGCCAGTGGAGCCAAGGTAAGGGCTCACTTGCAAACTGTTCGAATATGACATGGCAAATCTGAGCCTCCGAATAGACGGATATGCTGTTGGCTGGACGACCTCACCGAGTTCTGCAGGCTTCAGATAGGTGCCAGCATGTTCCTGGCCGGAGCCCCTTTCATGAAGATCCACGGTTCGCCGCTTCAGGATGGAGGCCACTTCGCTTGCTGATGCGTGCGCCGCAGGGTTTGTCCGGCGTGGATAGCCCTCCCACAGGGTTACGGGAGGCGAGCACAGGAACGATACTCCACCCTCCTCTAGCCGAATTTGTGAGGTGTAGTGGCTGACTGCCGGTTTAGACACTGAGGTAGACGATTCCCTCTCAGCCACCCTGTCGGGAAGAGTTGACACAGCGGGTGGCATTGAGGACTCCGTAGCATCCATGGTGGCACTCAAAGCAGCCAGGCGGGGCTTGGTGGCCTTGCGAGGCACATGAGTAGGCGCTATCATTGGTTTCCCTGACGGGTTTCGCCTGCGTGCCGCCGCATTCAGCTGCTGTGCTGGCACTGGCATCGACCGCATGAAGCTCTGCACAAGCCTTAGTGTGGCGGATACCTCCTGCCGCACCTCGGAATGGTATGACCGCAACATTCTGCAGTCCCGAATTGACTCCTGAAAGCAGCCGGTGAGCTGCAGGGCAGTATGGTGATGTCCGCACTGGAGGAAGTACAGCACACTGTGGCGCCTCCAGGTGGGCTCGACCTGATCGGAGATGAGAGTGACCAGCCGCTGTTCGTCCGCGGCAGACGAGAGCACATGCAGAAGCAGCTCCAGCTGCTCAGGGTTTTCCGGCACTTTCAATTTTCTAGCCGGCGCTATAATGCATCCCAGTAGCTGCTCCAGGCTGGACAAGTGACCGTGCCTCCGGATCAGCTCAAGGACGCCGATGACTTGACGGTTGGACAGGAGCACGTCCATACGCAAGGTCTTGTGCTCGTGCGCGGGGGCCATTTGCTGGTTATCGAGGCAGCGCAGGACCAGCTGGGACTGGCAGTTTAGCACCATTTGCACGGTGAGGTCGCACAGAGCGTCCAGAAGCGGTAGCAGTTCAATGCTGACCTGCTGCTCCACGTGAGGCACGCTCTCCACCCCTTCCTGATGGTTGCCATTATCGACGCGCCAGATTCCCCGGTAAAGGCGCCGCACGTCAGTGCTCAGGACAGAAGCAGACGGGAAGGACTTCAGCTTTTCCTTGACCGGTGGATAGCTGTTGAAGCGGAGGGCGGAGATGCGTAGCAGGAGGCAGTAGGTGGCGACCTCAGGCCCCCAATGCTCGAGACCACGTATGAGATACGTGTTGGTGGCGCTGTGTATGCTTGGTGGCGGGTAGCACACTCGCAGGCGACGGGCAGGATCGGCTGCATCTATGAGGGTCGCCTTTACCAGTACGTTGTCGATCAGCAATTTTCTTCTGTGGTCACTCGCCTGCTGGTACCAGTAGTGGAGGGTGGTGTACGGGTAGTTCAGGCAGCCGGCGCTCGCCCGGTGGTCTCGCAGCACCCCGGACTGCCACAGAACGAGCAGCACCGAGAGGTCTCCGAAAAGGAGGCCCGCTACGCCGTGCAACACAGCCACCAGCTCTGACTTGGTCCTTTGCGTGCCCCGGGCTTCCCCCAGCAGCCGGTGCATGATGCGTAGCTCCGCAAGGTGAGTCGGAATGCGCTGACCGGTCGTCACGTAGTCCTGGCCAGAACAGTTAAGCAGCAGCACGCGTATTCCTGTAGCAGCGCTATCTATGGACGATGGGAGCCTGCGAGGAAGACGAAGTGACACGAGCCGCGTGGCATTTAATTCTACTCCATTCCCTGTACGTGAGTGCGTTTGTATCCGCTATGCACCCTGGCCAATCCCCCGCCGTGGGTATGTGCCATTCAGCCCGAGGACATCATCATCATCATCATCATCAAAGGCTCGGGCTCCGGGTCGGCTCGAGATCAGAATAAGAAACTGCGGCTGGTTTAGCATTGCACGAAATATTCGAAGGCAGCTTTTTGCAGGTGGAAACCACTGCCACGTGCAGGTGCCCACAATAGTTTTCGGAACGCCGAAGTCACGGAAAACGTCAATTTCCTAACTGGCTACAAACGCAGCCAGACACTCAGGCATTTTTCATTCCTTGTCGGAAACGAGCGTCGAAAATCACCGTCGCAATGAGCAAGTGCGGTATAGGACTAGTCCGTTTCAAGTAGCGGTCCAGGCTGCATTCCTCACTTCAATGTGACTGGAGAAAAGTGATTATAATGGCCCAAGTGCTTCGACTGGAATCGTTCGCACTCGGCAGGAATCTGGGTGCGGAAGGATCATTTGCACATCCATGAACATCGTCCAGTAGAGCAAGCCGGGACAATAAAGTTGATAAATAACTGAGAGGACACAGACATTTTTTACGAAATAAATTTTACCGCCGCCAATTTGTGACGCCACCTGTTGAACGCGGACATTCCGGTAGCCGCGCGAGGGAACAAGACACAGGGCGCATAGGCGAGCAGCGGGTAAACGGCACTATTTAAACGCTGCACGACGTCGTACTAACAGACATACTACTCAGTGATGAGTTTATTATCCTTATGCTTTAAGCGAGGCCGTCGTATCCCCTGTGATGAGTTTCCTTTTCCGGCCCCTTGTATATTATGGGGGCTAATGCCTCCGGTGAATACAAGAACTTCGCATGCGATTTTTACGAAGAATGTTTTCCGCTAAACGATGAGGCAGTGTTCAATATTACAGCGAGCATTGCTACAAACAGTTCATCTGCATTCCTGCCCTTTGCTCTGTAATGCAGGAATCCTTGTATATATAGGAGGTCTGAGATGGTTTTGTTATGAGTACTTCTCGAACACTCCGAGGGAGGCACTTCTTGCCAGCGACGAACTACGAACGTGCGGTGCCGCGATATTACGAAACGCGGGGAAAATGATAATTCGGGCAACGCAGACAAAGTGTTCCCCACTTACGTAGCAGTCGAGCTACAAATTCCAGCCGATTCCAACGACCAAAATGGGCTCATGGCGGATCGGCCCGCTCGGCCAATTTCATTGACATCTTCGGGTCACACTGCGAGCCACCGCACTCTTACAGCATGGCCACAGACATCGATACTGCTGACGTGTAAACGCAGAAAATCAACGCTGCAGCTTCGAACTGCACTTGTCCCCGTTGCGTGGGCGAGCAGGAGTGCTGGCGCAAGGTTTCACTCGGTCGGTTGTGGGGTTACTACGGTGGGTACAGGCCATTAACCAGCGTGGGTTCGAGCTTTGCGCGATCCGAGACCTGCACAAGCCGTCGCCACATAAACAGGGTGTCTACGCTAACTTTAGCCAAGGGTTAAAAAATAAAATATTTGAGGTAGGCCAGGGAAAGCACTTGGATACACCTACCAACCGTCTTGCGCATCATAGGCAATTTTTTGTTTTGCAATTTATTAGCAATTAAGATTTTTCTAAATGCGTAAATATTGACTTTAGATAGCAAATGTGAATAGCAAAGTTGGAGAGCGCCTTCAGAAACCCCCATTCCATTTATTTGCGGTAAAGAAAACCTCACGTGTATCTTTTTTCCCAGCTCCAAAGAAAGCCCGCGAAATACGAAAGAAATCACGTGACTAGCGCATTCGCGCGTCACGATAGTGCTGCTCTCAATCGTGGCTTCAGTGAATGAAATCAGCTGCTGGTAAGGCGCAATGACCTCAATGCGCCGGCAGGCCGATATCTCAACGGTGGTTGCGGCGCCCGCGCGAACCTGTCTGCAAGCGTGACGTGGCCAAAGGTGACAAACACAAATTCGACGAGTTTTATTCTGCACTGAGAGGCAAAAGAAGATAAGTAAAATACTTGCCGATCTTCTTTTGCCTCTCAGTGGCGAATAAAACTCGTCGCATTTGTGTTTGTCACCTTTCGCCATTTCATAGCTCACAATTGCCGACGTGTTCGCTGCAACTTGCACCGTACCGCTTGCAGACTGGCTCGCGCGGGCGCCGCAACCACCGTTGACATATTGGCCTGGCGGCGCATTGAGGTCGTCGTGCCTTGCCAGCAGCTGATTTCGCTCACTCAAGCCACGGTTGAAAGCAGCACAATTGTGGCGCGCGAATGCTCTAGTCACGTGATTTTTTTTTTGTATTTCGCAGGCTTTCCTTAGAGCTCGGTAAAAAGATACACATGTGGTTTTCTTTACCACAAATAAATGGAATGGGGGTTTCTGAAGGTGCTCTCCAACTTTGCCATTCCGATTTGCTGTCTAAAGTCAATATTTACGCATTTAGAACATTATCTTAATTGCTAATTAATTAATTGCAAACGAAAAAATAGCCTATGCTGCGCAATCCGGTTGGTCAATGTATGCAAGTGGTTTCCCTGGCCTACCTCGAATATTTTTTAACTCTTGGCTAAAGTTCGCATGGACAATCTGTATACTGCGGTGGAACGCTGCGGCGCACGCAACTTCCGCTGGGAGGAGAGCGGCACAGAGACTCGCAGCAAGAAAACAGCCTTCAAAGTCCGCGAGGGAAACGTTTATTCACGTCGTCCTCCAGTGACACACGCACTCCATCATCCTGTTTTGAATGCTCCAAGCACACCTGCGTGTTCCCATTACAGGTTCACTGAATGCTAAACGTGTTGCGATGGCCACGCGGTTAGGTCGACCGTTTCAAATGCAGTACTTACTCGTGCTTGTACTTGCCTCGTCTTTCGCCCTATACACCGCAGTAATCCATATTTTACGCTGGGGCCCTATTCTCGACTATTCGCCTTTTTGCTCATATTGTGCCGTATGGCTGATGTGTTCATCAAGGCGGAGCCCGGTTAGGCAACTACAATGTCTCAGTGCTTGAATTGAGAAGAAAGGAAACAAAAACTGACAAATAAATACCGTCGTCTGCTACTTTTGGCTCCAAGTAAGAAAAAGTACGCCGCTCCGGGAGGTTGCGCTTAGCCTCTACGTTAGAATCTTCGGCGCTTACGCGTCGAGCGGCAGTGCAAGGGGGTGAATAAGTTAGGGTCTCTTGAGTATCGGTATTATCAGTACGAAGATGCTGTCGGAAGTACTGCAGCAGCTATGGACAGACCTAACGGGGTTACTCAACGCGAAAGACTTGCAAGCCAGTTGTCAAAGGATTCAAAGAGTTCGATGCGGCGGTGGGAGAGAGGGCGGAGCCTCGACGACTTTTCAGTCGAGTTGAGGTGATGCGTACCAGCGAGACGCGAGCAGTCACAGAGACGCGTGTGTACTGCCGCGCAAAGAAACTGGCGAACATTATGAACTGCGCCAGTGTGTTCGTAATCGCGCACGCATCGAATGGGAGTTGGAAGTGAAAGCTTTGGACGGCATGATGCCACTATGGCGTTGCACCTGATAAGGATCCACGACAGCTTTACAATTCGCTCACCAGCCGCAGATCAATGCAGGAACTAAGGTGTTTATTGCAATTCCCTTGGCGAATAAAGTTACCTCGTCCGGGACAGAATAGAAAGCAGCCCACAGCTAGATTTGTGGAGTGGTGCCTCCCTGCAGTCCCTGTCCTGTGACAACGCTCGTGTTCTCCAAGTATGATTAGCATTGGCAACTGGCGGCCGAAACCCACCGTTCTCTAAGCGCCGAGCCAGCTATAGTCAGGACAGCAAGAGTGCTAAAGCTTTTAATCGCTGCGTACCGACTTCAGCGGTGTAGAGAACAGAGAGCGGGGAGGAGCGGAGCACAGTGTGTGTGTGTGTGGGGGGGGGGGGGGGGGGGGTGGCTCCACAATGTGTTTCGTGCTGAAATGTATGCTTAGCAAGGCAAGTCGGTGTGTACATTTTAGGCAACGCGTTGCACCGGGATCTGATGTTGGTCAAGCTTGCTTGCACCCGCGCACTAATGGAAACTGCAGAACGCTAAAATATTCAAGAGAATCTCATCAAGGAGAGCGCTCCGAGCGCGTATCCCTTATTGTCAAAACTAAAATGCAAACAGAAAAAAAAAGGTTTACTTTGTGGCATTATTGAAAAACAATAGGAAGCACAGCGAAAAGTCCTCTGATTACATAAATTCAATACAGCGTACCCTGACAACATGCTGGGATGTACAACTTGTATTTCGCTTCGTGAAGATTAAACATGTGGTGAGTCTTGATGCATGCCATGCTTGCACGCATGCACTGTATGGTACTTTTTGAGTCATTCTTGTGTAGAGCGTTGGAGCAGTGTGCTCGGCGCAGTGAAAATTAAAATTAGAAAGCAGCCCATGGTCTCCAAGTAAAGTGCCCGCGATCACCTTAGTTGCGAGTCTATTGGGCTCGACGAGCGCACAAGCGTTGCCTCTAAATCGTATAAGCGGCGTCAAGGGAGCGGTTTTTATGCGAGGAATCGCGCCATCCGAGCACTGTACAAAATGGCAACGCGGACTCTATATGCAACATACGCTTTACAAAAATAAAAAAAAATGCTGCCCTTTATTTTGATCGACTTTTCCCCTGTGCAAAGGCCTTAATTTTTTTGAACTTTGTTTGAAGTGACAGAACAGCACTTACCAAAACGAAAAATGGGCAAAAGGGAAGAATGTTGGTGCAGTTGGTTAATGATTCCAGCATGATATGTCACCTCTTGTCTTCCTGTCCCATTTTTCTTGACGGCACATAAGTAAAGCTGGTCCTGCAATTTCTTCCTTGTAGGATAACAGTTATGCACCTACCATAACATGAGGCAGCTCCTTTCAATGCCTGATCAAGTACAGTACAGGAAGATTCCTTGTAAGAGAGAAAAGTATAATGTCGCGAAGGGTGGAGAGGTGAGATACAGAAATATTGCTTCACCTGTTACTCCACAGTTGGGAAAGAGAGGAACATAGAACTAGTGAGTGAAGATGGCTTGTGACATCACATTACAGTGAGGCACATGCATTTTTGAAGATACTTGCTTAATTTGATTGGTTTTATGGGATTTGTCGTCCCAAAACGACTCAGGCTATAAAAGACGCCGTAGTGGAAGGCGCCGGATAATTCCCACCACTTGGGGTCCTTCAACATGCACTCACATAGCTCAGCACACGGGCCTCTAGCACGGGCCTCTAACGCGGGCATCGGGATCGAGCCCGCGTCTTTGGGGTCAGCAGCCAACCACCATAATCACTGCGCCATTGCAGCGTCTTTGTTTGCAAGACGCGATCAATCGTTATTGCAATGCTCACGTCTACTCACTGTTTACCTAGTGCACGTCACACAAAGCCTGAACATGTCTTTTGGGGCTAGGCACTCCGGCTGGCCTTGCACGCAGTTTTTAACGAGATAACTATGTGGCACCATGTGCCAAAGAGCTCATGGAGAACAAACATGACAGTAACATGCGGGCTCTGCAGACAAGAAGGAAATTAATTTGTTTCCATGGTCGGAATGCTTGAAGGCATACAAAGAACAATGGGAGAGCGGATACAATTGGTAACCACGTTTTCTAATTTAATACAGTCAGAGACTACAGCAACTGAAGCAAGGAAATGGCAGCAAAAACACAGGCATCAGATAACAGATAAATTGGCAAGAGATTCAAGGCTGATGTGGCCAACAGAACAATAATTGGGCGGTAGCATTGCAGACAGCTGTAGTGTTCCGGCCAAGGTACCATTAAGACGAAAGTCTCCAGGACGCACAAAAAGCAATGAAGCCGTAGATGGTGGCCACTGGATTTCAATGCTTTCGACAATTTTTTTTTATGTGTGTGCCTAGTCGGATGTGTTTATGACAATTAAAAAACAGCTTAGCACAACGTTTCACGTAAAATAAAATATCTTCATAGCACCTTACAGTACAGAGTTAAAAAGGAGAGATGGGTAGGAATTGCAGTGATACAGCGCATATACGCCCCCACAGGAAGACTTCAAGCCACAGAGCTCGCTTTTTAGCGGCGTAGTGGAGTATTCAAGGCGTCCATCATGATGTTCACTTCTACTACCTGAGGAGGACTCTTGTAGTAGCCTTTCAAGGCCCTTTGAGCATCAAGGATACTGTGAGCGCTGCACTTCGTGCATTAAGAGGAGCACATGTGGCCTGAATATTTTTTGACTACGATCCGACAATGTGTTACAATACAGGACAGCTGACACAACACTGAAAACCAATAAAGAGACCAAATACGAAGGAGAGCACGCGTCCCACTTTTCATCGAGGTATTGTGTAAAAAAATCTCTGCCTCTCCCGTAACCGAGAGTAGAGTAAGCATGAAATGTTTACGGGCCTGATGTCATCTCGGTGGACACCGAACCGCACCGTACAGGAAGGGAGGAACGCCACCACCCGTTCAGCGCGATGCCTTGCCATTTGAACGCAAGGTTTTTTGAGGAAAGGAAATGGCGCAGTAATTCTCTGCCATCTCGGTGGACACCCGAACCGCACCGTAATGAAAGGGAGGAACGCCACCACCCGTTCGGCGCGATGCCTTGCCCTTTGAACGCAGCGCTTCTCCCCCGGGCCCCTGTGCGCCTGCGCGGCATTGCTTCGATGCGCGAAGCCCCTAAGAGATCACGTATGACAACGAAGTCTATCGTGGCATTTATGTGCTTTTTGCACGCGTTATTAGAAATCGGAAATTATAATTCCGCGCATTATCAAGCGCACAGCGACTGATATCTTGATAAACATTGAGAAGGCACTGGCAGCAGTTATTTTTTGTGACTCCTTTGGAGACCAACCGGCGCATGCATGCCGGTCGCGTAGGAGGGCTTAGAGAGTCTCGTTAATTCTCGTTAAGTCTCGTACGGTGCCCGGATGTTCTCGTTTCAGAGCCCGGATGACTGGAATTCAGTGCCCGGATGAGTGGATTTCAGTGCCCGGATGACTGGAATTCAGTGCCCGGATGAGTGGATTTGAGTGCCCGGATGAGTGGATTTCAGTGCCCGGATGAGTGGATTTCAGTGCCCGGATGATGGCTCTCGGTCTCGGCGTGACGTCACCACACTGCCGACAACGGGGGCTAAAAGCATTTCATGCTTAAAAGTTGGCTGTGGTTCTGCCAATGACCATCCCGAGTAGAATTTCGGAAGCAACGGCGCGGCAATCGCAGCGGCACCTCTGAGTCACCCGCGTAGCGGAGGAGTGAGCGGTGGCCCCTGCGCCACAGCTGTGCGCCGTGTGACGTCACTCCTACTGGAGAATGCACTGCTGCCGCAGCGGCGACAGCACCTCTGAGTCTCCCGCGCAGCGGAGGAGTCGGCGGCGGCTCCGCACTGCTCTGACGTCACTCGCTCCTTGCGCATGCGCAGTTGGGTCTCTCCGGGGCTCCGCAAAATTGCTCACACCAGTGTAGAGTTGCTTCCGCAACAAAACATATACACTGTAGCCATTTCTATGGTGTAGTGTACTGGCAGAGAAATATGTGGTGCAGCCATAAAAAAGCACCCTGTTTAGAGCACGATGGATCTTGGATCGAAAGGAAGAAATGAGTGATAGCTAAAAGAAACTGAGAGAAAAATGTTTAGATTCGCATTGTACACAGTTGTGACCAAGCTCCCAAAAGGGTTAAATACACCTTTCTCGCGCTTTTAGTCTTTCGCATATTTTTTGCTCCGCAAACAGTAGCATAGGCAAGCAGACACAGGTAATTTTGCACAGAGGTGGGATTACACACTGGTGACACTGCTACCGTTAATAGCAAGGGAAGCCTCGAGTGCTGGGTAAAGTAGAGGATGCACTGGTGCTCACGAAAAATATAAGTGAAACTGGGACAGGTGGAACTCATGCATATTATTGAATAAACTAATCAGCAGTAGTACAGCCCTTAGCAAAAACTAGTACGTTTGGAATATACGGAGGTCTATTTAAAATGTATTTTAAACATATTTTGTATTCATGAATGCACTAAAAATATGTAGGAAATACGTTTCTGAAATTTCATGCTTGGTATTCGAAATATATTTTTAAAATGTGCCAAAAATACCTCACTTAAAGCATACTTCGAGCACTTTTCAAATACATGAAAAAATATGCATGCAGTTTTAGCATCTTGTCAGTGTATTAAAAGTGTATTTTCGGAAATATGAAATTAATTCATCGAAAGTATACTTCAATTCTAGAAAACGGGCAGCCCTTGTAAACGTATATGTATGCAGTTTTAGCATCTTGTCAATGTATTAAAAGTGAACTTTCGTAAATATGAAATTAATTCATCCGAAATATATTTCAATCCTAACAGACGGGCAGTCCTTTTAAACGTCTTTGCACACTTCTAGCTGCCATGAACAGTCGAGTGCTCGAAATCGTGTTCCGGGAAATGGCATTTGCGTGTCGTCAATGTATTTGAAGTGTACTTCCGTAAATACGTAATTAATTCATCCAAAGAACACTGAAATTCTAGCAAATTGGCAGTCATATTTGCATTAGCATATTTGCAGCGCACTACAAGCTGTCGTTGAACAATCTAATGCTCAAAATCGAGTTTCGGGACATCGCATTTTGGTGCTGGCCATCTATTTAAAGTGTACTTTCGTAAATACGCAATTAATCCGTCTGAAGTATATTTAAATTCTAACAAATGGGTTGTCCGCGTAAACATATTTGTATTACACTTCAAGCTACCGTGGAACAATCTAGGGCTCGAAATGACGTTTCAGCGAAGAGTGAAAACTTTCCCTTTCTTGTCATCCTTTCATTTATGGTAACTTCTAGCAGGAAGGTGATCACCACTTATACCCCTGCTACACGGGCGCTTCGAATGCATTCCAGCCGAATGTCATCTAACGATGCTACATGTGTTCTGTCTAAGGGAGTGCTTGAAGATAATATTACGCCAATGAATATTAACCGCGTCAGCATGAAATTTCCCCGGGAGTGCGCCGATGAGGACGACTGCACTCATACTGTTGTTTACATAGCTTGTTTACATAACATAAAACGCAATCTGAGCTTTGGTTCTAATAAACAATCTGTTTTCTTTTTTACTGGTTGTACTCGTGATTGTTTACGCAGTGCTACAATGTGTGGGAAGCGATGATGCGATCGCACGCCTGAGAAAGCCGGGTTGTTGGCATCGCGCAGGACTGGCGCTTCTCGCTTCTCCGACGTGACTTTCTCCGACGTGACCAGTACTTTTTTTTAAACTACTTTATCCAGAGGTATGCATGGCGACTGTTCGCTTTAACTGAAACGGCCTAACTTGTTATCCACAAGCTAGCGACGGCGACGACTGCTGCTGGCCGTAAAGCACGGCTCGGCAGTCTGGGTCACACCGGCGATCCCGTTCATCGTACGCGTGCCCTGCGATGTAAGCAATAGTTGATTTCAGGTCACTGTTGCCAAAACTACACCTGGTGACCATTTGCATTCGCTAAAGCTTGTGATTCGCTCTTCACAACCGCCGAAATCATAGATCCAACCCTGCGAACTCGCTGGGCCTAGTCGTCGCGGAAGGGAACAGAGCCGTCGTCGATTGAAACTGATTTGGCAAGCGCTTATCGCTGGTGAGTGTTCAGGTATGCACACGTGAAATATAGCCGTTCGTTTCGCTCATTTAGAAGCGCGAGCATGCACACACCGCCGCCTCATCACCGTGCTCTCGCTCAGCCGCCGACAAGGCTGACCGTCCGCCGACCGGATTCGTCGGTGTCGTTGGCCTGAAAAACGTGTCCCTCTAGAATCATATTATAGTAAACTAGATATTTCACTATAATTACATGCTGTTGTTCAGCATGATATATACTGTCGTTGTCGGACTAGTGTGACCGCCGTCGTCGTCGTCGCTGTACACTGAAAACGAGCTGAGGCTTTCGAATGCGTTTCGAAAGTGTCGTGCAGCACCGCGGCAGTCCATCGAGTCCGAATGTCATTCCTATTCTCGAATGCCATTCCACTAAATGTCATTCGAACATTTCCGTGTGAGAACGTGATAGCATTATACCAGCAAAAGCGCCTTGGGTACTTCTGGGTCCGAATAAGCCAGCGGAAAGGACCCCGTGTGGCAGGGCAGACCGGCTCCCTTACACGCCCATGTATCTGTTGGTTGAGAGTTCTACTCCTGACCTGTGCCTGACGCAAGTTTCAATTAGCACTTCCGTTCTCAATTAATCCCAGATTCGAACGCGACCAGTAGAGTACTTCTGCGATAATTTGGAAGCCCACAGTTTTTGCGCAAAAAAAGGTATCACCGTGCAAAATAGTGCGTCGCTTTCGCGGGGTATATATATGGCAAGCCAAGTATAGCGCTTGTCGTAGGATTTGTTTGCTGTGTCGCTGTCGTCTTGGTATGCTGTATTTAGGTATCTGCCGTTCCCATTCAATCACGTGACCTTATAATATCAGACTCCTGTTGATTAATGATAAATGCCCGTGTACGATTTGTTCTCCAGTTGATGAATTAACCCGGGTCATTCCATGGAGCCGCCCAGTGGACTTTTTTTTAAGCCCGAGTAAACACATTTTTAATGTATTAAATGTATATTTTTAGTATATTTCTAATGTATATTTTTATTATATTTTTAATGCATTATAAATATGCTAAGCGGGCAAAAATGTACTTTTCACGTATTTTTAAGAACGTTTAAAATATTATTCCTAGTATACTTAGAAAGCATTCGTATTGCAGTTTAAGCATAGGGACAAAAAAATGCGAAATAAATATGAAATTAATACAATACGTTTGAAATGCATTTTTAGCACATCCTCTTTTCGCTAAGGGAGAGGCAGAAAAAGCTGCAAATTATTGGAGGAACTGAACTTCACCGGAAGAGCTCCTGCAAGAAACTTAATCCCGCTGAAAAATTAGCGTATTCTATAAAATAAAAGTAAACTGCTTTGCTGCCAATTTTTTTCAAGCTCAAGCAGTCATTCGGAGCAAGTCGTTTGGAGAATAGACGCTCTTTCTGCAGAGCATCATAACAAACAAACTTGTTTTTGATATGCAAGAAAATTTCATGAGTACCGAAGAACATGTGATGGCAATGGCAATCGTGAGCCAATCGCTTCTGCCGCAAAGTAAAAGTGAAAAAAGCCCGCGCATACCAGTGCCACAGAGGGAGTTTTCTTTATGAAGAAGACAAGTTGCTACTTTTGAGAGAAGTGATATGTGGTATATGTGCGCATTAATACTGCCCATTTCAGGAAGTGGGTAAGATCGCACACGTACGTACAGCTGGAACGGAAAAAGAATGGCACAAGTGAATCATGACCGGAGCGAAAAAATCGCGACACGCGGCGCTGTTGTTGCCGAGTGCACAGATAGCGAGAGTGCCAGGAGCATTCCATTTCCTGAAGCGGGGGTGGCCGACAGAAAGTAGACATTCGCGCATCAAAAATGCAACATCTTAAACGAATGCCTGTAGATGTCTTATCAGCCAAACCATGTGCTAAGGTAGCAGAGCCTGCTTTCGGATGGGCTGCTTTCTGTCGGCCACCCCAACTTTAGAAAGTGGACTGTTCCAGGCACTCTCGCTATCTGCGCATATGGCTACAATAGCGCCGCGTCTCGCAATTTTTCCGCTCCGGTCGTGAGTCACTTGTGCTAATCTTTTTCCGTTGCAGCTTTACAGTCTTTGCCAAAAGTAACCAGGCTGCAGGGTTTGCTTCTAGCTCGTACAGTGGAGCCCTTGCAGCTTCCCTGAAGCTGAAATAGTCGTTAAAGGTGAGGACTGGGGTTCTTCTTACCTTCCAAAACCTTTTGATCTTCAGGAGAGCCACAAGGGCTCCACTATACAAGCTAGAAGCAAATCATGTAGCCTGGTTACTTTTGACAAAGACGGTATGTACGAAGGGATAACTACGGACACACGTACGTGAGTACGGTCTTGGGCTGTTGCCTAGCAACCCGAGATCATCCACTTCACTCGGATATGTTCTGAGAAGCCTCGCGTCTGCTGCGCCAGAGGTTGCTCGGGAAGAGCAATATCAGTTGAACAATCCCTTCCGATGGCTGTGACAGGAAGAACCACCTGCTAGTGCATAGTGCAGTGGCGCACCGCTTAACCGCTGCGCCACTGCGCTAGTAGTGGAATGAGGACTCGCCGCCATCTATGAATCTTAAGTAGAGAATGACCCATTCTTCCTATATGGGCCCCACTGAAGACATCACGTCATATCCTGGCCGTGGAGCTTAAGTGCCCCCCCGAATTGAAGAATGAACACATGTTTTCGCACGTCTAATCGGTTTAGCTACATTAAACTGCTACCAATTTTATTTCTGCACGTACCTGAGAGTGTTAAAACAATAACCCGACTGGGGATAGTTGATATAACATTGTTCGTAAAAGTTGGCGCTACCCACTGCAAAAAATGCAAGAAAATAATTCTAACAATGATTCGCTTTTTTGAGATTGCTAGTGAAGTAAAGGTTTCGCACCAAAAAAACACTTCTTTTCTCTCACCCGACGCCGCTTTGATACGGTCTACATCGACCTAGTCGGACCACTTCCACCTTTACAAGGCCACCGGTACTTACTTACCTCTGTGGGCAGGTACACCCGTTGGCCAGAAGATGTCCCCGGTATGCTGCCTCCACCGTCAGTCGCATCTGCTACTCTTTCTAACTGAGTGGCCTATTTTGGCTGTCCGGCTAGAATCACGAACCGCGGCAGACAGTTCCAGTCATCTCTCTTCACTGAGCTTCTTCGTCTTATCGGCATGACACACTTGTGCACTACCGTTTATCATCTATACACGAATGGCCCAGCGGAACGGTTCTGCTGCCAACTCAAGACCACACTCACCGCTCATGCTAGGCCAAGGGAGTGGTTTCAGGGCCTGTCTCTCACCTTATTAGGCATACCCTGCGCTTTCAACAGCACATCTTGTTTTCAATGGCTGAGCATGTTTATGGCACCTCACTTCGCCTTTCTCCTAAATCCTTCGAGATGTCAAGCTCACCTCCCAGCCTCAACGAGTATATGCAGCTACTTCGCGACGTGTTCCAGAAACATCAACCTCAGCCACTGCGCACTGGGGAACCTCGTCAAGTTTACGTATCCTCTGACGTCAAAACTACTGCTAACGATTTTGTCCCGCAAGACTCTCACCGCAGCCTCAAAAACACACCCAACATGCAAATTCAATTCGCCGAAACGCGAATTCTAGGACTAGATCATTTTGAGGCGAAAGCCTTTAATGCCTCATCGTTGTCGATAGAAGGCTGCCAGGAGAAGCTATCAGCAGAGGTATCACGCTTTTGATGGGTGTCCACCGAGATATGTGAGGCAGTTACTGCGTAATTTCCTTCCCTCAAATACAATTATCATTTTATTTATTACGGCCCCTCTTTCTCTTTCTTCTTTAACTCCCACTTCCTCCCTTCCTCTACAAACGGATGACGGGTGTCTACCTAGATACGTGAGACCGTTACTGCGTAATTTCCTTTCCTCAAGTACAATTTTCATTTTCTTCATTACGGCCCCTCTTTCTCTTTCTTTCTTCCTTTTTTTTAGTCCCACTTCCTCCCTTCCTCTACAAACGGATGGCGGGTGTCTACCTAGATACGTGAGACCGTACTGCGTAATTTCCTTTCCTCAAGTACAATTTTCATTTTCTTCATTACGGCCCCTCTTCCTCTTCTTTAACTCTTTACTTCCTCCCTTCCTCTACAAACGGATGACGGGTGTCTACCTAGATACGTGAGACCGTTACTGCGTAATTTCCTTTCCTCAAGCACAATTTTCATTTTCTTCATTACGGCCCCTCTTTCTCTTTCTTCTTTAACTCCCACTTCCTCCCTTCCTCTACAAACGGATGACGGGTGTCTACCTAGATACGTGAGACCGTTACTGCGTAATTTTCTTTCCTCAAGTACAATTTTCATTTTCTTCCTTACGGCCCCTCTTTCTCTTTCTTTAACTCCCACTTCCTCCCTTCCTCTACAAACGGATGACGGGTGTCTACCTAGATACGTGAGACCGTTACTGCGTAATTTCCTTTCCTCAAGTACAATTTTCATTTTCTTCATTACGGCCCCTCTTTCTCTTTCTTCTTTAACTCCCACTTCCTCCCTTCCTCTACAAACGGATGATGGGTGTATATCTAGATATGTGAGACCGTTACTGCGTAATTTCCTTTCCTCAAGTACAATTTTCATTTTCTTCATTACGGCCCCTCTTTCTCTTTCTTCTTTAACTCCCACTTCCTCCCTTCCTCTACAAACGGATGACGGGTGTCTACCTAGATACGTGAGACCGTTACTGCGTAATTTCCTTTCCTCAAGTACAATTTTCATTTTCTTCATTACGGCCCCTCTTTCTCTTTCTTCTTTAACTCCTACTTCCTCCCTTCCTCTACAAACGGATGACGGGTGTCTACCTAGATACGTGAGACCGTTACTGCGTAATTTCCTTTCCTCAAGTACAATTTTCATTTTCTTCATTACGGCCCCTCTTTCTCTTTCTTCTTTAACTCCCACTTCCTCCCTTCCTCTACAAACGGATGACGGGTGTCTACCTAGATACGTGAGACCGTTACTGCGTAATTTCCTTTCCTCAAGTACAATTTTCATTTTCTTCATTACGGCCCCTCTTTCTCTTTCTTCTTTAACTCCCACTTCCTCCCTTCCTCTACAAACGGATGATGGGTGTATATCTAGATATGTGAGACCGTTACTGCGTAATTTCCTTTCCTCAAGTACAATTTTCATTTTCTTCATTACGGCCCCTCTTTCTCTTTCTTCTTTAACTCCCACTTCCTCCCTTCCTCTACAAACGGATGACGGGTGTCTACCTAGATACGTGAGACCGTTACTGCGTAATTTCCTTTCCTCAAGTACAATTTTCATTTTCTTCATTACGGCCCCTCTTTCTCTTTCTTCTTTAACTCCTACTTCCTCCCTTCCTCTACAAACGGATGACGGGTGTCTACCTAGATACGTGAGACCGTTACTGCGTAATTTCCTTTCCTCAAGTACAATTTTCATTTTCTTCATTACGGCCCCTCTTTCTCTTTCTTCTTTAACTCCCACTTCCTCCCTTCCTCTACAAACGGATGACGGGTGTCTACCTAGATACGTGAGACCGTTACTGCGTAATTTCCTTTCCTCAAGTACAATTTTCATTTTCTTCATTACGGCCCCTCTTTCTCTTTCTTCTTTAACTCCCACTTCCTCCCTTCCTCTACAAACGGATGACGGGTGTCTACCTAGATACGTGAGACCGTTACTGCGTAATTTCCTTTCCTCAAGTACAATTTTCATTTTCTTCATTACGGCCCCTCTTTCTCTTTCTTCTTTAACTCCTACTTCCTCCCTTCCTCTACAAACGGATGACGGGTGTCTACCTAGATACGTGAGACCGTTACTGCGTAATTTCCTTTCCTCAAGTACAATTTTCATTTTCTTCATTACGGCCCCTCTTTCTCTTTCTTCTTTAACTCCCACTTCCTCCCTTCCTCTACAAACGGATGACGGGTGTATATCTAGATATGTGAGACCGTTACTGCGTAATTTCCTTTCGTCAAGTACAATTTTCATTTTCTTCATTACGGCCCCTCTTTCTCTTTCTTCTTTCACTCCCGCTTCCTCCCTTGGTGTACGGTGCGGTTCAGGTGTCTGTCGAGATGACAGAGAATTACCGTGCCATTTCTTTTCATCAAAAAGCGTTGCGTTCAAAGGGCAAGGCATCGCGCCGAACGGGTGCTGCCGTTCCGTGGACTCCCTGGCAGCGCCACAACACGCTATCGATTTCTACTCCTAAAGGCGAAGCCTATGCGTCATTAACTAGTAGTTCATTAGTAATCAGCGGTTAATTAGTAATTAGCCATTTATTATTAATTTCTCATTACTTAGTAATTAGTCATTAGTTATGTGTGACGTCATCAAGTGCGTCACCAGTGCCACAGAGGCAGTCAAACTGGTGCAGAAAGCGCTTTCGCCTCTACGCACCTAGACAGTCAAAGTGTCCTGTGAACTTTTACGGCAGGTTCAAGTCTTTACACATATTGTTCTACGGCACCTTGAACTGTGCTGCAAATATGTTTGCGAGGATTTCCCATTTGTTGCATTTGAAGTATGATGATGATGATGATGATACTTTGGACGAATAATTTGATACTTACAAAAGTGCACTTTTAATAAATTTGGGACATACTACAACCGCTGACATATTTTGTCGCCTGTTTGAAACTTGCTGGAAGCATTCTTTCGGTGGGGTAGGTATATTCAGCAAATTTTAATAGTACATTTCGAATACCGAGCAAGAAATTCCAAGCCCCCATTCGTACATATTCTAACAGGAATTATTGACTACTAAATATCTTTAGAATACTATATAAATATACCGGCGTATATTCCAAACGATTATTCTTCGCTCATAGATATCGTTATCCTCCTCTTCTTTCCTTTCACTTTCTCAGTATTCAGACACGCTGATGTCGACTGCGTGCTGTAGCGTCCTTTTCATCAAGAGAAGAGGGCTCTTCAGGTTCAGCGAGCATTGAAATTGGGCAATTCTGGCTTGTGTATTGCTGACTTGTGTAGTGCCGAAGTTTGCAGCGCCGAAGTTTGCAGCTCGATGTTTTCAGTGCCGAAGTTTTCAGTGTCGAAGTATGCAGTGCCGAAATTTGCAGTGTCGAAGTTTGCAGTACCGATGTATGCAGCGCCGACGCGAGAAGTGCTTGCCGATATGTGAAGTGCCGAAATGGGCACCGCCGACGGACGCAGCCCTGAAATGCCCAGTGCCAATGCGTGCAGCAGCAGCGGAGCTGGGTACTGCCTTCTCTTAGGCGCCGTCGCTAGAAGGCCTCTGCTGAAATCTGCTATATGTGGCAGGCCACACGGCCGACTCTTGCTTTCAGAAACCCTGTCCTCAAAGCTGTCCCTGACTGGCGCTCCATCCAGGTCTTCTGCGTCCGTCGTCTCCACACTCTCTGCATGGCTTGGTGCTTCAGCTGCAGGCGCTGGCTGAGATAGTGACTCTTGGGCTCCTGCCTGAGCAGGCCTGGCAGCAGCTAAATCGGCTGCAGTGGGCGAAGGCAGGCACCTGGAAGCCTCTTGAATCAGGAACCCTAGCAACAGCGATTTGCGTGCGGGGGATGATGTCTGACCAGCCCCTTGTCCAGGCGACTTGCTCCCGCCTGTACCCCGGTCGGCACTTCTGGGCTGCATACCGGCACCAGGATGCAAACAGGGAGGATTCTGGAAACTGGGGCCAGAATGCTCTGGTGTCGGCTGTGGAGAGCAAACCAGTCCCGGAGTGCTGTCTTGAAGATCAGTCCCAGAGTCGTCGCTGTCACTGTCCGTGCGAGTCATGAGCTGGTTGGACTGGTCAATGGACATTTCTGTCTTCATTAAATGGCTTGCCTCCTCTCCGCAATTTGCGAGCTCCTCAGGTGGAGACACTTTGTTCGAATCTCCTAGGCTCTGGCCAGTGGTGTCAAGGTCAGGGTTAGCTTCCGAGCTGTTCAAGTCGGAGACAACGAATCTCATATTCCGAAGTGATGAATGTGACGTTGGGTGGACGTCCTCGCCGAGTTGTGTGGTGGTCGGATAAGCGCCAGCATGTTCTTCTCTGCTGAACCTTCGAAGAACAACTAGCGCGGCACCAACAGGTGGCAGGTCCACGGGTCGACGCTTCAGGATGGAGGCAGGTGTGCTCGTTGATGGCTGCGCCGAGGAGATGGTCCGTAGTAGATGGAACACCCACAGAGTGACGGGAGGCGTGCACAGGATTGATACGGCCCCTCCTCTAGCCGACTTTGCGGGTTAGAGTGGATGACGGGGTGAGTAGACATTGAGGCACAATATTTACTCTGAGCCACCCTGCCGGGAACAGATGACATACAGGCTGGATTTGAGGCTTCTACAGCATCCATGGTAGCCCTCAGAGCAACCACCTGCGTTGCCAGGCGGGGTTGGTGCTCTTGTGAGACGTACAAGTGGTTAAAATCCGATGGCTCTGCACTGGTGCTCCAGACTGATTTCGCCTTCGTGCTGCTGCATTCAGCTGCGATGCTGGAAGTGGCATCGAGCGCATGAAGCTCCGCGCGAGCTCTAGCGTGGCAGAAACCTGCCGCACCTCACACAGGTATGACCGGCGGGTCATCACCTGCGAAAACACCGTCTGAAGGCAGCCAGTGGGCTGCAGGTTGGTGTGTGGACGTCCGCACTGCAGGGAGTGCTGCACCACGTGGCACATCCCCGGCTCGGCCAGCTCACAGAAGCTGACCAGCTGCTCCTCCTTCGCGGCAGTCAGCGGCACTTGCAGATGAAGCTCCAGCTGCTCGCGGGCTTCCCGCACTTTCGATTTTCTAGCCAGTGTCATAGTGCGTACCAATAGCTGCCCCAGGCTGGGTAGCTGTCTGTGCATGAGGACCAGCTCAAGGACTTCAATGACTGGACGGTTCGGCAGCAGCACATCCATCTGCAGGGTCTTGTGCTCACGCGGGGGGGGGGGGGGGGCAGCTGCAGGTGATCGAGGCAGGGCAGGGCCAACGGGGACTGGCTCTGCAGTAGTAGGTACACGGCGGTGCCCCACAAGGCTTCCAGAAGCGGCCGCATTTCAGTACTGGCATGCTGCTGCACCTGCAGCAGGCTCTCCACCCCTTCCTCATGGTTGCCATTGTCGCGGCTCGAGATTCCCTCGACAAGGCTCTGCAGGTCAGCACTCAGGGCAAATCCCGATGGGAAGCGCTTCTGCTTTTCCTTGACCGGTGCATAGTCGTGGAACGTGAAGGCGGAGATGTGTAGCAGGAGGCAGTAGGTGACGACGTGCGGCGGCCAAGGCTCGACACCACGTATGAGATGGATATCGGTGGAGCTGTGAATGTTTGGTGGCGGGTAGCCTACTCGCAGTGCACGGCCGGGGTTGTCCGCATCACACAGGGCCACCTCTGCCAGCATGATACCCAAGCAGGCAATCCTGGCTTCTTTGAACCAGGTCTTGAGGGCGGTGAAAGGGTATACCAGGTAGTCCTCGCTCCCGCACTGGTATGGCAGCAACCTGGACTGCAGTAGAAAGATCAGAACCGACAGGCAGCCGAACAGCAGGCCTCCAACGTCGTGCCACGATGCAACAAGTCCTGGGTTGTACATCTGCATGCCCCGGACTTTCTCCGTCAGCCGGTGCAAGAGGCGTAGCTCGTCGAGGTGAGTCAACATGCACTGGCCTGTCGTCACCAAGTTCGGACCACAGCAGTCAAGCAGCGACCGAGAATGATCTGTTGCAATGCAACCTTGGGACGATCGGTGCGCGCGAGGAAGACCAAGCGACACGAGCCGCGTGACTCTCAAATTATAAATTTCTTAGACTCAAATGATTTCTTCCATTCTTCACAACATGGGTCTCGTAAGGGCCTCTCTTGTGAAACACAATTAGCGTTGTTTCTTCACGACTTGCACACTAATCTTGACCGTAACAAACAGACTGATGCCATATTTCTAGATTTTGCGAAAGCTTTTGATAAAATTCCCCACCGTCGTTTATTAGTGAAACTTGCACAGCTGAACTTACATCCTAACATACTACAGTGGATTGAGCAGTTTCTCACTAATCGTTCTCAATCAGTGTTTGCTAACGGCCACCTGTCTAACAGCCTCCCGGTTACATCAGGCGTTCCGCAAGGATCTGTACTCGGTCCATTACTCTTTTTAATATATATTAATGATTTACCTGACCACGTTTCCTGCAGTATTCGAATGTTTGCTGACGACTGTGTTATTTACCGCACTATTAATAACTCCAGTGATCAACTTAGTCTTCAAACCGATCTTAACAGCGTACTTAATTGGTGTAACAACTGGCTCATGTCCCTAAATCCTAATAAATGCAAACTCTTATCCTTCTCTCGTCGCCATAGCCCGCATCGCTTCCAATATTCCATTTGTAACACCTCGATTAATTCAGTATCATCTTATAAGTATCTAGGAGTCACCTTGTCTTGTGATTTATCTTGGCGCACCCATATTGGCAACATCATTTCAGCATCGAATAAAACACTTGGTTTTCTCAAGCGCCATCTCCGCCTTGCCCCTCAACAGGTAAAATTACTCGCATATAAATCGCTCATCAGACCAAAATTAGAATATGCCTCTGCCATATGGAGCCCGCACCAAACTTATTTAATTAATGCATTAGAAGCTGTACAAAACCGTGCCACTCGATTCATCCACTCTGCATACTCATATGACGTCAGCATTTCTTCATTGAAAGCATTATCAAGACTACCGCCCCTTTCGTTCCGTCGTCGCATTTCAAGTCTCACCCTTTATCACAAATTATTTCATTCTTCCCTCAATCGGTCACCGTATATCACAGCAGCCGCACGCATATCTCACCGCACCAGTCATCCCCTACAAGTTGCCCGGCCGCCATCGCACACTGCCACCTTTTCCGCTTCATTTTTCTTTCGAGCAGCAACGGACTGGAACGGCCTACCCCCTGATATCGTCAACATCGCTTCATCCTCTACTTTTCAAGAACATGTAACCGATCACCTTCAGTGCTGAATAATATTCGCTGTTTTGTTTGCTCATTTCATTAAAATCCCACCCCTTATGTAATACCCCCTATACAAGGGGGCCTTTAAGGTAAATAAACTGAACTGAACTGAACTGACTGAAGGGCTTGGGCTCCTCGACGGCACGAGAAAAGGATAGGAAATTGCTCGCGATTTTTCATTGCACGAAATACTTTGCGAAAGCCTTTTTTTCATGTGGACACGATCACCATCTACTTGTACGTGTGATTGAGGCTCCACTGAGCAAGGGAGCTACCTAGTTATTCGCCCTTGCTTTTCTTAAAATCGACGGAGTCGGCAACGATGTCAACGCCATCGAACCCAATGAACGCCTTCTTGATAGTAACGGAATAATACGCTTAAATATTCATCCACGTACAAG